>NW_027590140.1:1056000-1408000 GCF_964213995.1 Mustelus asterias
CGCTCGCTGATGCCCGAGACTGAGTAACTGAATCTCCATCACTGTGACCTGCAATGTGTTCAGGAAGAAGACAAGACCGTAGGTTAACACAACACTAACATTTCAGTTCGAATAGAACACGATTGGAATCATCCTTACCGACAATGAGTATCCCAAACACAATCCAGACTCTGAATACTTTCATGGCTGCTGCGAAGTCCGAATCTCTTTCCCTTTATAATGTCAAACCCGAACCGGGACAAACACCTACGCAGGATTCAATTGGTTAAACTCACTTCCTCCTCCAGTGTTTTCCGGCAATGACGCAATCGTTAATATACCCGCCAGATATTTAAATCAGATTAAAATGAGGGCCGTGGACAGCTGAATTTCTTTCACCGACTGTATTAAATATGTACTGGTGGAACCAGTCACTCAGCGAGTACGGTCGAGTGAGCATGCTGAACTGCAGCTTTACTGAGGTCTGAGATTCATTTCCTGGGGCCGAGTTGGTCAGTTTCCGCCGCAATATTCATTCCATTCAGAGCTGGATAGTGGATTAACTTCAATGTCAAGTGCTGTTCAGGGTTACACTGACATGTTCCCCACACGACCCAGGCATTGAGCCGGATTGTCTCTGCCCGCTCTGTAAAAGAGGAGTTGGATATTTAAGGTATCCTTTTGTCAACCACGCCATCAAGTTTCAGGATGTCCCTTGTGTATCCAGTGATGCTGTGAGAGCGGTAGGGCGATGAATTGTCTGGCAGTGAATGTAAGTATCCAGAGCTGTGCTGCAGTCAGTGTCTGTTTCGGGGATTCATTCCAAAGCTTTATTGGGCTTAATATTCAATGAACGAATGGTGACTTGGATGGGATCTCATTGCTGGAAGCTTGCTTTCCAGCCTAATGTAAATTGTTATTTCGTGTTCGTGGCCTCTTCGTGTTAAGTGGAAAGTGTAGAATGTAAAACTTCGAGGCAATTCTGTTCGAAAAGGACAGGGAACAATCAGCCAATGGACTAAAGGAATTTCAATTCTCACATACCTTCGAGGCAGCGCCCAGTGAGCAACAGTAAAACCACTGCGGAAATTGAACAGGCTGAATACAACCGACAACTGAAAGAAATTAGGGCGAGTTCTCAGGACGGTTGGAAACCACTAACAAGAACAGGGAGGAAACAACTCAGATGCAGAAATAAAACGAAATCAACTTGCAAATATTTCTAATAGAAGTAAAACGGTAGAATCGATGGACGGAAACAGACAATTAGCAGACAACACCTTGCAGTGTTGAACTACGGGCAAAGGTCGATCAATGACCCACAGATATACATTGTCAGTTTGGATTAATAGGTGCGGACGAATATCTCTGCCCTGTGCTGAACCTTGATATGTACAGGGAAATAAAACTGCTGATTGTCCTTTGCGCAATCTAATCTAGACAGCAAATTATTATGTGAGAAGACTGAACATTTCTGATTTAGTTTACTGGTTCGTATTTCACCAATATATTTATTGGCAGATATTTAATAAAAATAGAACCATACTCCGCCAAAAAAAAACACAATTATGTCAACAGTGGCAATAATTTGAAGGTGCTGCCAATGTACTCATTTGCCCTTCTTCGGTCCCCTTGGCACAGGGATCTTGTCCTGTCCCAGAAGTCCCTCTTCCCCACCTCAATTACCGTTTGAAAGTCAATGTTAAATCAGCTCCCACATCCACCCTTTCCGCTGTTCACTTCAGGTGACTGCAATTCTCTGTGAAAAAAAAGGTCTGAAGATCTGCCACTCTTGTTTATTTCCAATGATCAATGCATTTTGAAACAAATTCAATTAAACAAATTGCCGCAACAGGCAGGTATTCACCCGATTGATAAGTTTTCCCGGGGTAAACAGTGGCTAAACAAACAATCATTTTATTTCTATCCTGCAGATTCCAGCTGATCCGTGTAACCCAGTTCAATTCTCCAATCCTCTGCCGCAGGTGACAAGGTTACCTTAAGCTGTGAATATTCAGGGAACTGTCAGCATTCTGGTACTGTCAGTCCCCAGGACAGGCTCTGAAATACTTGCTTCGGACACACACTTCGGGAGAGGGGAAGAAAAAAAATGCTGCCGGGTACAGAATTTCTGTTTATACCCATTCTTCAGTCAAAATCTGCAAGTTCGAAATCTCCAAACGACAACTGAGCGACTCTGCTGTGTATTACTGTGAACTGAGTGGACGTACGGCACAGTGACACAAAACACGGAGTGAGCTGTACAAAAACCTGGACATGGTGAGGATTACTGCCACAGTGATACAGAACACGGAGAGAGCTGTACAAACATCTGAACATGGTGCGGATTACAGACACAATGATACAGAACACGGAGAGAGCTGTACAAAAACCTGCTCATGGTGAGGATTACAGATGATGTGGAGATGCCGGTTTTGGACTGGGGTAAACACAGTAAAACGTCTCACAACACCAGGTTAAAGTCCAACAGATGTATTTGGTAGCACAAGCCACTAGCTTTCGGAGCGCTGTTCCTTCATCAGGTGAGTGGGATTTCAGTTCACAAACAGGGCATATAAGGACACAAATTCAATTTACAAAATAATGGTTGGAATGCGAGTCTTTACAGGTAATCAAGTCTTAAAGGTACAGACAATGTGACTGGAGAGAGGGTTAAGTACAGGTTAAATAGATGTGTATTGTCTCCAGCCAGGACAGCCAGTGAGATTTTGAAAGCCCAGGCAAGTCGTGGGGGTTACAGATGGCGTGACATGAACCCAAGATCCCGGTTGAGGCCGTCCTCATGTGTGCAGAACTTGGCTATCAGTCTCTGCTCAGCGACTCTGCGTTGTCGTGTGTCGTGAAGGCCTCCTTGGAGAACGCTTACCGGAAGATCAGAGGCTGAATACCCGTGACCGCTGAAGTGTTTCCCTACAGGAAGAGAACACTCTTGCCTGGTGATTGTCGAGCGGTGTTCATTCATGCGTTGTCGAAGCGTCTGCAAGGTCTCCGCAATATACCATGCCTTGGGACATCCTTTCCTGCAGCGTATAAGATAGACAACGTTGGCCGATTTGCAAGTGTATGGACCGTGTACCTGGTGGATGGTGTTCTCACGTGAGATGATGGCATCTGTGTCGATGATCCGGCATGTCTTGCAGAGGTTGCTGTGGCAGGGTTGTGTGGTGTCGTGGTCACTGTTCTCCTGAAGGCTGGGTAGTTTGCTGTGGACAATGGTCTGTTTGAGGGCCTGGGCTTGCAAAATCTCGCTAACTGTCCTGGCTGGAGACAGTACACATCTCTTCAGCCTGTGCTTAACACAGATAAACCGGATTCTGCAGAACCTACAAAATAAAGCAAAATATTTCTGTGATGCCTTTACCTGCCTTGCATGTGAGTTTGCCCGGGGAAACATAATCGCCTCCATAGCTGGCCATTTTGCCGTAATTGTTTCATTGAAGGGTGTTCGACATTTATTCACTATAGTTGGGGCGACGGTGGCATAGACGTGTTATCACTAGATTAGATATCCAGAGATTTAGTAAGCCAAGTAATACTCTGGGGACACGGCTATGAATCATAGAAACATTGATGATATGGGTAGGAGGAAGTTATTTGGTCCTGCGAGCCTGCTCCTCCATTCATTAGGATCATGGCTGATAATCCAACTCAATAGCCTGATCCTGCTTTTTCCCCATAACGTTTGATCCCATTCGCCCCACGTGCTTTATCCAGCCGCTTCTTGAATAGATTCAATGTTTTCGCATCAACTAGTTCGCGTGGTAATGAATTCCACAGGCACACAACTGTTTGGGTGAAGAATTGTCTCCTCACCTCCATCCGAAATGGTCTAACCTGTATCCTAACCCCAGTTTCTTGGACTCCCCCATCAGAGAACATAGAACATAGAACAGTACAGCACAGAACAGGCCCTTCGGCCCACGATGTTGTGCCGAGCTTTATCTGAAACCAAGATCAAGCTATCCCACTCCCTATCATCCTGGTGTGCTCCATGTGCCTATCCAATAACCGCTTAAATGTTCCTAAAGTGTCTGACTCCATATCACTGCAGGCAGTCCATTCCACACCCCAACCACTCTCTGCGTAGAAAACTACCTCTGAAATTCTTCCTATATCTTCCCCCACGAACCCTATAGTTATGCCCCCTTGTAATAGCTCCATCCACCCGAGGAAATTGTCTTTGAACGTTCACTCTATCTATCCCCTTCATGATTTTATAAACCTCTATTAAGTCTCCCCTCAGCCTCTTCCGCTCCAGAGAGAACAGCCCTAGCTCCCTCAACCTTTCCTCATAAGACCTACCCTCCAAACCAGGCAGCATCCTGGTAACTCTCCTCTGCACTCTTTCCAGCGCTTCCACATCCGTCTTATAGTGAGGTGACCAGAACTGCACACAATGTTCCAAATGTGGTCTCACCAAGGTCCTGTACAGTTGCAGCATAACCCCACGGCTCTTAAACTCCAACCCCCTGTTAATAAAAGCTAACACACTATTGGCCTTCTTCACAGCTCTATCCACTTTGTGGAATTAAGATCTGATCAGAAGCAGTGTGGTGGTTGCTTCATGTGGGCTAGTAGTACAATGGATAACGCGTCTGATTACGGGTCAGATGATTCCAGACTCTGTTCCTGGCTGGCTCGATGTAAACTTGGTGGCAGTTCGTCAACTCTCCGTTTTGAACAGTTTCTGCTGTGGTCATCACATTCACCTCACACGCGAAAGATCCCGGTTCGAAACTGGGCGGAAACATTAATAAAACTTTCTCAGTTCGGTTGTGGGAAATCTGCAAGATTTCAATTTTTTATGGTCCACATGGTGGCACAATTGTTATTACTGCTGCCTCACAGCGCCGGGAACCCGGGGTCAGTTCCGGCATTGGCTCACTGTCTGTGTGGAGTCTGCATGTTCTCCCAGTGTCTGCATGGGTTTCCTCTGAATGCTACGATTTCCTCCCCCAGTCCCAAGATGTGCGGGTTGGGTGGATTGGCCATGATAAATTGTCCCTTAGTGTTAGGAGGACGAGCAGGGTAAATTGGTGGAGTTACGGGGATAGAGGCTGGGTGGGATTGTTGGTGGTGCAAGCTCGATGGGCCGAATGGTCTCCTTTTGCGCAGTAGGGATTCTATGATTTCTATCTGTAGGCCGAGTTGATGATGGAACTGTCGGTCTGATCATATTCGGCAGCCTGTTTTCTCAGCCACTGCTGGAAACAGGTGCGTGACAGTTTGATGCAATGTTAATATGGTTTCCTCTTTGTCTATGTTTGAGGGCTGACAGCGCCAGTCCCCATTGTGGCTGCAACTGTCCACGACTCTACACTAACCACAGCAGACGTCTCGAGCTTTTGGCTAAAATTAACTATCAGATAAATCCCAAGATCAGGTGCAATGCCTTATCCTATGAGCTTGGATCTTGTACATATCTCTTGCGGGCATCGTCAATTGGATTCAATTTAAATTTGAACTGTTGTTGGGGGCCGAATGTCCCCCTTCTAAGCCATAAGGGTTCTATTCCTATGATTCTATGATTTATCATAAACTCCCTACGTGAGTCCTTCTTCTGATAAACTCTTCTGAATCCAATTTCTCCAGAGTGAAATTGAGAGATGTTTGCATGCCTGAACGTTGCTGTTGCTGTTGCTTATCTCACCGATTGTTTGCAGACATGAGTAAGACTTCCTCCGAGTGCAGCTCATCGGGATTAGACAATGCCAGAATAAAACAAACTCACTCCATGTAATATCATAGGTGAAACTTTTAAAAAACTACTTCTCCTTCTGTATTATCATTTGAGGGCAGTAACTCAGTGACAGATTTTCCATGACTGAGATCTGAAATACATATTCACGTCGGAAAAAATCATATCGGAGTGTTATTAAACTCTTAAACATGATTTAGAACTGAGATTAAATGTGTTTATTCCACAATTACCTGCCCGATACTCCCCTTCCCACCCCCATACAACTGAATTGCTCCCTTATCACATTGTCTCTGGACGCTCAATAAAAGGGAATGTAAAACAGAAAATGCTGGATAGATTCAGTAGGTATTTGATTTGATTTATTATTGTGAGATGTTTTGGGATAGAGTTTGACTTTTTGCGCGCTATACAGACAAAGCATATCATGCATTGAGTACAAAGGGGAGAAGGAAATAACAGGGTGCTGAATATAATGTTACAGTCGCAGCAAGGATGTGGAGAAAAATCAACTGATATAAGGTCGGTCCATTCAAATATCTGACGGCAGCAGGGAAGAAGATTTTCTTGAGTGGGTCAGTACGTGATACGAGACATTCGTATCCTTTTCCCAACGGTTGGAAGTGGAAGACCGCAGTGTATGGGGTCGTCATTATGCTGACTGTTTTTCTGAGGCAGCGGGAAGTGTAGACAGTGTCAATGGATGGGAGGCTGGTTTAAGTGATGGGCTGGGCTTCATTAAGAACCCTTTTCTGTTTCTTGTTGTCTTGGTCAGAGCAAGAACCATTCCAAGCTGTGATCCATCCGAAGAGGATGCTTTCTATGGTACATCGGTAAAAATTGGTGAGACTCGTAGCGGATATGCCGAATTTCCTTAGCCTCCTGAGAACGTGGAGGCATTGGTGTGATTTCCTGGCCAGAATGTCAGCGTGGAGGGGCCAGGGCAGGTTGTTGATGATCTGGACACCCAGAAACCTGAAGCTCTCGCTCATTTCCACTGCATATCCGTTGATGTAGGCAGGGGCATGCCCTCCACTAGGTTTCCTGAAGTCAACGACTATCTCCTTCGTTTTGACGAACATGTTGGATTTTTAGCTTGACGAACATGTTGGATTTTTATGAAGATGTGACTAGGGCGGTTGATGGAGGAGAACCGGTGGATGCGGTGTTTTTGGATTTCCAAAAGGCGTTTGATAAGGTGCCCCATAAAAGGCTGCTGAAGAAGATTAGGGCACACGGAGTTGGGGGTAGTGTGTTAAAGTGGATTGGGGACTGGCTATCCGACAGGAAGCAAAGAGTCGGAATAAATGGGTGTTTTTCCGGTTGGAGGAAGGTAACTAGTGGCGTGCCGCACGGATCGGTACTCGGGCCGCAAATATTTACCATTTATATAGATGTTCTGGAGGAGGGGACGGAGTGTAGGGTAACGAAGTTTGCAGACGACACAAAGATAAGTGGAAAAGTGAATCGTGTGGAGGACGGAGAAGATCTGCAGAGAGATTTGGACAGGCTGAGTGAGTGGGCGAGGATATGGCAAATGGAGTATAACGTTGATAAATACGAGGTTATACACTTTGGAGGAAATAATAACAAATGGGATTACTATCTCAATGGAAACAAATTAAAACATGCTACCGTGCAAAGGGACCTGGGGGTCCTTGTGCATGAGACGCAAAAGCCCAGTCTGCAGATACAACAGGTGATCAAGAAGGCAAATGGGATGTTGGCCTATATCGCGAGGGGGATAGAATATAAAAGCAGGGATGTCTTGATGCACCTGTACAGGGCATTGGTGAGGCCGCAGCTGGAATACTGTGTGCAGTATTGGTCCCCTTATATGAGGAAGGATATATTGGCATTGGAGGGAGTGCAGAGAAGGTTCACCAGGTTGATACCGGAGATGAGGGGTTTGGATTATGAGGAGAGACTGAGGAGATTGGGTTTGTACTCGTTGGAGTTTAGAAGGATGAGGGGGGATCTTATGGAGACTTATAAGATAATGCGGGGGCTGGATAGGGTGGAGGCGGAGAGATTCTTTCCACTTAGTAAGGAAGTTAAAACTAGAGGACACAGCCTCAAAATAAAGGGGGGTCGGTTTAAGACAGAGTTGAGGAGGAACTTCTTCTCCCAGAGGGTGGTGAATCTCTGGAATTCTCTGCCCACTGAGGTGGTGGAGGCTACCTCGCTGAATATGTTTAAAGTGCGGATGGATGGATTCCTGATCGGTAAGGGAATTAAGGGTTATGGCGATCAGGCGGGTAAGTGGTACTCATCCACGTCAGATCAGCCATGATCTTATTGAATGGCGGGGCAGGCTCGAGGGGCTAGATGGCCTACTCCTGCTCCTATTTCTTATGTTCTTATGTTTTACTGACATTGTGGGAGATATTATTTTCGTCGCACCAGATTCTCTATCTCTCTCCTTCACTCTGTCCTGTCATTGTTTGAAATCCGCCCGGCTATGGTGGTGACATCAGAAAACATTAGAATGGAGTTGGAGCGGAATTTACCTACACAGCAATTAGTGTTTCAGCAGTATAGCAAGGGGCTGAGGAAACAGCCTTTCGGGACACTGGTGTTAAGTAAAGTTGTGTTCCGTGGATTAGGAAATCTAGGATCCAGTCATAAGAACATAATAAGAACATACAAACTAGGAGCAGGAGTAGGCCATCTGGCCCCTGGAGCCTGCTCCGCCATCCTTTAAGATCGTGGCTGATGTTTCTGTGGACTCAGCTCCACTTACCCGCCCGCTCACCATAACCCTTATTTCCTTTGCTGTTCAAAAATGTATCTATCTTTGCCTTCAAAACATTAAATGAGGTAGCCTCAACTGCTTCACTGGGCAGGGAATTCCATAGATTCACAACCCTTTGTGTGAAGAAGTCCCTCCGCAGCTCAGTCCTAAATCGGCCTCCCCTTATTTTGAAGCTATGCCCCTAGTTCTAGTTTCATCTGCCAGTGGAAAGAATTTCCCTGCTTCTATCCTTTCTATTCCCTTCATAATCTTATAAGTTTCCATAACATCTCCCCTCATTCTTCTGAATTCAAAAGACTATTGCCACGGTCTACTGAGTCTCTCATCATAAGCCAACCCTCTCAGCTCCGGAATCAACCTAGTGAATCTCCTCTGCACCCCGTCCAGTGCCAGTATATCCTTTCGCAAGTAAGGAGACCAAAACTGTACACAGTACCCCAGGTATGTCCTCGCCAGCACCTTATACAGCTGCAACATAATCTCACTGTTTTTAAACTCCATCCCTCTCGCAATGTAGGTCAAAATTCCATTTGCCTTCTTAATTACCTGCTGCACCTGCAGACCAACTCCTTGAGATTCTGCACAAGGACACCCCTGTCCCTCTGCACAGCAGCATGCTGCAATTTTTTACTGTTTAATAATAGTCCATTTTGCTGTTATTCCTACCAAAATGGATGACCTCACATTTACCAACATTGTACTCCATCTGCCAGACCCTCACCCACTTACTTAGATTACCTATATCCTTTGCAGACTTTCAGCGTCCCCCGCACACTTTGCTCTTCCACCCATCTTAGTGTCATCTGCGAATTTTGACACACTGCATTTGGTCCCCAACTCCAAACCATCTATGTAAATCGTAAACAATTGCGGTCACAATGCTGATCCCTAAGGCACACCGCTAGTCACTGATCGCCAACCAGTTACCCCCACTCTTTGCTTTCTGTTAGTTAACCATAGAATCATAGAATCGCTAGAGTGCAGAAATAGGCCATTCCGCCCATCGAGCCTGCACCATCAACAATCCCACCCAGGCCCTATCCCCGTAACCACATGTATTTACCATGCTAGCCGTCCTGACATTAAGGGACAATTAAGAATAGCCAATCAACCTAGCCCGCACATCTTTGGACTGTAGGAAGAAACAGGAGCGCCCAGAGGAAACCCACACAGACATGGGGAGAACATACAAACTCCACACAGACAGTTAGCCAAGGCCAGAATTGAACTCGGATCTCTGGTGCTGTGAGGCAGCAGTGCTAATCACTGTGCCACTGTGCCACCCAAAATAGAGAGGGAGGAGCCGAACTCCAGGCCACAGATTTTGGAGATGAGCATTTTTAGGCATAATGTTATTGAAGGCTGCTTGTAGTCAATAAGTAGGAGTCTGATGTAAGTGTCCTTGTTGTCCAGTAGTTCCAGGGTTACGTGTAAGTCCAGGGAGCTTGTTTCTGCTCTGGACCTGTCCCAGCGATAGGCGAACTGTCACATATTCAGGCAATCTGGGAGACCGGAATTGATGTGTGCCACGAATCACTTTTTGAAGCATTTCATAATGATGCATGTCAGAGCTACCGGGCGATGGTCATTAAGGCACGGTGGCAAGCTTTTCGTTGATGTTCGGCTTCTTGAAGCAGGTAAGGAACTCAGGTCAGTGTAAGGAGAGGCTAAAGGCGCCTGCAAATTCGCCCTCCAGCTGGTCCATGCAGGATCTGAGTGCCCATCCGGGTACCCAGTTCATTTCCATGGGTTAACACACATGAACCAGTAAGGAGAATAAATGTTTAAGTGATTTGTTTGCCCATGAGGCGTAAATTATGGACCATTGCAGTCGTTGAAGTCAGGTGGTTTCCAGTGGATTTGTGGAGATGATCTTGTTCAGATCTGCACAACTTTCAAGACATTATGCCTTGTTTGCCTTGGTTATGCACTTTTTGATGAAACACTTTTTGCTTCCAGCAAGAGAGGTGATTGGTCCTGTTCTTTCTCAGTAAGGTCTTTGATGATTATCACGAACTTTCTTCCTCCTGATCCCTTTGCTTTGCTTTCCAGAGTATATTGCCGAAAAGGAATTTAATTGCCATCCCTTTCAGTCACTGTTATCCTAATCTGAGTTTCTGACCTTTTATTTCAGAAAGCTTTTCATCACCAGCAATTCCTGGCATTGTGTTATTGAATGTCGTAAAATGAATATGTAATCTATGAATGAAACAGATTGACACCCACATCTTGGCTGCTGTCAGTTGTTTTCTTTATTATTCAATCGAATAATAAATGTGACCAGGTATTTCAATGCCCTCTTGAACTGTTGTCTGAACTTGGACTGAGTCACCCCGTATATAAATGTATTTGTGCAGCAATTTAATGTCCGCAGCATAAACCCAAATTCTCCAAAGATATATAAGGAATTGTTGTAATTATTGGGATCTATTCCCGAAAAGGTATAATATAGAAAATCTACAAAATATGTTAACCACAGAAGGATGAATGTGCCGGATATGGTGAAGAGTAAAATCATCGACTTCCTTCTGCTTTGAATTTCCTGGTCAGGTTGATTCTCTTCTCTCCTCTGACCCCTCAGTCCTTTACGGAGTCGACTGGCCACTAAAACATATCTGACTGTCAGAGTATTGAGCAATAGAATTAAAGGGAATGGAAGCAAAGGTGTTAAAACTTTATCAAGCCAGTCCAATCCAACCCATCCAGGCTCGGTATAATAACTTGGAGCATCATTGCAGAACCACGGTACATTATTTATTACCTCTCCAGGTTCAAATGTGAAGTAGAAGGGAACATTTTTCAAACAGAGCATGACGGAGGTGGATGCTAGAACCACAGCTGCAGTTTTCTCAGTGCAATATTTTTCTTTCAGCTTCTGACAGCAAATTGCAACAAAGCGATCAAAGGAAAAAGTGATGGTGAACCAGACGGAGCAGTCTGTGGCTGCATTAGTCAGGACGTGGATAGTCCTGCAAATCGGGGTGATGTCCAGGAAAGATCTTACGAAGTAATAAGAACTGATCTCTAACAATATGACATGAGTGACAATGACCAGTAGATCTGCGACTGCCATGGCCACCAGGTAACGAGTGGTGCATTTGGAGAGTCCGCACTTCCCTCTGGACAGGATCAGAATGGACACTAAATTAACTATAACAAAGGAGGGAAATGCATTAAAATTATTTATCGAAAATTTTTCACCCAAAACGCAGCCAGCCCGGGCTATATTGCAGCAGCAACAATGAATGCGTCGGTATCTGAAAGATGTGCTGGTTAGGTGCATTGACCAGAACAGGCACCCGAATGTGGCGACTAAGAGAATTTCAAAGTAACTTCATTGCAGCGCTAATGTAAGCCTTACTTGTGACTAATATATAAACTTTACTTTATTTTCTGTTCACACTTTGAAGAACGCTTAACATGACCACTCTTTGCTTCCAACTTGTTCACTTCCACGTTCATCATATCCGGGACAATCACAAAGCAGCAGACATCACAGGACGTGTCTCAGCTTGGTAAATGTTTCAACCACGCCAGTAGCCTCTGGCTGAATCTTGCTAGCTTGTTTTCTCTTGGCATATCAGAATTACCGAGCCTCAGGAATTCTGGATGACAAGACGACGGGATGGCGGAGTATTTCCAAATAAACAATTGCTTTTACTGAACTGCTTATTAGCTAGCATCAACAAGAATATTTCCACTGCCTCTTAAAACTATGAACTCCAGATTTTCCTCAGGCAAATTTACCCGCATTGGGAGACTGGACGACATTCTGGGTCCGTTTTGAGTTGCTGGATTAGACCTCCTTGGTACTGCAGCCCGTTTCGCTGCCCTTAATCACTGAACTGAAGCCTAACGTCTCAGTTCAGTGACATAAACAGAAAATACTGGAAAATCTCCGGTAGCGTCTGTGGAGAAAGAACTGAACGCTGACAAATGTCATCCATACTCGAAACGTTGGCTCCGTTCCCTCTCCACAAACGCTGTCCGACCTGCTGGATTTTTTCGGAATTTTCTGTTTTGGGTTCAAATTCCAGCATTCACAGTATTTTGCTTTTCTCCCAGTTCGGTGACCTTGCGTGCAGCGGACCTGCAGGGACAAACATGGCACAGGTGGATTTACAACTATACAGCTTGTGTTGAGATTTTGGCGACTGAAGCTCTGAAAAATGTTCATCCACCGCCTCCCTCCCAACCCCTCCGTAAACTATCCCTAGTGAAATAAATCCTGGTATCAATCCAAGGACAAAATTGAGAAATTGGGACAATTGTACCAAAAAAGTAGACAATACTGAAATCTGTAAAAAGGCCAGGCAGCATCTGTGAACAGGGAAAGAATGGTAACGTCTTACCTCGAAAATCATTCATAATAAATGGACGATATGATACATGAGCAAGCTTAAAACAAAGATTGGGAAGTTTAGTGGTGCAGTGTTGGTGCCCTTGTCTCAGAGGCTGGGCTTCAAGTTCCAAACTTGAAACCAAGACCTAATGGTCATAAAGTCATAGATTCAATATGTTTACAGTGTGGAAGCAGGCTCTTCTGTCCAACTTGCCCATGCCGCCCCTTTTTTGACGTCTAAGCAAATCCCAATTGACCGCATTTGGCCCATATCCCTCAATATCCATCTCACCCATGTAAGTTTCTAAATGCTTTTAAAAGACAAAATTGTACCCGCCTGTACTACTTCTTCAGACAACTTGTTCCAGACACTCACCAACCTCTGTGTGAAACAAATGCCCCTCTAGACTCTTTTGTTCTCTCCTCTCTCACCTTAAAGCTTATGTCCTCTAGTTTTAGACTCCCCTACCATTCGGAAAAAATGTTGACTATCGAGCTTATCTAGGCCCCTCATTATTTATATAGACCTCTACAAGATCACCACTAAGCCTCCCACGCACCAGCGAAAAAAGTCCCAGTCTATTGAAACTCTCTTTATAACTCAAACCATCAAGTCCCGGTAGCACCGTAGCAAATCTCTTCCGAACTCTCTCTAGTTTATTAATATCCGTTCTACAATCGGGTGGCCAAACTGTGCGTTGTATTCCAAGTGTGGCCTGACCAATGTCTTGTGCAACTTCAACAAGACGTCCCAACTCCTGTATTCAATGTTCTGACCAATGGAACCAAGCATGCCGAATGCCTTCTTCACCACTCTGTCCACCTGTGACTCAATTTTCAAGGAGCTATGAACCTGTACCCCTAGATCTCTTTGTTATTTCACTCTCCCCAACGCCATACCATTAACTGAGTAAGTCCTGCTCTGGTTTGATCTACCAAAATACATCAACTCGCATTTATCTAAATTAAACTCCATCTGCCATTCGTCAGCCCACTGGCCCAATTGATCAAGATCCCGTTGCAATCCTAGATAACCTTCTTCACTGTCCACTATGCCACTAATCTTGGTGTCATCTGCAAACTTACTAACTGTGCCTCCTATATTCTCATCCAAGTCATTACTATAAATAACAAATAACGGTGGACCCAGAACAGATACCTGAGGCACACCGCTGGTCACAGGCCTCCAGTTTGAAAAACAACCCTCCACAGCTACCCTCTGTCTTTTGTCATCAAGGCAATTGTGTATCTATTTGGCTACCTCACCCTGTATCCTGTGAGATTTAATCTTATGCAACAACCTACCATGTGGTGCCTTGTCAAAGGCCTTGCTAAATTCCATGTATGCAACATCAACTGCACTGCCCTCATCTACCTTCTTGATTACCCCTTCAAAAAACTCACTCAAGGAGTTGAGTTAATGGAACAGCCAAACACACTGACCAAATCCTTCAAAACTATGAAAATGATAGGTGGTAAGTTTAGCAATAATTCCTGGTCAGCCATGTGATGTAAATGGAAAGGGACACCTATCTTCTCCATTCCATAAATCGAGTCTCAAAATGCATGTGAAAGTGAATATTACCACAGTAATGTAGGCTCGTTGAGGAGCTGATTTCGGTACTTGGCCAGTTTGGATCAGATTGGTGTCAGCAGCACGGGGTTCGTTCATCATTCATCGATAGATCATAGATAGCCTACAGTGAAGAAAGAGGCCATTTGGCCCATCGATTCTGCACTGACCACGCTCCCACCCAGGCCCTACCCCCATATCCGTACATATCTATCCACTAATCCCTCTAACTACACATCTCAGGACACTCGGGGCAATTTTTGCATGGCCAACCAACCTAACCCGCACATCTTTGGACTGTGGGAGGAAACCGGAGCACCCGAAGGAAACCCAGGCAGACATGAGGAGAATGTGCAAACACCACACAGACAGTGACCTAAGCCGGGAATCGAACCCAGGTCCCTGAAGCTGTAAAGCAGCAGTGCTAACCACTGTGCTACCGTGCCGGCTGGGATGAATTCGGGACGTGCCTCCTTGACCTAGCCGTGGTTAAGATGTTGGCGTTGTGGTTCAGACCTACCTTTCGCTAGTGAACTGAAAAGGAAAACAATGTGAGTGGAGTAGGAGACCTGGCTATAGCGGGAGGAAAGAAAATGGACGAAGATGATGCGATGATTTGAAAGTCAGGAATCATTTAGTAATGAAAGTGATACAAGGTGAAAGAGAGAATTAAAGAATGGAGAGATGGTCCCAAGGAGGGCCAATCTTCTACAAAAAAACAGAGCGCCAGACGGAAAGTTCGAAAGGAATTGTCAGAAATGTGACACAGATATACGTGGGGTAACGACCAGAGAATACAGGGTGCATCAATCGGAGATCCCCAGCAAAAATACCAATCCTACTCCCACACTTGCACTCTCTCTCGTGCACCCATCTTCCAGTCGAAGCGTATGTTTTTCTGCGATATCTGAGCGATGGCCATGATGCCCAACATAATTTGATCTCATTGTTAACTCTGGCAGGTAAAAAAGATAAATCTCGCGTTGCTGCATTCTCTCTCCACAGATACTGTCAGACCTGCTGAGATTTTCCAGCAATTTCCGAAGGGATTACGGAGACACCTTAACCACAGAGTGGTGAGAATGTGGATGTCGCGAACATTTAATGAGAAGATATATAAGGTAATTAAGCAGAAAAGAAAAACGCAGAAGCTTAAACACAGATAGTCTTGGGTGAAGCTAAAGGGTGTTTAGCAAGACAATAAGCATAAACCAACTGTCCTGTATTATTTTTGAAATTCAATGTAACATGTTTGGTGATACATCAGAATGATTTGCCCTTTCATAATATTACAGATATCTTTGAAACATGGTAAATAAGGGCAGGAGTTCAGTTCGGCAAGGTTATTCGACTATTCAAATAGATCATAGTAGATCCTGCATCCACTGTGCCATTCCGCCCATTATCCCCATATACCTCATATAATTAGTATCCGGAGGTACGTTGAATTCTGTTTTTAACATGGTCAGTCATTAAGCTTCCACTGACCTCTTGGGTAAAAGAGTTCCAAATAGGAATTAACTTTGTTGATTTGTAAATTTATTAAGTCGTTAAAGTCTTTGCTGTGTATCAATGTTTTTAGTTACTGTCGCTGAACAGATCACTGCATTAGCAGAACTGGAAATGGATATCCCTCAGTTGCGTAGATAACTCTTTGCAGCTCTACATGTAAGTGAAATAATGCTGATGTAGACACCGAGTCATATGTAGCCCGGTTTCTGATAAAGTTACCAGTTAAACAGTGGAATAAAATAACTTCAACATTCACCGTGTTAAAGAGCAAGATAATAATAAAGAAAAAAAACAGAACTCATGAGAGATCTGGACAGTATCCAGCTTGGACTGACAAGTGGCAAATAACATTCGTACCACAGAAATGCCAGGCAATGGTCATTCAGTAAGGCATTTGACAAAGTCCCACATGGCAGGTTGGTTAAGAAGCTTAAGGCTCATGGGATACAAGGAGAAGGGGCTAGATGGGTGGAAAACTGGATTGGCCATAGGAGACAGAGGGTTGTGGTCAAAGGGTCTTTTTCCGGCTGGAGGTCTGTGACCAGTGGTGCTCCGCAGGGCTCTGTACTGGGGCCTCTGCTATTTGTGATATATATAAATGATTTGGAAGAAGATGTAACTGGTGTAATCAGCAAGTTTGCGGATGACACGAAGATGGCTGGACTTGCGGATAGCGAAGAGCATTGTCGGGCAATACAGCAGGATATAGATAGGCTGGAAAATTGGGCGGAGAGGTGGCAGATGGAGTTTAATCCGGATAAATGCGAAGTGATGCATTTTGGAAGAAATAATGTAGGGAGGAATTATACAATAAATGGCAGAGTCATCAGGAGTATAGAAACACAGAGTGCAAGTCCACAAATCCTTGAAGATGGCAACACAGGTGGAGAAGGTGGTGAAGAAGGCATATGGTATGCTTGCCTTTATAGGATGGGG
This sequence comes from Mustelus asterias, assembly GCF_964213995.1. Taxonomy (NCBI): domain Eukaryota; kingdom Metazoa; phylum Chordata; class Chondrichthyes; order Carcharhiniformes; family Triakidae; genus Mustelus; species Mustelus asterias. The sequence continues at coordinate 1,072,817 of NW_027590140.1, forward strand.
TATAGAGTATAAAAGCTGGAGTCTGATGATGCAGCTGCATAGTACGCTGGTTAGGCCACATTTGGAGTACTGCGTCCAGTTCTGGTCGCCGCACTACCAGACGGACGTGGAGGCGTTCGGGAGAGTGCAGAGAAGGTTTACCAGGATGTTGCCTGGTATGGAGGGTCTTAGCTATGAGGAGAGATTGGGTAAACTGGGGTTGTTCTCCCTGGAAAGACGGAGAATGAGGGGAGATCTAATAGAGGTGTACAAGATTATGAAGGGTATAGATAGGGTGAACAGTGGGAAGCTTTTTCCCAGGTCGGAGGTGACGATCACGAGGGGTCACGGGCTCAAGGTGAGAGGGGCGAAGTATAACGTAGATATCAGAGGGACGTTTTTTACACAGAGGGTGGTGGTGGTGGGGGCCTGGAATGCGCTGCCAAGTAGGGTGGTGGAGGCAGGCACGCTGACATCGTTTAAGACTTACCTGGATAGTCACATGAGCAGCCTGGGAATGGAGGGATACAAACGATTTGTCTAGTTGGGCCAATGAGCGGCACAGGCTTGGAGGGCCGAAGGGCCTGTTTCCTGTGCTGTACTGTTCTTTGTTCTTTGTTCTTGTTCATCACCAATAGGAGATACGCTAACAGCCGCCCCTTGACATTCATTAGCGTTCCCATCAGTGAATGCCCCAGTGTCAACATCCTTAGGGTTGTCCTTGATCAGAAATTCAATTATATTTGCCACATAAACACAGTGGCTTCAAGAGCAAGTCAGAGCCGAGGAATATTGCAGTGAGTAACTCACCTCCTGACTCCCCAAAACCTGTCCACCATCTACAAGGCACAAGTCAGGGGTGTGATGGAACAGTAGCCACATATCTGGATGGGTGCAGCTCCAAGAACAGTCAAGAAGCTTGATCCCATCCAGGAAAAAACAGCCCACTTGACTGGCACCACGTCCACAAATATCCACGCCCTCCACCATCGACGCTCACTGGTAGCAGTGTCCACTTTCTACAAGATGCACTGAAGCAATTCACCGAACATCCTTATACAGCACCTCCGAACACACGACCACTTCCTCCTAGAAGGACAAGGAAAGAGGATTCATGGGAAACCGTCACTTGCAAGTCCTCCTCCAAGCCACTCACCATACTGACTTGGAAATGTGTCACTGTTCCTTCGCAGTCGCTGGCTCAAAATCCTGAAATTCCTTCCCGAACGGCATGGATCAACCCACAGAACATGGATCGCAGCGTTTCAAGAAGGCAGCTCGCCACCATCTTCTCAAGGTCATCTAGTGATGGGAAATAAATGCTCGCGACACCGATGTCCCATGAATGCATAATAAATAACACAGGTTCTCGGGACTGTGTTAGGGCAGGGGGATCCATCAGCGCCAGAAGACACGGGCAATATAAATATCTATTGCAAGCAATGTCATTATTCACTGAATTTGAATACCACTCTCCCAATTACCTTTTAGTAAACTTGAACCTCGGATGGGGCAGTTCCGTGTGAAACGGGACAATATCATTGCCTTTCACTCGTTCGACTTATGACCAAATATCAACCAGCAGCAAAATATCTTCACTTTTTACAATCAAATAACTTCAGGGAAGCATGAAAGGAGCCCCATGCAGTTAGGAGAGTAGCCAGGTAATAGAATAATTGCAAAATAGGACCGGCTTGTTCCACCCCATTTTGAAGCTGATGTTCAGCAAAATTAAAATTGAAAGTATTGTGTGGCCACTGGGATCAGTCGTTAATCTTCGATTCCAGATGGAGAGTCACTGTAATAACAAATGAGAGATACTCTCAGGTACACTCTGGTACTCTCAGGTCTCTGGTTTCAGCTTTTCTAATCAGTTTGGCGACCCACAGTCAGTAAAATTCTGCATGAACGGATGGATACTCCGAGTAATACCGGGCAATCGGACCACTTCTTCCACTCTGCTTAATGACACATACTTCATGCCACATGTTCCATGTAATACATCTTTTCCGAGTGACATGTTCCAATCTGCTAGCTACCCAATTTAGTGGAATTCTGCTCTGACAAACACATGTAAGGATACATTGACACTGGTGCCTGTGCTTTTCTTCCGCCAGTGCCCGAGACTAGGTGCGTACTACAGCGATGGAAAGTTTCATTTAGACATGCTCTCTGGAGCAAATTGTTTAACTTCAGTTATTGACCCAAACTCAGTCAGTATAAACACTGAATTATACTTCCAAATGTTTTCAGGCTTTCCTCTCTGCTTAATGACCCAGACTTGTTAAACTTCTTTAATTGCAGACACCCCCACTAATATCTTGGATGAGACAGGCAACTGCACTGCTGTCTGGTTGAACGGCATACCATGTTCCTCTAGAAGCAAAACATTGCTAATTCAGCGAGCCTTGGAGATAGACGGACTGGCATTACATAAAATGGATAATTCTGGACTTCTGACCGAACTATCTGCTATTAGTAATCGGGCGTCCGTATAAGATATCACTCCAGATTTGGACAGCTACAGTGGTTATTGTTACTTACCAGGAATACCAACGACAGCAAGGAACGTGTAGTACCATTTCTTGATCATGGAAAAAGGTTCCATCATTTTCAATGGGGAGAGTTCTGCCGCTCCGTCTTTAAGGCAGTCTCTCAGAAATAAAATTCGAGGGATCACAACCGCGTATTTTTATGGCCGCTGCGATCTCAGTGGGGATGTGGGTTTTGCAACATTTAACAAACAAATTAAGACAGGGAATTAATTCCCTGTTGAAACAGGATACATTTAGTTTTGAGTTTGAAATGAAGAACCCCAAGGACCAGGCAGTTCTGAGCGCATTAATTAACAAATGAAAATTCGAAGCTGTAATCATCCAGGAATGAGATATTCTTTCTGCAAACGCTATCAGGTCAACGTCTAGACTTCATGTCCGTTCGTCTTGCATACCCAGGGACCTGGTGTGCAAGTCCACAGACCCTTGAAGGTGACGTCACAGGTGGAGAAGGTGGTGAAGCAGGCATATGGCATGCTTGCCTTTATAGGACGGGGCATAGAGTATAAAAGTTGGGGTCGCCACACTACCAGAAGGACGTGGAGGCTTTGGAGAGGATACAGAGGAGGTTTAACAGGATGTTGCCTGGTATGGAGGGGCTTAGTTATGAGGAGAGATTGGGCAAACTGGGGTTGTTCTCCCTGGAAAGACGGAGGATGAGGGGAGACTTAATAGAGGTGTATAAAATTATGACAGGCATAGATATGGTGAACGGTGGGAAGCTTTTCCCCAGGTCGGTGGTGACGTTCACGAGGGGTCATAGGTTCAAGGTGAAGGGGGGAGGTTTAACACAGATATCAGAAGGACATATTTTACACAGAGGGTGGTGGGGGCCTGGAATGCGCTGCCAGGCAAGGTGGTGGAGGCGGACACACTGGGAACGTTTAAGACTTATCTAGATAGCCACATGAACGGAGTGGGAATGGAGGGATACAAAAGAATGGTCTAGTTTGGACCAGGGAGCGGCACGGGCTTGGAGGGCAGAAGGGCCTGTTTCCGCGCTGTATTGTTCTTTGTTCTTTGTCAACAGTGACCATTCTGTAACTAACTTTCAGCTTCTGAAGGAAATTTCTGTCATGTCTGCTTCCCTTAACTGTGAACATCCAGTTTAAACTATCTGAGCGTGAACTCAGTCCCTCAGTGAACACAGTGAATGTTTTCAGATATAATATCCAGTGACCTGCAAGTGTCTTGACGAGCTTTCTTCTTACCCCGTAGTGCAGTACACTGTCTGGGCTGATTGAATGGCGCAGGATGGTGTTAGAGCTCCGCTGTTCCTACTATTACCATTTTGCTAAGTTTAAACTGGACGCCTCAGCAAAGGGAAGCGGTTAGTGGGATTGCCGGTGGCTATGTTGCCAACGGCTCTTTCCCTATAATTTCACGTTGACAAAAGCGATCATTGCGCTTCTGTTGCGATATCTAAAAAATAATAAACTTTTCGGGCAGAAGGCAGAGTTCTTTTTTAAAATATTCATTCATGGCATGTGGGCGTGCCCATTCCTGAGGGCATTTAAGGGTCAACCACATTGTTATGGCTCTGGAGTTACATCCAGGTCGAGGCAAGGAATGCACATTTGCTTCTCTAAGGAACATCAGTGTATCAGAACGGTTTTCACCACAATCAACAACGGTTTCATGATCATCATTAGTCTTTTGATTGCAAGTAATGAATTCAAATTTCACCATCTGCCGTGTGGTTTGCGAAACCCAATTCTCAGAATATTCTGCTGTGCCTCTGGATTACTAGTCCAGCTGCAATATCACTACGCCACCACCATAAAGTTGCGAGGGTAACCACAAACAAGTGCAAATAATTATCAAATAAGAACCAGGGCTGTGATCACATCATTGCAGGGAAATAACATACAGCTGATTGTGCACACCTTCTTTGTTTATCAATGGTTTTCAGTCAATCCCATGCTCCAAGCATTCCCAGGACCCCTGGAAAATAACCCATTCGTTCCTTCACCGTCCCTTCCGGCAAACCCCTACTCCCGACTTCAAAACTCCCATTTAAACGCAGAAGATATAACAGCTGCCGTTTAGACCATTAGGCATTAAAATATAGGAGCAGAAGTAGGCCATTCGGCCCATTGAGCCTGCTCCACCATTCGACCATGACTGATACGTTTCTCTATCCCATTCTCCCGCCCTTTGCTCATAACCTTTGATCCAATTACCAACCAAGAACCTATCTATCTCGGTGTTAAATACACTCAATTACCTGTCTTCCACAGCCTCCTGTGGCAATGAGATCCACAGATTCTTCCTTCACTTTTTTCCCTGCACTTGTTTCCTACACATTTGGAACGTAGCTGTGAGGCCCAATGGGGCGCGATGCTGTCACTTGTTTCTGTAATGTAGTGGTTACCAAGTTCGCCTAACGTGTGAGAGAGCCCCGGTTCAAACCGGGCAACAACATTACTTCAGATTTCACAAGTAGTGTGAGGGAAATCTATATGATTTCAGTTTGTTGCTGAACATTATCCGCATCTCGATGTAACAGCTGTACTATCTTTGCTCTGACCTCGGCCTCAAAAGCTTTCTATTCAATTGGAAGTGGTGATTTCTTTGACGCACTGACAGGAAAGAAACGTTTATACTTTGACAACATGCACACATAAATTTTCATTTTATTTGATTTATTATTTTCACATGTATTAGCATACAGTGAAAAGTATTGTTTCCAACGCACTATACCGACAAAGCACATCGTTCATAGAGAAGCAAACGAGAGAGTGCAGAACGTAATATCTCGTTCAGTGTGCAACAGAAATTAATGGGGCTATAGGTACAGACTAACATAGTTAATCACCATCTGAAACATCTCTAAATCTAGTGTGTGCTGAAAAATACTGGCACTGTAAGTGAACAAGAGGAAATGGCACACATTTTCCAGAAGAATCTTTTTTTTTTAAATCGTTCTTTATAACAAACAAATGGGAAAAAACACTCAGACTCAGACTCAGTGCAGATCCACTGGACTTTCCGATAGGTCGGCGGAAATTAGGCAAGGAATGTTTCACACAGAATAAAAAAAGTTCAAGTATAACGAATGGATAATACGTCTCACAACACCAGGTTAAAGTCGAACAGGTTTATTTGTAGCACAAGCATCCGGAGCGCTGCTCCTTCATCAATCCAACACCGGCATCTCCACATAATGGATAATACTTAAATCTCTTCCATTTAAAAAATGTTGACTTTGTTTAAAAGCAGCTATGGTCAATCTCAAATAAGCACCACGGGATCTGTATTACCAGGTGACTCGATTCCTTTTGTTGGTCAGTTATGTTTACAATTTAGTGATATTCAATTTCAGAGATATTGAATACACAATAAGGACATGTGTTAAATAATGTATTGCATTAAATATTGAACAACGAAACAAATACTAAGTACAATTGGTTGAGATTATTCGAAGGAAGTTGACAATGATGCGTTACTGACTGAGTAGAAATCATTGCTCCCTTAGACATCTGCCAGGCGAACGCTTTTAAATTTTGAATTTCAAGGTAAGTTTAGAAATCAGGTTGCAAGTAACGGTTTTCTTCTTGAATTAAACGAAACGGGTTCTCAGTCTAACCAATGGAACCTGCAGCATCACAGCGCAGTTGAACATTACGGGCAAGCCGATTAGTTGATCATCTGTTGGATCATTCTCACTAAGCGTGACCGAAGTCTGCATGATTTAAGTTCATTACTCTACATTTGGCGAATCTCGATGTTTATTTAACTCAAATGTTTTTAGGAAAATCAGATCTTACATTAACTCAAATGCTTTCAGCAAAATCAGAAATGCTACATTTAGGACGCAATGGCAGGAAATAAATGTTTTTTCAGTTTGTACGCATATTTGCAACTCGTTCAGTCCAGAACTGAATTTAGCGTGTTTACAGATGCAGACTAACATATTTAATCACCATCTGAAACATGTCTGATCGTATTGCGTGCTCGTAAAGATAGACACAAGTGAAACTGTAACTGGATTAGAGGAAATGGCGCACATTTCCCAGAAGCACCTTTTTAAAATTGATTTTCATGATAAAGAAACAGGACAAACCACTCAGGCAGATGTGGAAATCGAGAATCAGTGCGGACTTGCTGGACTTTCTATAGCTGAACGAGATTTAGGCGCCTGGATGTTTCTCACACGGAATAAAGAGGGATCAAGAATAACGAACAGATCATTCTAAATCTCTTCCCAAAGACATTTGATTTCGTTGCAAAGATGATTGTGGTCAATCTCAAATAAGCACCATAGCATGTGTATTATCCAATGGTTCGATCCGTTTTGTTGGTCAGTCATGTTTGCAATTCAATGTTGTATATTTCAGAGATATTCATTACAAAATGACGACATGTGTTAAAAAATGTATTGATATTAAATGCTGAATAATGACAAATACTGGATATAACTGGTTGAACTTATTCGACCAAAGATGATAATGATGCATTAATGATTGAGCAGAAGTCATTGCTCCCTTCGACATTTGCCGTACGAACGTTTTTTTTTAAATTTTGAAGTACAAGGTAAGTTGAGATATCAGGTTGAAAGTAACGGATGTGTTCTTGTAATTAGTGACAAGGGGTCTCAATCTGACCATTAGAACCTGCATGAACACAATGGAGTTGAACATTGTAGTCAAGCCAATTGGCGGTTTTGCAATGTTAGCTGTTTCTGGATTGTAGCGGTTATCACGTTCGCCTAACAAGTGACAAGTCCGAGACCGGGCAGAAACATTCATTAAGCTTTCTCATGTAGGGTGAGGAAGACCTGGATGATTTCAGTTCGTCGCTGAGCATTATCCGAATCTCGATGTTACAGCCATAGTTTCTTTGCTCTGACCTCGGCCTCCAATACTTTCTGTAAAATAAGAAAAGCCTAAATTTTTGACGCACTCAGGGGAAAAAAAAACGTTTCAGTGTACAACAGAATTTAATGGGTTTATAGATGCAGACTAACATAGTTAATCACCATCTGAAACATGTCTAATAGTAGAGTGTGATCAAAAAGGCAGACACAAGTGATATTGTAAGTGAACTAGAGAAAATGGCGCACATTTCCTAGAAGAATTATTTTTAAAATCGTTTTTCGTAACAAAGAAATTGGAAAAAACACTCAGACAGAAGAGGAAATCGAGACACAGTGCGGATCAACTGGACTTTCCTATTGATGGGCAGATTTCATACGTCTGAATGTTTCACACCCATAATTTTTTTAAAATGCTCAAGTATAATTAACAGGTAATTCTTCAACCCCTTCTCTTTAAAAATAGTTGACTTTGTTTAAAAGCTGACTATGCTCAATCTCAAGTATGCACCATAGGATCTGTATTACCCAGTGACTCGATTTCTTTTGTTGGTCAGTTATGTTTCCAATTCAGTAATATTCATTTTCAGAGATATTCTATTCATAATGAGGGCATTTGTGTTAAATAATGTATTGATATTAAATATTGAATGACGAAACAAATAATGAGTATAATTGGTTCAGGTTATTCGAAGGAAGATCAGAATGATGCATTAATGAATCAGCAGAAATCATTGCTCTCTTAGAAATTTGCCAGACGAATGCTTTTACATTTTGAAGATCAAGATAAGTTGAGAAATGAGGCTGAAAGTGACGGTTTTCTTCTTGAATTAATTGACATGGGCTCTCAGTCGAACCATTGGACCCTGCAGCAACAGAGCGCAGTTGAACATTGCAGACAGGCCGATTAGCTGCAGAGAGCTTTCAGTTTCTGTAGCCTAGTGGTTATTACATTCGCCTCACACACGGTAAGACCCCGGTTTGAAACCGGGCGGAAGCAATTTTGGATCCTTCTCGTTAAGCTTGAGCGAAGTCTGCATGATTTAATAAAGCTTTGACAAGGAGTCATCTGGACTCGAAACGTCAGCTCTTTTCTCTCCTTACAGATGCTGCCAGACCTGCTGAGACTTTCCAGCATTTTCTCTTTTAGTTTCTGCATGATTCAACATTCAGCGAACCAACTTAAATGCTTTTAGGAAAATCAGATCTTACATCAACTCAAATGCTTTGAGGACAATCAAAAATGCTGCATTTTAGGACGCTGTGGCAGCAAATAAATGTTTGTATGGTTTGCACACATACTCGCAACTCGTTCAGTCCACAACAGAATTTAATGGGTTTATAGCTGCAGGCTAAGATATCTAATCACCATCTGAAACATGTCTGATAGGATGGCCTCCTCATGAAGACAAACAGAAGTGAAACTGTAATTGAATTGCAGGTAATTTCTCAGAAGCATCATTTTTAAAATTGTTCTTCATGATAAACAAATAGGATACAAACACTCAGGCAGATGAGGAAATTGCGGATCAGTGCGGACCTGCTAGACTGCCGATAGATGAACGAGATTTAGACGCCAGAATGTTTTACATACAGAATGAAGAAGGATCAAGTATAAATAACAGATCATTCATAAATTTCTTCCCTTGGAAGATCTTTGATTTTTTAACAAAATATGGTCATTTTCAAATAAGTACCATAGGATGTGTATTACCCAGTGAATCGATTTATTTTGATGGTCAGTTATGTTTGCAATTCAATATTTTATATTTCAGAGATATTCAATTCAGAATGAGGACATCTCATTAAATAAATGCATTGATATTAAATGTTGAATAACGAACCAATACTGGATGTAACTGGTTGAAATTATTGGACGGAAGATAAGAATGATGCATTAATGATTGAGCAGAAATCATTGCTCCCTTCGACATTTGCCAGCCGATCGTTTTTTTTAATTTTGAAGTACAAGATAAATTGAGACGTCAGGTTCAAAGTAACAGATGTGTTTTTGCATTGAGTGACATGGGCCCTCAAACGAACCATGCGGACCGGCAGCAACACAGTGGAGTTGAACATTGTAGGAAGGCCGATTGGCGGCGCTATGCTGCACGGTAGCACAGTGGTTAGCACTGCTGCTTCACAGCTCCAGGGACGTGGGTTCGATTTCCGGCTTGGGTCACTGTCTGTGTGGAGTTTGCACATTCTCCTCGTGTCTGCGTGGGTTTCCTCCGGGTGCTCCGGTTTCCTCCCACAGTCCAAAGGTGTGCGGGTTAGGTTAATTGGCCATGCTAAAAATAAATTGCCCTTCGTGTCCTGAGATGCGTAGGTTAGAGGGATTAGTGAGTAAATATGTGGAGGTAGGGCCTGGGTGGGATTGTGATCGGTGCAGACTCGATGGGCCGAATGGCCTCTTTCTGTACTGTAGGGTTTCTATGATTTCTATGACTTGGTTATCACATTTACCTAATACGCAGGCGGTTCCCGGTTCCGAATAAGGAGGGAACATTCATTTAGCTTTTTCATGTAGGGTGAGAGGAATCTGTCTGATTTCAGTTTGTTGGCGGACATTATCTGAATCTCGATGTTGCAACCATATTATCTTTGCTCAGAATCCGGCCTCACATGTTTTCTCCAAAATCAGAAATGCTGAATTTGATGACGCAAAATTGTGTAAATTCTCCCAGACATTTTGGATTATGAACAAAACGTATTTGAGATTAACATTTACTTAATGAAATTCTTTGAGTAGAATTTAACTTAAAATAGCCAGTTTCTGTTGAAAAGCAATTAGCTGACATAAATTTCTCCAGAGAAGCTGACTGAAGTTCGTCAGCATCTGTCTGAAGAGGTCGAAAGTTATTGCAGACGTTTTTTATCGAAAGTAACACGCAATTTGTGAACTTATTTTAAGTTTTACACTGAACCAGCCAGGAGTAGAACATGGAACCTACTGATCTATATTGAGAGGCGTTACCTATTGCGCTACTGGCCCACACGCGACCTCGTGGAAGATGTTACATATTGGTCCAATGTTCGAAATCAGGCGCAATTTTTTTAAAATTCTGCGTTCACTTGTGAGGAAAAGTTTCATCATTGAGATTATCTTTATTCATTTACAATCATCCCTAATTGCCCTTGAATTGAATTGCTGAGTTAACCTGCCGTGTGGGAATTCAACCTGCTGTCTAAATACAGTAAGATTACCCAATCACTCACTGCTCCCCTCAGTGAATCAACTATCGAATATTACTTGAACATAATATTTTATACACATGTGCCATTAGCTTTTACATATGCCTCAACATGTATTCAGAACAAAGAAATAGAAGTGTTGAAAATTCTCTCCACACTGAGCAGGAAAAGAAATGTTCTTATTTTGACTCAGCACACATATTATCAGTTCGTGCAGTGTCTTCAAGAGCAGGTCAGAGGCTGGGAATCCTGCAGCGAGTAACTCATCTGACTCCCCACAACCTGTCCACCATCTACAAGGCACAAGTCGGGAGTGTCAGTGAATACTCCCCACTTATTTGGATGATGCAGGAACTCACCAAATAAACTCAAGACAGCTGTTTTCAAATCCAAGACCGCAATCACCTGTAAGCTCCCCTCAAGGCAATCAACGACCTTTACTTGGAAATATAATGACCAGGAAAATCAACCCCTGCCCCTTCGCGAACAGCACTATGGATGTACCTACACCAATACACTGTACTGCTCAAGAAGGCAGCTAACCACCACCTTCGCAAGGATAATTAGTGATGGGTAATAAATGCAGGCCCAGCCAGTGACACTCACATCTCGTGAATGAATAAAAAGAAAAATCCGGCCAGCTGCCTGAACGGGCAACTAATGGATCCCTTGAACAGGTGAATGGTGACAAACTGAATGTCCCCTGGCAAGTCAACCCTTTTGAAAATGTTTTTCTCGTGAGGGTGTTGCGCTGATGGATTCCCTGCAGTTTGTGCTCAGGATTTCAAACCAGACCACATATTATCCAATCCTGCCGTCAGTACCTGAAAGAAATGTACAAAACCTGCGGATGAGGCAACAAACATCAAACAGTTCGGCCGGTATGTGAACCCTAGACTTGTCGCATACTTTGACCTCAAATACCCAAAGCCAGAATCGTTCCACTCGACCAACGAGGCTACACTTGCAGTACTTCCACCAAAATCTGACTGATTTGTGTGGATCCAAAGCAACTCAGAAATCTCTTTAAAAGCCAAAATCGTTGAAAGGACGCCGGGAATTGAACCTGTCAGTATTTGAGGGCTGAGCCGGAAGCACGTCAGCATTTGAGGACTGAAAGCACCAAGAAAATATCCGCCCATGAAAGCTAACTCGACTGTTTGGAACTGGGCGCTTCTGTGTATAAAATACACATATTACCCTTTACACTGCAGAAAGGATGCGGAGCGCTAAGGTGAACGAACGGGAATATTTGCAGCATAGCAACAGCAATACCGACTTCGACAACTCATAACAATATATCTCATGAAAGAATATAAGTTTGCTATCAATGCTAATATAATATTCCCATTTCGATATTTTTTTAAAAATTACATTTTCTCAATATTGTTGCTGGTCGCGGTTGTGAGTCTGGAATTCGCGCCTACACGGAACCCGACACGGTATCCCACTGCCCTCTGGTGGCCGCGGCATGGAATTACAAAGTGCAGCTTTCTCCCACCGATGACACTTCAGGACTCAAGCTTGTGTTCAACAATTTCCGATCATGAATTCTACCACGATATTTTTAATGCCCTTTATTCATATTGTAGACCGCACCTGGGTTGGAGAATCTTTTTTGTTTTGATTCCACCTCCTCTAGACAAAGACAACCCTTTTCCAGATATGGATCATGGAGATTCTGTCACTCAACCGCTGTGCTCAGCAGTTCAGGCAGAAGGAGAAGCGGTGACTTTGCAATGCATCTATCACACGACATTTCACTTCCTGAAAAGGGAACATTCTGAACAAATCAATTAATTCTCTTTAGTACCTTCTTGCTTCTGAACAAATGAAACCAAATTAGTCTGTTGATCACTGACGCTATTCTGTCTGATAGCTTCGCCAATTCGTCCGAAGACTTGGCGTTCTCTCGATTTCGTTGTCTCCAGGATTTGCGCAGAGAACTCCAACAATGACTTCCACAGATTTAGCATCGTTTTCCCAAATACATATCAACACTAACAAAGTCAGTATCTGAAGGGCTCCAATTTAGATTTCTGGAGAGCATTTTTATCTTTGTATATGTTACAGTAAACCCTGAATCAACTCAACAGGAAAATCCGAGCGTTCAATGAAAAACACTTCCCGACAGACGGCGCTAAATTCAAGCCCCAGTGTCACAAACGGAAACATGAATGGATGGTAGGCTTGTGATGTCACAATAGACTGACCCACCCACTCCTCCCCACTGCACCCAGACGCACACACACACACGGACTCACTCACTGGAATCAGCTGAACAGAGCACGGGTTCCCTCTTTCATGCTCAATCGCTGACTCATTCCATTCCCATTCACTGAGAGAGATAGTCAGAGATGATTTTGGTCATGCTGACGGCGCTCTTGCACAGTAAGCACTGGATAATGTTCATCAAACCGGATAAACATATTGATGGCAACTTAATTAACAATCTAAAATATCCACGTGATGCGCAGAATGGAGGTTCCACAAACTATTGCAGATACAAACACATTTACGTTAACGCTTGATATTTCATTCTTCTGCCTTTACAGACGGACTGTGCGTAGATCCAGTAACTCAGTCACCGGTGACAATCACCGCATCAGAAAGGGGCTTTGGTGCAGTTACATTGTAATTATACAGACAAGGATATGCACAGCATGCAATGGTATCAGCAGAAACCGGCGCAACCACCGACATGAATTATTTAGAAAATATTAACAATGAAGGAAGATAAATTTCAGGACGATATCTGGCGATAGCTAGCAAGTCTAATCAGAACGGTTACCTTAATATCAGCCCCTTCAGTGTGGAGGACGTGTCTGTCTATTACTGTGCAATTAGGCACAACGTTAGATTACAGTTAAAACTCCGTAGAAAAACCTCAGCCATTTTTTACAACTCCACCAAGTTTGCTTCTGCGCGGATGGTTTGTCCCCGGGTTCACGAAGGCAGTCAGATCTATTTATCGGGCATTTTGTCCTGATTGAGATCGGCAAAGAAGCAGTTTGGGAAATCGAGACGCTAATCCCCATACCGCGATTTATATAGTGAGCACGAACCAGAAATATCATCAGAAGGGTGAACTCAGGTGAAAATATGGCAGAAAATTACAGGCTGTTCTTTCAGAATTGTTAGCTCAAATGAGCCCTCGGACACCGACTCTCCGGTACTCTTTCCTGTAACGAAATACTGAATGGATAAAAGTCTTAAGTTCTTAACAAATGAGATGTAGAATAACTGCCACACAGACTCACCCAGCAACACGACTATTATTATAAATCCGGGACACAGATGCTCACCCAGCAGCACGAAGATAGTCGATTCTCACAGCTGACATTGGTGTATTGTGTGGTGGAGAGCTGCCTTCTTGAAGCGCTGCGGTCCCCGAGATGCAGGTCCACCCACGTGCTGTTAGTGAGGGGGTTCCAGGCTGTTGACGCAGTGACCATGCAGGAACAGCGATTTATTTCCAAGTAACGATTTGGAATAACTTGGAAGGGAACCTCGAGGTTGTAGTGTTCCCATGTGCCTGCTGCCCTTGTCGATCGAGATTGTACTGGTCGTGTGTTTGGATTGTGATATCTAAAAACAAGACCTCGGTGAGTTGCTGCAGTGTATCTTATAGATGGTGCACACGGCTGCCACTATTCGTCTGTGGTGGCAGGAAAGGATGTTTATGAAATGGGTAGCAATCAAGCGGACTGCTTTGATCTAAATCGTGTCGAGCTTATTGAGTTTTCTTCTAGCTACATTCATCCAAGCAAGTCGAGAGTATTCCATCATACTCCTGACCTGTACCTTGTAGATGGTGGACAGGCTTTGGGGAATCACGAGGCGTGTTACTCGCCGCAGGATTCATTGGATCTTCTCTCGTAGCCACTGTATTTTTATTCCTGGGTCCAGTTCAATTTTCGGTCAACTCCCAGGATGTTGATGGAGGTGGGGGTGGAGGCGGGGGGGGGGGGGGGGGGGGGAAGGCAGGTAGGGAGGCGGGAGCAGGGGGAAGGGTTCAGCGATGGTAATGCAATTGAATATCAAGGAACGTTGGTTAGGTCCTCTCTTAAGAGATGGTCACGGTCTGGAACTTGCGTGACGTGAATGTTGCTTGCTTATCAGATCAAACCTGAATATTATTCAGTACTTGCGGGATTTGGGCATAGATCAAATGCCTGATTCGAGACATAGAAACATAGAAAAAGGAGCAGGAGGAGGCCATTCGGCGTTTTGAGCCTGCTCCACCTTTCATTACGACCATGCAGATCGTCCAACTCAATTGCCCGAATCCAGCTTTATCACCATAACCTTTGATCCCATTTCCCCCAAATGCTCTCTCTCGCTGCCTCTTGAATACATTCAATGTTTTGCCATCAACTACTTCCTGTGGTAATGAATTCCACAGGCTCACCACTCTTGGGGTGAAGAAATGTCTCCTCACCTCCGTCCTAAATGGTCTACCCCGAATCCTCACACTGTAAAACAATGCAGTATAATTCTTAAATTAAAGAATGCGGATGATTTTCTCATCACAAACCCCACTCTCACTGAGTGACTGTTTCTTCAATCGGATAAATGATGCCCTGACTGTCAATATGTCTGAGCAAAGCCGCTGTCAGGAATTGCAAAGCCCTGGCAACCGCGCTCACATACTCAATTTCCTGCTCTCGTTCTGACATGTCTTGCCTGCAGTGTGCTGTTTATTTGATCGCTGCAGCAACTGTAAACGGGCGTGAGGTTTTTGTACAGTGACTGCCGTCTTTACTGTCAGTGTGGGCTCTATCGCACAGTAATACAAAGCGGTATCCGCGCTTTCCATGTTTTCAATAATCAACTGGCCCCATTTGTCCGCAGTCGAAAGTTCGAATTTCAGTCTGTCCGTTCTCTAGATACATATACAACAGTACAGCACAGTACAGGCCCTTCGGCCCTCGATGTTGTGCCGAGCTTTGTCCGAAACCAAGATCAAGCTATCCCACTCCCTATCATTCTGGTGTGCTCCATGTGTCTATCCAATAACGGCTTGAAAGTTCCGAAAGTGCCCGACTCCACTATCACAGCAGGCAGTCCATTCCACTCCCCAACCACGCTCTGAGTAAAGAACCTACCTCGGACATCCCTCCTATATCTTGTACCATGAACCTTATAGTAATGCCCCCTAGTTACAGCTACATCCACCCGAGGAAATAGTCTCTGAACGCCCACTCTATCTATCCCCCTCATCATCTTATAAACCTCTATTAAGTCGCCTCTCATCCTCCTCCGTTCTTAAGAGAAAAGCCCTAGCTCCCTCAACCTTTCCTCATAAGACCTACCCTCCAAACCAGTCAGCATCCTGGTAAATCTCCCCTGCACTCTCTACAATGCTTCCACATCCTTCTTATAGTGAGGTGACCAGAACTGCACACAATATTCCAAATGTGGTCTCACCAAGGTCCTGTACAGTTGCAGCATAACCCCACGGCTCTTAAACTCAAACCCCCTGTTAATAAACGCTAACGCACTGTAGGTCTTCTTCACGGCTCTATCCACTTGAGTGGCAAACTTCAGAGATCTGTGGATATGAACTCCACGATCTCTCTGTTCCTCCACATTCCTCAGAACCCTGCGGTTGACCCTGTAATCCGCATTCAAATTTGTCCTACCAAAATTAATCACATCGCACTTATCAGGGTTAAACTCCATCTGTCATTTTTCGGCCCAGCTCTGCATCCTATCAATGTCTCTTTGCAGCCTACAACAGCCCTCAACCTCATCCACTACTCCACCAATCTTGGTGTCATCAGCAAATTTACTGACCCACCCTCTCTTTGCCATCCAAGAATCTGCGTATTATCCTGACCAGGTTTTTGTCTGTACCAATACATTCCCTCAAAGCTGGACATGTCATAGCTGCAGTTTATCTGTACCGAATCCCGGCTTTGGACTGTTCTCGCTGTGGGAGTTTGTGAAACTTGGTCCGAGGGACATCGATCTATAAATAAAAAACATTCAGTCAATGAGGCACTTGTATTTAAATAGCAGTCTCTACAGGTTATAGAGTGAATTTCCTCCACTTACAAATTAGTAGAACCATAATGAAATGGAACAGATTCATTTGCACCGTGTAATGCAAAACAAATGTCAATAGGAAAACGGAGTACAGCTCACAGCAGAAGGGCACGCAGTGAATCAACAACTTCAATATTCTGCTGATGTAAGTATATCCAGATAAACTTTCAGACACTTGAGTTTTCCGCAATCTGATTGGTTGGAATCAGACTCTGTTCTCCCGATGTGGGGATGTGGTTTGTTGATACGCTGCTGCTTCTGTTTCGGGTCACGTGTGAGCAAGTCAATTGTCTATAAACCAGGACCCTGCTTTACTGCAGTTACTTTAATTGATACAAGTGTTTAAAGCTTAACTGTTGAACAATGATGGCATTGATTTCAAATTAAGATAATTATTCATGTGAATTCTTCCCAAGTTGCAGTTCAAATGATCTTTTCAAATACAAGCACCTCCTCCCGCTGCTCAGGTCTGGCCCCATTAACTTCGGAAACTCGACATTGGAATTTCAGTTGAAGCATCAACGGTTTAGTTGATAGCCTGCACCATTCTGGTCATTTTTTATTCTGCGCTCATCATCCTCACCCTGACAATAGGAATATCCTGATTTTATTTATAACGTCTCATTTTATAATTTCCCCCACGTGCTTTCCGAAATGCAAGAATTCGGAAATGTAATGTCGAATATTTGCAATTTACAAACAGCAACAGCAACATTAGCAACGCGTAGGAATACATTGCATAAAATATAAACATATTTGTGTGAATAATAGTTTATTTCCACAGCTGCTCGTTTAATTTTTTTATTTAATACAGCAACTGAACACTGTTGTGAGCCTGGAACTCTTTCCAAACATTGAACCCAAACAACCTCTCACTCCCCTCTGATGGCTCCGACATTAAAAACAAGTTACGGCGTCCAAGTATTTTCACCTCCGGGAATCAAGATTGTTTTGAACAATTACCGATCCGAAACTCGGCAACAGTTTTTGAATGTTTTCTCTTTGCATTTTAGATGGCACCTTGTGGTGACGAATCTGTTTTTTTCATGACTTAACCGCCTTCACAATTATTAATTGCTTCGTAATTTGTCCCACTGCCTTATCTTTCCCTTGCTCCATCTTCCCTTTGTCATTTAAACTTTATTACCTTCCACTGAATTGACTGACCTCCCCTTTTGCTCTTTCTGCCTTCCAGCCTTTACCTGCCACTGTACATGCTTAAAACCTCTGACAATTGTAACATTTTATTCAATTGAGGGAGGTTATGCGGCCAATTGTGGATCAATCATTCGGAAATGTAGTTGGTCCTCCTCCCGAATGTTCCTCCAGGCATCTCCTTAAATTACCTAAAGATCGAGTCATCTTCCATTCCAGCCGGAAATTTATTACACACGCTTAGCACTTTCTGTGAGTAAAATGGATTTCTCGAGATTATCTGATAGTGATTTTTCACGCGTTGAACCCGGGTCCAGGTTAAGTCTCAACAATTCAATTTCGAGTAAAAGTACAGGACATGTTTTCAATACATGATGCATCTGATTCTGAAGAGGTGGCGGTCAGGGATTTGACCCGTGTCTGATTGAAACAAATCACCTGAAAATCCAGCCTATTCCTGGCTTCACTGATGATGATTCACTAACCCCACGCTGGGCACAGCAATTGGCTCCATAGCTCACTGGTAAGAGCAGGTCGGATGTAATGTTGGACAGTTTAAAGTTTTAAGTGTATTTTCACTGCCACAATTAGGCTGACATTAACACTGCAATGAAGTTTCAGTGACAATTCCCTCGTCGGCACAAAAGGCACCTATTCGGGTACACTGAGAGAGAAATTAGCATGGCCAATGCACCTAACCAGCATACCTTTCACTCTATGGGAGTTAAAAGGAGCACCCGCAGGAAACCCACGCAACATGGGGAAAACATGGAGGCTCTGCACAGACTGTAACCAATACTGGGAATTGAACCCGGGTTCCTGGCGCTGTGGAGCAGCAGTTAGAAACAAATAGAAACATAGAAAAACTACAGCACAAACAGGCCCTTCGGCCCACAAGTTGTGCCGAACACATCCCTACCTTCTGGACCTACCTATAACCCTCCATCCTATTACGCTCCATGTACTCATCCAGAGGTCTCTTAAAAGATCGTATTGAGTTCGCCTCCACCACCACTGACGGCCGCCGATTCCACTCGCCCACCACCCTTTGTGTGAAAAACTTACCCCTAACATCTCCCCTGTACCTACCCCCCAGCACCTTAAACCTGTGTCCTCTCGTAGCAGACATGTCCACCCTGGGAAAAAGCCTCTGAGAGTCCACCCGATCTATGCCTCTCAACATCTTATACACCTCTATTAGGTCTGCTCTCATCCTTCGTCTCTCCAAGGAGAAAAGACCTCAGCCTATCCGCATAAGGCATGCCACTCAATCCAGGCAACATCCTTGTAAATCTCCTCTGCCCCCTTTCAATCTTTTCCACATCCTTCCTACAGTGAGGCGACCAGAACTGAGCACAGTACTCCAAGTGGGGCCTGACGAGGGACTTATATAGCTGCATCATTAACCCCGGACTCCTAAACACGATCCCTCGATTGATAAAGGCCAGCACACCATACGCCTTCTGAACCACCTCCTCCACCTGCGGGGCCGATTTCAGAGTCCTATGGACCCGGACCCCAAGGTCCTTCTGATCCTCTACAGTACTAAGATTCTTTCCCTTTATATTGTACTCCTTCATCCCATTCGACCTACCAAAATGGACCACGACGCATTTATCTGGGTTCAAGTCCATCTGCCACTTTCCACCCAGTCTTGCACCCTATCTATGTCCCTCTGTAACTTTTGACATCCCTTCAGATTATCCACAACCCCACCAACCTTCGTGTCGTCGGCAAACTTACCAACCCATCCCTCCGCTTCCTCATCCAGGTCATTTATGAAAATGACAAACAGCAAGGGTCCCAGAACAGGTCCCTGGGGCACACCACTGCTGACCGACCACCATTTTGAAAAAGACCCATCTAACCCACTCTCTGCCTCCTTTGGGCAAGCCAGTTCTGGATCCACCGGGCAGCAGCCCCTTGGATCCCATGCCCTCTCACTTTTTCTAGAAGCCTTGCATCGGGGACCTTATCGAACGCCTTGCTAAAATCCATATAAACCACATCTACCGCCTTGTTGCCCAAGAAGATATGGTCTTGTTCTTAAAGGGAGAAATAGCAGACAATGTTTGAAAAGGTTACGTGGTTCTTTTTTAATTCTTTGGAAATGGGCGTCGCTGGCTGGCCAGCATTTATTGCCCACCCTGGTTGCCCACGGACGGTTGAGAGTCAACGACTTTACTGTAGCTCTGCAGTCAATGCAGGCCAGACCAGATAAAGACAGCAGATGTCCTTCCCTAAAGGATATTAGTGAACCCGATGGGTCTTTCCGACAAACGACAATAGCTTCATGATCATCCGTAATTCATAATTCAAGATGGCTTTTGTTGAATACAGATTCCACCACGTGCTGTGGCAGGATTCAAAACCGGGCCCCCATAGAATTGGGTGAGTTTCTGGATTAATAGTCTAGCGATAATACCACCAGGCCATCGTCTTCCCTAGTTATAAGCGTTGATGTTGAAAGATATTTGGGAGTGTTTGTACAAGGAACGCAGGAAGTCAGCATCGAGGTGCAGCAAACAATAGGAAAGGAAATGACATTTTGCTCTGTATTGCCAGCAGATTGGTGTACAAGAATAAAAACGGCAATTTACATTTGAACAGGATTTTGTTGGGAGCACGAGTGAAATATTCTGTGCAATTTTGATATGCAGATTTCTCTTTAAAAAACCGCTATCCTTGAATTGGAAACCGCACAGTAAATGTCCACATGGCAGCTCCCTGCGATGAGAGAGTTCTCCTGGGATGAGAGGCTGTGTAAATTGGGCTGAAATTCCCTGGAATTTAGAAATATGAGAGACAATCTAAATATTGAGAGATTGTTTCCCAGTCTCAGGAGGAGGACTCCTCGGTGAACTGACACATAAACACATCCAGCCAAGACTCTAATTCTTAACCTTAATATATACTAGATATAGTGTGTGTGTGTGCGGACCTTAATATATATTAGATATAGTGTGTGCGTGCGGAGGGGTGGGGCGGGGGGGGGGGGGGGGGGGAGGGGTGGGGGCGGTGTTCAAATAAAAATACTTCCATTGCCACCCAAAGCTGCTCAGACATCTGTGGTGAAAGGTGAAATTATTGGAAAAGCTCAAGAAGTCAGGCACTGTGTGCACAAGAAAATAAGGCTTATCTTTTACCTCCATAATCTGTCAGTAAAGCTGGGAATGGTTAGAAATGCAGGAAGTTTTAAGCCAGTGATATCCAGTAGCATAACGACAGGAAATAGCTCTATTAGGCTGGAAGTCAGTACAGATTACACGAGGGAAACAGAATTTCAAAGTTATTGCACCACATAATGGGGTAATTACTACGTTATTTACGGGACCCAGCTGTGCTGTGGACAAAGGGGATATAATGTACTGAGATTAAACTGGAGCCACAGTGATGAGATTGAGGGCTTTGAAAATTCAAGATACACTTACGAACATATGAATTAGGAGCAGAAGTAGGCAAATTCAGCGCTTCCAGTCTGAACCGACATTCAATCAGTTCATGGCTGATATCTCCCTGGTCTCAAATCCACCTCCCCACCTGTTCCAATATCCCCTCATTCATTTTTTATTAGTAATATATCTGTCTCCTTCCTGAAACCATTTCATGATGCAGACTCCACCGTGCTATGGGTCAGCGAGTTCCACAAATTCACGACCCTCTGTTGGAAGTATTCCTCCTCATTTCGGTGACATCTCATCGACCGCCTCTCAACCTATATACGTGACCTCTTCTTCTTGATTGTGCCGTACGAGTAAACATTTGGTCTACGTTTACACTATCAATCCTTTTTCAGAATTTTATACACCTCGATCACTTTAGCATCTTATGTGACTATTTCACCTCACTGTCAATTTTGTGATAGAACGAACTCAATCGGTGTTGTCATTGGCTGAAGGAGGCACTTATGTTCCATCCAAACAGGACATATTGATGGGGAATCTTGTCTCTGGTAAAAAAGATCAGAGATGAAAATAATAAAAATGGGATATAGGATAAGTCAGCTTGAAAAGCTCAGTTCACCAGTGACTCTCGGAGTCTAGTGGTTTTTGTTCAGTACTCCCCCAGTGATGTTTGTTTTCAGTTATCGCTCAGGAAAAGACTATTCATTGTTCTCAGCAAACTATTAAAAATTATCTGATTTACTCTCTGGTCGAAAGCAGATCTAGTGGAATCAGACGACTGAGGTTTGCAAGTTTACATCAGAGCTAGAAATGTCACATGTACAACAGGTCAAGAACAAACACAGAAAAAGAAAAACAGTGATAGGCTGCAAAGCGCTGATGATAAGGATGATTGATCCCGAAAGGTATGTTGCTCTCTGGATGGTAACAGGTCAGATGTTAGCCTTTACACTAACATTAAATAATTAAACTTTCCCTCACTCAGCAATGAAAATATTTGGTAAAGGGTCTGACCGATTTCGCATTGTTAAATGCTGTCATTGGCTGAACACATCACTGGTGTTGAGGCAGGAGGCGCCATTTTGCAGAAGGAACTTGTTTTGTGGTGAAAGTGGTCTGGCGTGAAAATCAGAGAAAACACGCACAAGCAGCGTGGATAAAGCAAATTGTCAAACACGCTGTAAGCTGCTGGTCTGTTGGTTAGAGTTTGACAGTGTCACTGCTGTGTTGATTGCAGGTCAGAAAAGGGAAATTTATTTCTATCGTCCAAACCGTGAAAACGAATGTCAGTTACTGCCTGAATGAACATAACAAACATAATGTCGCCTCGTGTCCTGAAGTGAAGACATTGAGCATTTTCAACAAGATGGTTTCTTCTCATTTTTGGCAGAGAGATTGGGAACCAGATGGAGTGAATAACTTTTTGTTTGATTCTTCAATTAATGAAAACACGACGCACAGCGTCTGTGAAGGGAGCAACAAGGTTAACCTTCCAGCTGGATTAACTTGTATCAGAGCTGGAAATGTCAGAAATGTAACATTAACATAAGAACATAAGAACTTAAGAAATAGGAGCAGGAGTAGGCCATCTAGCCCCTCGAGCCTGCCCCGCCATTCAATAAGATCATGGCTGATCTGACGTGGATCAGTACCACTTACCGGCCTGATCGCCATAACCCTTAATTCCCTTACCGATCAGGAATCCATCCATCCGCGCTTTAAACATATTCAGCGAGGTAGCCTCCACCACCTCAGTGGGCAGAGAATTCCAGAGATTCACCACCCTCTGGGAGAAGAAGTTCCTCCTCAACTCTGTCTTAAACCGACCCCCCTTTATTTTGAGGCTGTGTCCTCTAGTTTTAACTTCCTTACTAAGTGGAAAGAATCTCTCCGCCTCCACCCTATCCAGCCCCCGCATTATCTTATAAGTCTCCATAAGATCCCCCCTCATCCTTCTAAACTCCAACGAGTACAAACCTAATCTCCTCAGCCTCTCCTCATAATCCAAACCCCTCATCTCCGGTATCAACCTGGTGAACCTTCTCTGCACTCCCTCCAATGCCAATATATCCTTCCTCATATAAGGGGACCAATACTGCACACAGTATTCCAGCTGCGGCCTCACCAATGCCCTGTACAGGTGCATCAAGACATCCCTGCTTTTATATTCTATCCCCCTCGCGATATAGGCCAACATCCTATTTGCCTTCTTGATCACCTGTTGTACCTGCTAATGTTTTGTGCATGAGACGCTTTTGCGTCTCATGCACAAGGACCCCCAGGTCCCTTTGCACGGTAGCATGTTTTAATTTGTTTCCATTGAGATAGTAATCCCATTTGTTATTATTTCCTCCAAAGTGTATAACCTCGCATTTCTCAACGTTATACTCCATTTGCCATATCCTGGCCCACTCACTCAGCCTGTCCAAATCTCTCTGCAGATCTTCTCCGTCCTCCACACGATTCACTTTTCCACTTATCTTTGTGTCGTCTGCAAACTTCGTTACCCTACACTCCGTCCCCTCCTCCAGATCATCTATATAAATGGTAAACAGTTGCGGCCCGAGTACCGATCCCTGCGGCACGCCACTAGTTACCTTCCTCCAACCGGAAAACACCCATTTATTCCGACTCTTTGCTTCCTGTCGGATAGCCAGTCCCCAATCCACTTTCACACACTACCCCCAACTCCGTGTGCCCTAATCTTCTTCAGCAGCCTTTTATGGGGCACCTTATCAAACGCCTTTTGGAAATCCAAAAACACCGCATCCACCGGTTCTCCTCCATCAACCGCCCTAGTCACATCTTCATAAAAATCCAACATGTTCGTCAAGCACGACTTTCCCCTCATGAATCCATGCTGCGTCTGATTGATCGAACCATTTCTATCCAGATGCCCTGCAATCTCCTCTTTAATAATGGATTCCAGCATTTTCCCTACTACAGACGTTAAGCTGACCGGCCTATAGTTACCCGCCTTTTGTCTCCTTCCTTTTTTAAACAGCGGCGTGACATTAGCCGTTTTCCAATCAACCGGCACCATAGACAGGCACGATAGATTCTGAAGATGAATGACATGACACATACATGGTACATATGTCAAATTATGCCACTTTCAAGTTGCATCTTTTAACTTCCTGCTCTCCAGCTCAGACATTTCCAGATCCATGAAATGTTTTCTACCTGAAAATGCAGCCTGTTTTACAATCCACTGAAAATGCTAAACTTACGCTGAACTTAAATCCCTAGTCTTGGAAATCAACGTCGCGAGTTGAATTCTCGCTCGAGCTTGTGGTAGAATTCACCAGAAAAGAGTTGTAAGGGAGGCGTTGGGAGACGATGCCGACAGCTTTGATGAGTGGTCGAGATGATAGATAGGCTGTAATTTTGGAAAGTGAATAGATATTCTCCTCGTCGTAAAAGTAGAAGAGCATGACATTGTTGAAAAAGTTAAATGTTGAAATTCAAAGCAAAATAGGTGTTTTTGTACAAGAAATGCATAAAGCTAGCATGTCGGTGCAGCAAATAACTAGGAAGCGAAATTACATTTTGGTATTTAATGCTGGCAGACGTGAGTACAAGAATAACGAGGTGTTGCAGCATTTAGATTTGTTGAGACCACATGTTGAATATTCAGTGCAATTATGATATTTAATTAAGGATATGCCTTCATTGGGAACAATACAGAGAATGTTGAACAGATTGGCCCCTGGATGAGGGAGTTGTCCTGTGATGAGAGGCTGGGTAAATTGGACTGAAATTCTCTGGAGTTTCGAAGAATGGGAGGTGACTCGTTAAACCTCTACAATTCTGATTAGGATTGATAGAATGCAGGCTAATAGATTATTTTGCTACTGCTCGGGGAATCTAACCCACTGCGGCACAGATAACGGGCTGATCATTTAGGGCTAAGATAAGGAGAAATTGCTTCACTCAAAGGGCTGAGAATATTTGGCATCCTCTGTACTTGGCAGTTATGTATGCCCCATCATCGAGCATATTTAAGTTTGGGATCAACAGGTTTCTGGTTTCTGGGGGCATTCAGGAATATAGGAAACTGGTGGAAAAACTGAGTTGTAGCTCAAGATCAGCCATGATGGCGTTGAATGGCGGAAAAGTTTCGATGGACCGAATGGTCTGCTTCTCCTCCTATGATTCATATTATAATAAAAATGGAAAGTGCTGGAATTTCTCAGTAGGGCTTGCAAAAAATGTGGAGCAAGACAGAGAGTTAAGTTTCCGAGTTCAGTATGACTCTTTTCAAACCGTAATCGAGTGTGAATTATTACAATTAGCAAAACATCGAGACTGCGAATTGAATTGGATCCAAGTAGTAAAAGCCCTGAATTTAAACTGCTGCAGGATTCCTATAGGAAACTTGTTCAGAAACGTTAGCTGCCAACTGAAAGGTTGGAGGTTTCAGAGCACCCCGAGTCAAATAGATTCCCTCAATTCCTGTTTCTACTTATATTCCGACATAGATATTCTTTGTCTCCTTCTGCAACAGGGAAATACTGTCCAAACTTTGCCAGTCTTGCTGCTATTTAGTAAGTTGTCATACAAATCGATCGATGAATATTCATTTCAAATAAAACGAGATATATTAGTTCATGCTGCTGCATATTTCCAACCTATTAGAAATATGGGATTCACAGTAACTGATAAAATTGATGCTGTAGTTGCAGACATAGAACTGGAACGCACCATCACACCGAGTGAATCCATTGTCTGTTTAAATGTTGATCAGTGAAAATTTCGATCATCCTCTGCTGTGTAACATACGGCCATTGAGTCAATAAGCAACAGCCAGTCAAAAAGAGCTTGAATCAGTCAATCTTTCTCTCAACTTTCAAACATGTTGTTGTTCTCTGCACCATTTACCATTGAGGTATATGAATAAGTAATCGCAGTTTGTGATGGTAAAAATGTGTTCACCCCCTCTGGGAACTGAATCACATTGATGCACAGAGGAACAGAGTGACAGAGGGCTGACAAGATGCAAACACCCATAGTTCAAGGATGTCACCAACTGGGTTCAGTGTTATTCCATTTCTGGCTGGGGTTTTGGTGAATTCAAGCTGATGAACAGAAATGAAGGAACGCGGAAGTGAAGCAGGAAAAACAGATGAGAATATTTGGAATGTTTTGATTCCATTGAACGAATAATTAATTCTACAATCACCTTCAGGAATGAATACTGAGCAGCGCAGTGGGTGAGGTTCAAATCTTCGTTAGAAAACAGCCATTTCAAATCCACCGCCTGAGCCGCTTGGCCACCACTGCAACCGGTGTCAATGTGTTAGTGTTACTCATATTAAACCATTGAATAGTTCCAACAACAAAAGGGAACATTCGGTCCTAGGAGGTCACGCTGCACTTTTCATCCTTTTTTTTTCTTCCTTACAAAATGCCACTCGCCGAACAGATAAACGAGCTGCACTTTTTAGCAGTGGCGGGATTTGAACACACACATTTTCAGATATTGAAGCTTAAATTTAGCAACTAAAACCATTCGGCCCCACGACCAGTCGAAGCCACGTGCTAATCGTTGCTCAGAGTGATATAGGCAACGGGTTAGAATATAATTGGGATTTTGGATAGAACATTTCGCCTCTCAAGCCCCTCACATATTTTGGAATCATAGCCAAGGAATTATTTTCCATCTGTTACATTTCCGACTTTTCCAGCTTTGATGAAAGATCCAGCTGCAAGATTAACTTTGTTTTTCACTCCACAGACGCTGCCAGATCTGGCTTCATTCAACGAGAGATTGCTTTTCATGGTGTCATTTCACACAGCAACACAAACGAATTACTCTCTGGCTGGGAACTGAATCCAGGCCACAGTGATGAAAGTGCCAAATCCAAACCATTGGTCCAGCAGGGAAGCTGACAGTGACTTTCCCAATCAGCGGATCATCGTCATTTTAGCCATTCTCTTCCTCCTCTTCCGTCACACAATCGACAGGTTTCTCATTTAAAAAAATACTCAACTTATCTCCACATTTGTCACCTGCCATCGAGGCCATGGTCGTGAAAACGATGACTTTGCACCATTGGAAGATCCGAGTTCCGCCATCATCAGCTCAATGTTGCCTTGTCCATCATTCCTTGTGTCAAATAATACATCCTCCCTAGTTTTCTGTGCCGAACCTCACCTTCTGCCCTTTTTAAGGAGAGACCCCTGACTTCCCAATCAGAAAATGAAGGGGAAACCCATCAGACTAATTAAAATTAGCAAATATATGAATAATAGAACTTTTCCCTCAGTCTGCAATGAAAATGATTTGGAAAATAAATTCTGCCCAGTTTCATGCCGTGGGAGGCGGACGCAATAACTGTCGTAGAATCATTCCTGTAATTGGCTGAACACTTCTCTGGTGTTGAAACAGAAGATGCCATTTTGCAGAAGTTTGTGGTGCAAGTGGTCTGGCGTGGAAATTAAAAAAACGTGGACAAAGCAAATTGTAAAACACGCTGTAATCTGCTGGTCTGGTGGTTAGAGTTTGAAACTGTCACCGCTGTTTTGATTGCAGGTCAGGAAATGAAGATTTATTGCTCTCCTCCAATGCGTGAGAACAAATATCAGTTATTTCCCGGCAGAACGCACAAATCTCAGTCTCGCCTTGTGTCCTGTCCTTTCTCAAGTGAAGACCCTGAGCAAATTAAACAGGAAGCCATATTGTCCTTTCTGGGAGCCAGACGAGGTTAACGACAGTGTAAATGGAGCCGGTGCTTCACTGCAGCTCATTGTGTTTCTGACTGGAGATGATTTTTGTTTGCGACACATTTCAGGATCATCTGATTCGGTTACGATTTCGTCATGGCCCATCCCAACTCCACGGATTTGGATATATTTCAGTATTAATGCAATGAAACGACATGATTATCACGCTTTTCTGTATGGTAGCATGGCCGAGCAGTCTAAGGCCCTGGAGTTAGGCTCCGGTTTCTCTCAAGATGTGGGTTCGAATCCCGCTGCTGCCAGAGTTGATGCAAGTTTTTGTCCTTGCAGCTTAAGTCCAACAGCTCGGGTTGAACGCAGAAGTCTGTGCGGTGTCGTTTTTTACAGACGCCCTTGTCAGAACAGGATATTGCGCTTGACTCATCGATCGACAGTTCCGACACGCCACAGCAAAACAACGCACCGACCTCCTCAGGAGACACGTACAGGATACGGCCGTCAGAGTGCCCTTCATCCTCCAGTACGTCCCCAAAGTGCAGAAACCAAGATATCTTCTTCGGAGTGGAGAAGCTATGACATCTTCTTCGGAGCCTTCAGCGTACAATCGATGAAGATGAAGATCACGCGAAGGCCATCTCCACGCTGCCACTACTTACCTTCAAAAAACAGAGCAACCTCAAACAGACCATTGTTCGCAGAAAACTGCCCAGCCTTCAAGAGAACAGCGACGACGACACCACACAACCCTGCCACGGCAACCTCTGCAAGATGTGTAGGATCATCGACACGAATGCCATCATCACACGTCAGAACAGAATCCACCAGGTAGACGATACATACACATGCAACTCGGCCACCGTTGTCTCCCTCATACGCTGCAGGAAAGGATATTCCGAAGCATGGCACATCGCCGAGACCATGCAGACGCTACGACAACAGATGATTGGACACCGCTCGACAATCACCCGGTAAGAGTATTCCCTTCCTGTCGGGGAACACTTAAGCAGTGAAGAGCATTCAACCACCCATCTTCGGGTAAGCTTTCTCCAAGGCGACCTTCAAGACGCACGATAACGCAGAATCGCTGAGGAGACACTGATAGCCAAATTCCATACACGAGAACGGCCTCAACCGGGACCTTGGGTTCATGTCACACGACTTGTCACCCCCACCATTTGGCCTGGGCTTGCAAAATCCTACTGACTGGCCTGGCTCGAGCCAATTCACACTGCTTTAACCTGTCATTATCCCACTTTCCACTCGCATTGTCTGTACCTGTAAAGACTAGGTTCCCTGTTAACACTTGCATTCCAACCATTATCTTGCAATTGAGTCTGTGTCATTTTATGCCCTGTTTCTAAACCCAACTCTCCACTCACCTGATGAAGGAGCAGTATTCCGAAAGGTCGTGCTACTAAGTAAGCTGATTGGACTTTAACCTAGTGTTGCGAGACTTCCTATTGTGAGGGAGATCAACAATGATTTTACTGAATGGCGGAACACGCCCGAATGAAGGAGCAAATGGTCCATTGCAACTCCTCTGCCCTATTCTCTGATGTCCTTCTGTACAGTTCATTGTTCTGAGAACAGATTCAAATGGTTCCTGCTCCTCTCTCTGACGTCATGAATTGGATAATGAAGACATTCGGAGCTGATTGGATTAAATGTAGGATAAAGGAGCTGTGAGCTGATTGGGTGTCTCCTGCTGGTTAGGAATGAACCAATCACCATTGGGGCCAGATATTACTCAACATCTTCTGAACTCTGAATTAAAACAATTGAGCTTTAACTCATTGGGTTCCCTGAGGCTTTTGCTGGAGGAACGCTTTTTAATTTGGAAGTACAAAATAAGTGGATACATCAGGTTGAAAGTAACGAATGTGTTCTTGTATTAAGTGGCATGGGTTCTCAAACTAACCATGCGAACCTGCAGCCACACAGTGGAGTTGAGCATTGGAGTCAGGCCGATTGGGGGCGATATGCTGTCATTTGTTTCTGTAGTGTAGTGCTTGTAAAGGACCCCGGTCCGAAACCGGGCAGAATAATACATTAAGGTTTTTCGTGTCGGGTGAGAGAAATCTGAATGATTTCAGTGTGTTGCTGAACATTATCCGGATCTCGATTCATATTATCTTTGCTTGACGTCGGCCTCAAATGCTTCCTGTAAAATAAATGCTGAATATTTTGACCCACTGACAGGAAAGAAATGTTTCTATTTTGACAACATGCGCATATTAGCATTTCGTTCAGCCGACAACTGAATTTAATGAGTTTATAGGTACAGACTAACATAGTTAACCACCATCTGAAATATGTCAAATAGTGGTGTGTGCTCAAAAATACAGACATAAGTGATACTGCAACTGAACGAGAGGAAATGGCGCACAATTCCCAGAAGCATTTTTTAAAAATCGTTCTTCAAAATAAAGAAATAGGAAAAACCACTCAGACAGGTGAGGAAATCGAGACTCCTTGCGGATCTACTGGACTTTGCTATCGATGGCCGGAATTCATGCGCCTGAATGTTTCATACCCATAATATAAATGGCTCAAGTATAACTAACAGATAATTCTTCAATCTCTTCCACTTAAATATAGTTGACTTTGTTGAAACGCTGACTATGGTCAATCTCAAATAAACACCATGGGATCTGTATTGCCGGGTGACTCGATTCCTTTCGTTGGTCAGTTACGTTTGCAATTCAGTGATACTCAGTTGCAGAGAAATTCAATTTATAACGAGGACTTGTGTGTTAAATAAAATATTGACATTAAATATTGAATAACTGAGTACAATTGGTTGAAATTATTCGAAGGAAGATGAGAATGATGCATTAATGAATGAGCAGAAATCATTGATCCCCTGGGATATTTACCAGACAACCACTTTTAAGTTTTAAAGGTCAAGAAACGTTCAGAGATCATGTTGAAATTAACGGTTTTCTTCTTGAATTAAGTGACATGACTCTCAGTGTAACCATTGGAACCTGCAGCAACACAGCTCAGTTGAAGATTGTAGACAGGTCAATTTGCTGTAGTGTGCAGTCGGCTGTTTCTGAAGTGCGTTGCGAGCTATTTCTGTAGTGTCGTTTTTATCACTTTCGCTCCGACACGCAAAAGGTCCCCGGTTCAAAACCGGGCAAAAATGCTGTTGGATCTTTCGCATTAATAGTGTGCGAAGTCTGTATGATTTAAGTTAATTGCTCAACACGATGCTAATCTCGATGTTACATCAACTCAAATGCTTTTAGGAAAATCAGAAACGCTGAATTTTAGGACGCAATGGCAGGAAATAAATGTTTGTATGGTTTGTACACTTATTCGCAACTTGCTCTGTCCACAACAGAATTTAGTGGATTTATAGATGCAGATTCGCAGAGACAATCACCATCTGAAACATGCCTGAAATTAGTGTGTGCTCATAAAGACAAGCACACGTGAAACTGTAACTGAACTCGAAGAAATGGCGCGCGTTTCCCTGAAGCATCTTTTTAAAATTGTTCTTCATGATATAGAAAGAGGAACAAACACTCAGGCAGATGAAGAAATCGAGAATCAGTGCGGACCTGCTGGACTTCCTACGGATGAATGAGATTTCGGCGCCAGAATGTTTCACACACTCAATGAAAAGGGATCAAGTATAATTAAGAAGCAATTTTTAAATCTCTTCCCTTGAAAGATGTTTGATCTCGTTCAAAATATGATTGTGGTCAATCTCAAATAAGCACCATGGCATGTGCATTTCCCAGTGACGCGATTTTTTTTTGTTGATCAGTCATGTTTGTAATCAATGTTGTATGTTTCAGAGTTATTCAATTCAGAATTAGGACATCTGTGTTCAATAAATGTCTCAATATTAAATGTTGAATAACGAATAAATACTGGATGTAACTCGTTGAAATTGTTCGACCGAAGATGAGAAAGACGCATTAATGATTGAGCAGAAATCATTGCTCGCTTAGACATTGGCCAGACGAACGCTTTTAAATTCGAAAATTCTTTATAATTTGAGACATCAGGTTGAAAGTAACGGTTGCCTTCTTGTATCGAGGTACATGGACTCTCAGTCCAAAGCGGAGTTGAACAATGCGGACAGACTATTTGTACATTCGAGAGATATTAATTTCAGAATTAGGATATATACATATATATATATATATATATATATATATTCAATAAATGAATTAATATTAAATATTGAATGAAGATGGGCAGGTTAGGTGGATTGGGCACACTAAATTTCCCCTTGGGTTAGATAGATTATCCATGGGAAAGGAGTAGCGTCATGGGGGAAAACGGGAGAAAGGGCCTGGTTCCGATACTCTGTCATCGCTTCTGATTCGTTCCGTCAAATGGCCTTTTCTGCACTGTTGGGTTCCTGTGATGCAATTCTTATTCGCAGGAAGATAAGAATGAAGCATTAATAATTGAGCAGAAATCATTGCTCCCTTAGATATTTGCCGGACGAACGCTGTTTAATTTTGAAGTACAATATAAGTTGAGATATCAGGTTTAAAGTAACGGATGCGTTCTTTTATTAAGTGACGTGGGCTCTCAATCTAACCAGTAGAACCTGCAGCAACACAGTGGAGTTGAGCATTGGTGCGGCGACAATAATCTCTCCCTTATTGTCAACAAAACGGAGGAGATTGTCATCGATTTTGGGAAGCGTAGAGGACATAAGAACATAAGAACATAAGAAATAGGAGCAGGAGTAGGCCGTCTAGCCCCTCGAGCCTGCCCCGCCATTCAATAAGTTCATGGCTGATCTGAAGTGGATCAGTTCCACTTACCCGCCTGATCCCTATAACCCCTAATTCCCTTACCGATCAGGAATCCATCTATCCGGGATTTAAACATATTCAACGAGGTAGCCTCCACCACTTCAGTGGGCAGAGAATTCCAGAGATTCACCACCCTCTGAGAGAAGAAGTTCCTCCTCAACTCTGTCCTAAACTGACCCCCCTTTATTTTGAGGCTGTGCCCTCTAGTTCTAGTTTCCTTTCTAAGTGGAAAGAATCTCTCCACCTGTACCCTATCCAGCCCCTTCATTATCTTATAGGTCTCTATAAGATCCCCCCCTCAGCCTTCTAAATTCCAACGAGTACAAACCCAATCTGCTCAGTCTCTCGTCATAATCAACACCCCTCATCTCCGGTATCAACCTGGTGAACCTTCTCTGCACTCCCTCCAAGGCCAATATATCCTTCCGCAAATAAGGGGACCAATACTGCACACAGTATTCCAGCTGCGGCCTCACCAATGCCCTGTACAGATGCAGCAAGACATCCCTGCTTTTATATTCTATCCCCCTTGCGATTTGGGCAACATCCCATTTGCCTTCTTGATCACCTGTTGAGGAGAACATGACCCTCTCTACATCAAAGGGGACAAAGTAGAAAGGGTCCAGAGCTTCAAGGTTTCAGGTGTCCAGATCACCAACAACCTGCCCTGCCTCCTCCTCCCCCTTCCCCCCCCCCCCCCCCCCCCCATGCCGACACTATAGTTAAGAAAGCCGGCACATTTGCAACATTTAGAGACAACTGGATGGGAACATGAATAAGGAAGAAATAGAAGGACAAGGGCCGCTTAAGGGCAGATTCTATTTTCGTATAGTTAGGACATTTGATTAGCACAGTCTTGAAGGGCCGAAGGACCTGTTCCCGTGCTGTACTTTTCTTTGTCCTTTGTTCTCAGCAGGTCTTGCAGCAAATGTGAAGCGATAAACAGATTTAAAGTTCCGAGTCCAATACGATGATTTTTCAAACTAGTAACTGGTTATGAGTAACGTCAATGAGCACAATATTGAGAGGGAGAATTGTACCCAGGCAGCTGAAGGAATGAATCCCACCCACAGGAGCGCTTCTGCAGTAAACGTGTTTAGCGAAGTAGTAAGGTACCGAAATGCTGGAGGTTTGTGACCCGCGAGGACTAACTAATCTGTTCCTGATGTTACTTATATTCCCGACATAGTTCTGTTTTGCATCCATTAGCAACAAGAAAATATCGTCCGAACTTTGCCAGTCCTGCTGCTTTTTTCCCACACAAATCGATTCATAAACAGACATTTTAAATCAACAGAAATATAAAAGGAAGTGAATTTGATCCAACATTCAACCGATTAGAAATATGCAGGTGGTTGTTTCTTTGTGGAAACAGTTTTTTTAAAACCAAATTTGCTGTATTCAACTGCGCTTTTCCCATCTTAGCAGGAGGGGGTAACAGGTAAACGACAACGACTGTCTGGGCGCTAAATAGTCAAGCGACTTGTTTTGAAATATAAACGCTCTAATTATAGATCAGGTTTTGTAGAAATGAAAATGCGATCGGATTGTCAGACAACTTCCTGTGACCCTGATTTATGATGTGATGTGATTGGTCAGTCGTCTCAGTCTCGGTGGCGCAAATCGCTAGCGCGTTCGGCTGTGCATTTGTATTCTTCCCCCATCAGCATTCATTGTCACAGTTCAGTGTTCCTGCGTAACAACAATAAATATCTGAAAAATGCTCCCTGCTCTGCTATCATCCGGTCTTGCCAACATTCTAATTCAATGAATATTTATCTCAAACATTTGATATTTGATAACATCTTGGTTTCAAATATGTTATTATACGCAACGATTGATCTCGAAACTAACGAGTGACAGATCTTGGGTTGCAGTTTCCTTTTCCAGTCCACAATCCCTCATTCTCGGATAGACCAGGATTCTGTCCATTCTAGACTGAAATGTGTCCAATGGTGGAGCACGTAGAACCCTCTGGACTATAGATTTACAAAAATTCACAAAAATTTTGAGTGTCATAATTTCTCCTCAACACAGCCCTAAATGACCCGCCCTTTATCCTGAGACCATGTCCCGTGGTTTACATTTCCTCGACCAACAGAAACAGCCTCAATGCGTCCATCCTATTAACCCATTCAGCATTGTGTAGGTTTCACTGAGATCGTCTTCCATTCTTCTGAGCTCCACAGAATTTCAACTCTTAAAATAGGGTTAAAAACTGCTTGAAATATATTGCAAAATCCAAATGCTGGAATTCATTCCAGACACTGACATTCGCTTTGTTCTATGTAAACAAATATTTTAGTGCAATTAGTTATCATGATAAAGTTTAAAAATATTTTAAAAATCATTTATTTCACATTCTGTGGTTTACTTATTCGTTAAACATTTTAAAAAAAACCATATGCAAAGAAACCTCAAAGAATGGCTCCTGCCTCTATGTGTTGCAGCTGGATGAAAAATTAAAAGTGCAAATAAATTGGGGAAAAACTCACCTAACAACAGCACAAATGCGGGAGGTTTTGGCACAATTGCAGCTTAGCGCTTCAGGACCGGCAGATTTTAGAACCTCGACAGGAGGTTTAAAATTTGCTAAAAGCAAATTACTGCGGATGCTGGAATCTGAAACCAAAAGAGAGAATGCTGGAAAATCTCAGCAGATCTGGCAGCATCTATAAGGAGAGAAAATAGTGATGTTTCGAGTCCAAATGACCCTTTGTCAAAGCTTTGTGAAAGGGTCATCTGGACTCGAAACATACGTTCTTTTCCCTCCTAACAGACGCTGCCAGACCTGCGGAGATTTTCCAGAGTTTTCTGTTCTGGTTTAAAATCGGCGCTCTCTCTTTCAGCGCACATGCGCATGCGCCCGGACTTTCGTGGTGTGCCACGCGCATGTCCGGCGTTTGTTTGGGCAATTCGGACCAGAAGTTACACCCCAATGCCTATTGGATCCCTGATTTTGATGCTTACTGATCTAGCCCCCCTATCTCAACTTCTGATTTCTCCTCAGAGTCGTCATTACATTTTTCGCCCGCTCAATTTGTACATTCTTCTGATAAAAACCCTGCCTTCGGACATTCCAATTTCTGCAGGGAGGGAAACAGCGGCATCCGCTGATACCCAAGTGGAGCCATATTGCAGAGAGTCACTTGTATGTATGAGGCGAAATAGTACAGTTCTGTTCCTGATTAATACTGACCAACATAATGTTAATTGCATGAGACACATTGGTTGCAATACCGTGACATATCAAGGAGAGGTCGGCCAAACAAAATGTCCAGACATAAATAGTTATTGTCGTTTCTTTCGGTTCCTGGATACATTTCACATGAAAGTTATAAATATTCAACGTTTCCCTATGTCCAAACAGGCTGTCCTATCGCCCGAATATGATGATGTTAAGTGTTTATTTTTGTGCAGGTTAACAATCTCTGTAACCACATGTTGCACTGTCACAAACAATTATCATCTGAAACATTTTCTCCAAGTATTAGAGGAACAGCTGATCACCGTTTATTTATGCAGTTCGGGATTTTGATGGACGGGACAGAATTCGCGGCAAAAACTAAGGCCTAACACGGCGTATTTTTTGACATTGGGGCGAACCAAATGTTTTACAACCAGACACGCATTTTTGAGATATTGCTAATATGAAGCCAATTTCCGTTTAACAAACCCAACCAATTGCCTTGAGGAGTGAATATGCTTCTGGCGTTGATGGAAGAGTGAATATTAGACAAGACAGCAAGATAGATGCTAAGCCATTCTTCACAAGGGCGACACAATGAGTTTTCATACAGCGACTCTATTTACGGTGCCTTCCAATAGAAAACAAAAATCCAACAGCGCAGCACTCTCGATACCTGCAGTGAAAAGCCAATCTTGATTAGAGTCTCTGCGTTCTGCCTGGAATTTTAATCCACACTCCTCTAGTCCCGGGGTCACATTGCTCACAAGTGACTACACGCCCAAAACAATGCGGAAGATCCTGATCAGATCTGCTCCACAATAAATTCAGTCGTGCCTGCTTGGAGTTTTCCAGGATAAAGCAATTACGGCCAGGCCAATCCACGATGTATGTAATTGTGTGGATTGTCCCTCCGCAAACTCAATGCCGTGCTGTACTCGGCATGTTTATAGTCAATAAAACTGCGGTGCGCTAACCATTTTTACAAAAAGAGTAACAATGCTAAAATGGGTGTTTCCAAGCTTCAGAAAACCAGGAGGAACAGGATGGGCCCACGCAGAATGTCGTGGCGCAGAACTGAATATACTATTTTGATTTGATTAGCTTATAATTGTTTCCATGTATTACTATACAGTGAGTTTTTTTTTCTTGGGTGCTATACAGTCAGAGAATACCGGACACAGAGAAGGAAAGGAGAGGGTGCTGAATGTAATGATATGGTCATAGCTAGGGTGCAGAGAAACGTCAGCTTAATATAAGGTAGTTCCATAAAAACGTCTGATGGCAGCAGGGAAGAAACTGTTCTTTGGTCGGTTGGTGCATGACCTCAGACGTTTGTATCTGCTTCCAGACGGAAGACGGTGGAGGACAGTATGTCCGGGGTGAATTTGGACTCAGCATACACGGATGGGGAAACAGTGTTCGAATCTAATATCATCAAAACTATTAGAGGCCTTCTCAAATGCCTTCATTGTATCTATCGAATGGAAATGTTTTGGCGGAAGGAGGGATTCATTTAAAAAACAATTCGACCAAACAATCTACAATCTGATTCACTAATTTCCTTTCAGGAAGAAAATCTGCTGTCCTTACCCGGTCTGGCCTACATGTGACTCCAGAGCCACAGCCATGTGGTTGATTCTCAACTGCCCTCGGGCAAGTAGGGATTTGCAATAAATGCTGGCCAGCCCGTAACATCCATGTCCCACAATGAATAAAAAAGCCGTACATTTCAAAATTCTGAAACTAATTCGAGAAGTTTGAGATCTGTTTGAAGTCACTTTTCATAATGTACTTTTTATAGTGTTGTATGGAATAATATTTTCTCAGATTAATATTATATTATAAGATAACATCAGTATTATATTATAATATAGAAATGAGCATTCAAATGTAAATGCAACTGAAACGTAAGGTGAAGTAAGAGACGTGGAATAAACTGCACACTGAAAAACTGGGCTTATGCAGACTGCACAAAGGCTTCACCTCACATACGGAAATGTCGCACACCCTTGACATGCATATTGAATGTAACTGGCATTTACCTTTCTCCAATGAATGCACCGTCCTGAATGGAATGTTTCTATGCAAGGCGACCTGCGCCAGTCCAAAATAAATTTCAACACGCTCAGTGGTGCCTGTCACCCCGGATATATTTACACTGCACTGAATCAGTAAGTACCAGACGCAGCCATGCTGAATATGACGTTTTCCGCACGAAGATGTGCATGCATGGACTGTTTTTAAGCGGACTGAAATGGACGATCTCCAGATTGTGTGAGACTCTGTTTGAATGGAACATTCTATGAAAGTAACTGAACGGATTAGAATCAGTAAACACCGAATGTATCAATCCTAATCCAATGATTTTAAACACAGCGAACAGGATTTTTCACTGAATGCAACATTGCTGACCTGCTTACTAACAGTGAACGTTGAGACATAAGATATGGACGTTTTCACAATGAATTAGGGCTGTGCGCATTGAATAGATCTGTCATGACCTGGAAATGTTCACAATCAAATAAATGATGATCTGGTGTTTTAAAATCGAAGGTAAGAGTAATGAACTGGACCTGTCCCTATCAAAGAGAGGGACAGTTGTGGCAACGTTTGTTCAGGGTTTCAAGGAGGTAGTGAACAAAGTTGCATGTGAGGCTTGATCACACAGGGTGAGTAATGATCAGGAACAAAATCTTGGCCGTCTGTTCCTTTCAGAAGTAGATAACTGATCAGTTATATTTTGCACTGAGGTATATCTCCATTGCAATGCCTAATTGGATGCCGATTTCGCTATCAGATTTGCTATCCAGTCATAATTTCCCTCGATTTTTAAGTTTACTGGGACATTCTATAGGAGATTTAAGAGTCAACCACAGTGTTTTTTGTTTGTAGTGAAAAGTAGGCCAGACTAGCTCAGGATGGCATATTTCCTTCTCTAAAGTGAAATGTTCAGTGCACCAGGTAGGAGTTTGCAACAATCGATGATAGTTTTATGGCCAGGCATGCCTGAATGTAGCTTTCACTTCAAAATTTCATTAACTGAATTAAAATTTCACCACTTTCTACGGTGGTAGTAAAATACATCTATCTTGGAGGATAGCCTCAGAGTAAGTAGTTCATCAATATAACCCCTCCGGCACCTCATTGCCTCAGATACTAAGGTTTCAGACACGAGGATCCGGCAGGCTTCATTCACATTTTCATGACTCAATCGTCTACTCTAATTTTCATTACATTTTTAGAGATGTCAATGCGACTCTACAATGGACTTTGAAAATTTCAAATAGAACCAGTTCCGCTACTTCCATGGAAACGAGCTTCATAGAATCATAGAAATCATAGAAACCCTACAGCACAGAAAGAGGCCATTCGGCCCATCGAGTCTGCACCGACCACAATCCCACCCAGGCCCTACCCCCATATCCACACATGTTTACCCACTAATCCCTCTAACCTACGCATCTCAGGACACTAAGGGCAATTTTAGCGTGGCCAATCAAACGAACCTGCACATCTTTGGACTGTGGGAGGAAGCCGGAGCACCCGGAGTAAACCCATGCACACACGAAGAGAATGTGCAAACTCCACAACATTCCCCTCCATCTGAGCATAAAATACAAGTCTGACGGCAGCTGCACTAAACCCCTGGTTAAATTTAGTCCAATAAAGTTCAAAAAATCCAAACCAGTTAATGATGTCCCTGGAGCCTGACATCACATATAAATCTGACAACTAGTGACTGGAAAAAAACAACACGTTGTGAGATTCTGTTAGAAATGCACGGAGCCCCACAAGGATTGCTGTTTGCCATTTACTATCCCGTCCTTGCCGCTATCGGGGTTCCAGGTTAAGTATTTTAGCCCGGTGTTATTTTGGGGAATGTATTGATTAGCCTGGGTCACTGCTCTTCTATACGATGCATCCCTTTCATTATATGTTCCTATCTTCCTCTGCCATTTCTGCAAGATGGATGTCTGGTTGTGGTTTGTCATTGACACTGCTAATTTGTGTGAGTTATCAGACTGTTTGCGTAGTGTAATTGTAGTTATATTGTGTTAGATACACTGCAAGCATCTTTGAACTGTTATCGCAGTGTGACTATTTTTTCCAGTGCCTTAGCGGTATTGTGAGTGAATTACCATAAGGATGACAGGCAGTGTATGCAGCCAGCCTACTTATTTATTCACTCTACTAGCACAATTATCTTGGCTAGCATAGTACATTGTCATCAAGGTACATGCAGTTACATTATGTCCGTGTCAATGTTACTGTCATGTAATCGTCAAATTATCACTCCAGTTTACATGAAATATCAATATGTTATTCACATCCAAGCTCTAGGGGAACAACCAAACTATGATTTCGGTGTGAAAGTAGATCCATTGCGTTTTGAAAATATTCTGTAGACAAATAGTCGTACTGTGAAAACGGGGTAATTTTAATTTATTGTGTTATTAATGCTGCCCTTTGTGAATTATCGGAATCTTACCCTTGTCATGTGAATTAACAGTCACACTGTTCTCACAATATGAAAATGCGTTAGACAGTTGCTGGCGTTGTAGTCTACATTAGAATATAGCGATACTTTACTGCTCCTTCAATGAAAACATTTATTGTCATTGCAGAGGTATATGATCGTCCTGTTAGTCTTAATCTGTGCCCCCATACTTTAGATTCTCCAGCGATTGTAAACGTCTGTCAGTTTACTTCCTGTCAATGTTCTTCAGAACACTGGATGTCTCAATGAGATCAAATCTTATTCATCTAAACTTCCGAAAATATCGACAAAATGTAGTCAGCTCCTTATCATAGATGATACTCTCATAAAAGGAACAGGCATAGTGACCCTTAACTGTTCGGCCACACATTTACGTATTTCCCCCCTTAAATTGGGGACATGATGCAAAGATGCAGTTATGGTCACGCCAAGTTCTGCACAACTTTAGAAAGACGTCTTTAATCCATCTGCTGCACAATCCTCACAAGGAAGACCAATTTTACATTGTTACATTACTGATTTATTAAATGTTGCCAATCCTCAGACTTTGTACATTTTTTTCCAACATTTGAAGCCTCTTCTTGTGACATAATGTATTCCTTTAGTTAAATAGCAAGATTCGGGTGAATATTTCTGGCTGAGCTTTTGTTTTTCAATGGCATTCATTCTTGTTGATTTTTTTGATTGTTTCTTGATTGTTTGCATGTTATTTCTGGCACTATGCTTTAATCTAATTAGCCAACACAAGTTATCCAATTTTTCCCTGATATCAATGTTTTCGGCTTCATTCAGTTTGATTTATTTTCTGAGTAATTTAATCACATGGCCACCGCTGGAGAAGCATTTACTATCATGCTACGAATCAGTCCTCCCGCATTACACAATATCAGATGCCTGCATCATCAAGTTGTTTCTACAACATAGAAATATAGAAACGTAACATAGAAAGGAGAAGCAGGAATAGACCAATTTGCCCGGCGAGACTGCTCCACCATTCATTTTAATCATGGCTGATCTTCAGAATCGACATCGTGATCCCAGCTTCTTGCCCTATCCCCAGATCCCTTTAGCCCCAAGAGCTATCGATAATTTCTTCCTGAACTCGCACGATGTTTTGGCCTCAACTCCTTACTGTGGTAGTG
Source organism: Mustelus asterias (assembly GCF_964213995.1). Lineage (NCBI taxonomy): Eukaryota > Metazoa > Chordata > Chondrichthyes > Carcharhiniformes > Triakidae > Mustelus > Mustelus asterias. Next base: position 1,114,270 of record NW_027590140.1, read on the forward strand.
AATTCCACACATTCACCATTCTCCTGGTGAAGAAATTTCTCCTCACCTTCGTCCTTAACCTCACACTATGACCCCTAGTTCTGGACTACCCCACCATGGAGACCATTCGACCTGAATCTACCCTGTCTAATTCTGTTTGAAATTTGTAAGTTGCCATGAGATCCCCTCCCTCTCGTCTCAACTTCAATGAAGTCAATTCTAACTGATTTAGTCTCTCGTCATGTGGCAAACCTGCCATCCCAGGAATCAGCCTGGTGAAACTCCTCTTCTATAACAAGGATATCCTTCGTCTGATAAGGACACCAAACCTGCACATAATATTCCAGCTGTTGCCTCACCATCACCATGTAAAATTTCAGGAAAACACCGCAATCCCGATAGTGAAATCCTCTCGCCATGAAGGCCATCATACCATTTGCTCTCTTTACTGCCTGCTGATAGTCTTTGTTCTCAGCTTTGATGAAGGGTCATCTGGAATCGAAACGTTTGTTCTATTATCTCCAGGCAGGTGCTCTCAGTCCCGTTTTCATTTCAGATTCCAGCAGCCGCAGAATTTTGCTTTTTGCTTTCTGCATTTCTGTATCGTATTTCTCAAGCTCTATATCTTTCTTTGTTACAGCTAACTTAGTAGTGATTGTGATCTTGTCAAGAGGAAGATGTGGTCTCTCCAAATGCATCACTTGCTATCTTGTTTCTATGGCGGCGACTGATCTACTGCTCCTTGTCAGCATTGTGATATTGAACAGGATTGCTGGTATCTATTTCCCATTCAGTTTTCTGTCCATCACGCCAGTGTGCAGTTTTCGTTGTGTCCTAAATTATGCTGCAATAGACAGTTCCGCCTGGTTAACGGTGGCTTTCACCTTTGATCGATGTGTAGCCATTAGTTGCCAGAAGCTGAAAATCAAATACTGCACTGTGAAGACAGCTGCACGGGTCATAACAATCGTGTCCATATTGAGTTGTTTCAAAAATTCATTCCTATATTTTATATATGAACCTTTGGGCATAATTAACAATATACCCTGGTTCTGCGGCATAAAATCAATATTTTATACCGCACCTGGATGGGTTGCATTTGACTGGATTCATTGTATTTTAACCCCTTGTCTCCCATTCATTCTAATTTTACTACTCAATACTCTGACTGTCAGACACATTATAGCGGCCAGTAGAGCTCGGAAGAGACTGCGGACCGGGACAAATGGAGAGAATCAGAGTGATCCAGAGCTGGAAAACAGGCGAAAATCTATTGTTTTACTCTTTGCCATTTCAGGCAGTTTCATCATCTTATATTTAATATTCTTTATAACCATCCTTTACGTCCGAATAGCGAAAGTGACTTATTTCTCAGGTTCTAATGTCAGCCAATCTACATTTGTTCTGGAGGAATACGGATATATGCTTCAGCTTTTGAGTTGCTGCATCAACCCTTTCATTTACGCAGGGCCCCAGAGCAAATTCAGGGAGGAGTTAAAGAACGGGGTGAAATATCCACTGTTTTTAATTGTCAAATTATGTAAGAGCTGAAAAGAATAAATCAAACATGATTTTAACATTCTAGTCCACCTGGTCTGATTTGTGTCCATGGGCTCACTTCCCATATACATGTTCACTCACTCTGTAATCCTGACCAACTATGTGAATTTATGAATGATTAACAATGCCGTGCCCATTCCATATCGTTGTCTATTCTCAGTTATTTTCAAGTTCAGTTGTTCGTGATGACTTTGGTCATGTGCTTTCCCATCAGTCTCGGTTTGCCTAAGCATTTTTCATTCATGTGAGGGCCTTAGAGCCTGACCTCTGACCAAACATGGATGACACATTTAAATATTTATTAATTCCACTTAGATCCTTCCTAGTAACAGTTTGAACATTAGGTGCATTCCAGACCTGAAACACTCATTCTGTGAAAACGTATGCATAATCGTGTTGATTTTCGGAAGAGTTCTCTTTGTGAAGGTGCAGAAAAATTAACAGAACTTTACCAAAACTAAAAATTATACCAGGATAATACCAGGCCTTGTAGCACAGAAGAGTAAGGAAAGGAGGAGGAAGGCAGTGGTGATAGGGGACTCTACAGTGAGGGGGTCAGACAGGCGTTTTTGTGGAGGAAGTCGAGAAACGCGGATGGTGGTTTGCCTCCCTGGTGCCGGGATCAGGGATGTTTCTGACCATATCCAAGAAAACCTTAAGTGGGAGGAAGAGGAGCCAGAGGCATTGGCAGGAAAAGGGAAATGGTTATGAAAAGAGAATATAAGAACTTATGTAGGGAGTTAAGAATAAGGAACGCAAAGGTTGTAATCTCGGGACTGCTGCCTGTGCCACGAGACAGTGAGGGAAGGAACGGAATAAGGTGGAGGATAAATGCATGGCTGAGGGATTGGAGCAGGGGTCAGGGATTCATGTTCCTGGATTATTGGGACCTCTTTAGGGGCAGGTGCGACCTGTACAAAAAGGACGGGTTTCACTTAAATCCCAGGGGGACCAATATCCCAGCGGGAAGGTTTGCTAAGGCTACTGGGGAGTGTTTAAACTAGAATGGTGGGGGTGGAAATCAAAATGAAGTGACTGAGAGAGAGGAGGTTAGCTTAAAAATAAAAGGGGCTTGTCGACAGTGTAAGAGGGAGGATAGGCAGGTGACGGAGAAGGGGAGCACTCAGACCGAAGAGTTGAGATGTGTTTATTTTAACGCAAGGAGTGCAGTGAACAAAATGGATGAGCTTAGAGCGTGGATCACTACTTGGAAGTGTGATGTTCCAAGACATCATTACAGAGACTTGGTTATCTCAGGGACAGGACTGGATACTTCAAGTGCCGGGTTTCAGATGTTTCAGGAGGGACGGGGAAGGAGGCAAAAGAGGTGGGGGAGTAGCACTGTTGATCAGGGATAGTGTCACGGCTGTAGAAAAAATGGATGCCGCAGAAGGATTGTCTACAGAGTCTCTGTGGGCGGAGGTTCGCAACAGGAAAGGGTCAATAACTTTACTGGGTGTTTTCTATAGTCCGCCCAATAGTAGCAGGGATGTGGAGGAGCAGATTGGGAAGCAAATCCAGGAGAGATGTGGTAAAAACAGAGTGGTCGTGATGGGAGATTTTAATTTCCCAAATATCGATTGGAATATCCGTAGGGTAAGGGGTTTAGATGGGGAAGAGTTTGTTCAGCGTGTTCAGAGGGCTTCCTGACACAGTATGTGGATAAGCCTCCAAGAAGAGAGGCTGTACTTGATTTGGTATTAGGGAATGAACCTGGGCAGGTGTCAGATCTCTCAGTGGGAGAGCATTTGGGGATAGTAATCATAACTCGATCTCCTTTACATGAGCATTGGAGAGAGATAGGATCAGTCAAGCTAGGAAAGTGTTTATTTGGAGTAAGGGCAATTATGAGGTTGTTAGGCAGGAAATTAGAGGCATAAATTGGAAGGTTTCTCGGGGAAATGTACAGATGAAATGTGGCAGATTTTCAAGGAAAATTTGTGTGGAGCTCTGCACAGCAACGTTCCAATGAGACAGGGGAGTTATGGTAGGTTACGGGAACTATGGTGCGCGGAAGCTGTAACGAATTTAGTCAAGAAGAAAAGAAAAGCCTACAAAAGGTTCTGGGAGCGAGGTAATGTTAGAAATCTTGAAGAATATACAACTAGTAAGAAGGAACTTAAGAGGGAAATTAGAAGAGCCAAAAGGGGTCATGAGAAGGCCTTGGCAGACAGGATAAAGGAAAACCCCAAGGCATTCTACAAGTATGTTAAGCGCAAGAAGATAAGATGTGAAGGAATAAGACCTTTCAAATGTGACGGTGGGAAAGTCTGTATAGAACCGGTAGAAATAGCACAGGTACTCAATGACTACTTTATTTCAGTATTCACAGTGGAAAAGGATCTTGGTAGTTGCAGTGCAGACTTGCAGTGGACTGAGAAGATTGAGCACGTGGATATTAGGAAAGAGGATGTGTTGGAGCTTTTGAAAAGCATCAAGTTCGATATACAACCGGGACCGGATGGGTTGTATCCCCAGGTTACTGTGGGAGGCGAGGGAAGAGATTGCTGAGCCTCTGGCGATGATCTTTGCGTCATCAATGGAGACGGGAGGGGTTCCGGAGGATTTGAGGATTGCGGATGTGGTTCCGTTATTCAAGAAAGGGAGAAGAGATAGCCCAGGAAATTATAGACCAGTGAGTCTGACCACAGTGGTTGGTAAGTTGATGGATAAGATCTTGAGGGGCAGGATTTATGAACATCTGGAGAGGAATAGTATGATCAGAAATAACCAGCACGGCTTTGTCCAAGGCAGATCATGCCTTACGAGCCTAATTGAATTTTTTGAAGATGTACCTAGACACATAGACGAGGGAAGAGCGGAAGAAGATGTAGTTTATATGGATTTTAGCAAGGCGTTTGATAAGGTGCCCCATGCAAGGCTTATTGAGCAAGTGAATGGGCATGGGATATTGCTTTGTGGATTCAGAACTACCTTGCCCACAGAAGGCAAAGAGTGATAGTAGATGGGTCTTTTTCAGCATGGAGGTCGGTCACCAGTGGAGTGCCCCAGGGATCTGTTCTGGGACCCTTGCTCTTTGTGATTTTTATAAATGACCTGGATGAGGAAGTGGAAGGATGGGTTGGCAAGTTTGCTGATGACACAAATGTTGGAGGTGTGGTGGATAGTGTCGAGGGATGTCAGCAGTTGCAACGAGACATAGATAAGATGCAAGACTGGGCAGAGAAGTGGTAGATGGACTTCAACCCAGATAAGTGTGTGGTGGTTCATTTTGGCAGGTCGAATAGGATGAAAGAATATAATATTAAGGGTAAGACGCTTGGCAGTGTGGAAGATCAACATGATCTTGGGGTCTGGGTTCATAGGACGCTCAAAGCAGCGTCGCAGGTAGAGGCTGTTGTTAAGAAGGCGTATGGAATACTGGCCTTCATCAATAGAGGAATTGAGTTTAGAAATCGGGAGATAATGCTGCAGCTGTATAGGACCCTGGTCAGACCCCACCTGGAGTACTCTGCCCAGTTCTGTTCGCCTCATTACAGAAAGGATGTGGAAGCCATAGAAAGGGTGCAGAGGAGATTTACATGGATGTTGCCTGGATTGGGTGGCATGCCTTATGAGGATAGGTTGAGAGAGCTATGTATTTTCTCCTTGGAGAAGCCAAAAATGAGAGGTGACCTGATAGAAGTGTATAAGATGTTGAGAGGTATTGATAGAGTGGATTCTCAGAGTCTTTTACCCAGGGCTGGAATGGTTGCCACAAGAGGTCACAGGTTTAGGGTGCTGGGGAGTAGGTACAGAGGAGATGTTAGGGGTAAGTTTTTCACTCAGAGGGTGGTGGGTGCGTGGAATCGGCTGCCGGTAGTGGTGGTGAAGGCGGATGCGATAGGGTCTTTTAAGAGACTTTTAGATCAGTTCATGGAAGTTAGGAAGAAAGAGGGTTATAGGTAAGCCTAATAGGCAAGGACATGTTCGGCGCAACTTGTGGGCGAAGGGCCTGTTTGTGCTGTAGCTTTTCTATGTTCTATGTTCTATGTTCTATTACTATATTCGCCATCGACTGTACACTCCAGCACTTTGTCTTATCACATCCTCAGAGTATCAGTAGACTCCTGTCCGATAACCAATCATTCAGAAACAGGCTGATAAATTAAGCGAGGGACACTCCAGTGGTGGAGAATGTTGGAACCATTGGGCCAAAGTCCAATGCCACCCCCGCCCCCAAGCTCAGCTCGACGTATCACATTTCATGTGTCCAATTACACACAAACTGTTTCCCAAAAGTCTGTATCTGAAAGAAAATGTTCAATTTGAATGATCAGCATCAATTTTAAAGAGTTCCGCTCTGTCGCCAGGTCCTGTTCTTAATGGATAGAGAGCTCAATTAAATAATGATTTCACCAGATTACTTTTGAATTTCCCACTTTGAGGTCCTCCAGCTCCCTTATTAGGGAAAACGTGCAGATGTTTACCTCAGCTGGTCCAATTAGATTTTGTAAAATGGACACTGTATCATCGTTGCACCTTCCCTTCTGCCAGGAGAACATATGCGATTTGTATTATAATCCTTCACATGCCAGTCAAATCTATCCCCTTAACTATGTGCTGTATTTTCTTCTGTCTTCCGTTAGCAGCTGCAATCTTCTGCAATGTACAGACTGAACACATCAATTTCAGTTCCATTGCTGAAGTAACTCATACTGTGGCATGATTATGTAGTTTTGTCGTTTCAATGTTGACCTTTGACTGCATCCCAACGTCAGATATCCATATTCACTGTTGAGCTATATTGTCAATCAGAAACCATTGATGCCTCATTTTCCTGGAAAATACCTTTTCTGTGCTTCCTATGACTTCTTTCAAATTTATTGACTTCATGACATGATGTGCGCTTCTCTACATCTAATATAATTTGTCCCTCGTCTGTCTGATTTCCACATGTTGTTTTTGTCTCTTCCGTTTTTATGCTTTCAATTTTGCGATCTGTCTCCTTCGGCCGGTTTTCTTGTTTTACCTACAATTGTAATTGCTTAATCTTCCCCCAGAACAACTAGTTGCTGATCATTAATAGAGCATTTATTTTATTCTCTGTAAAAATAGATATTTTTGAGACACGTTGCAAGCAAATAATAATTCCTCCTGCCATTGGCATGTATTCTTGATGTTAATTAAATCACCTTTACTCGTCTAAGTGTGGTGTCAGTATACTGAGATATGCAGCTCTCCATTTCTGCACCATAAGGCATGACCTTTGGTATTTAATGCATTTAATTCGTTTCCATTGCCTCCGGATGTTTAGTGATTTATTGATTTCATTTTCATTGTTGCCTTGGCAATCGACTATTCAAATTAACTGCAGATTTCCATGCTATCTAACTGCATGTCCTGCTTCAGTTCTTGAACGCTATAGTTGCTGTTAGAAGCACATGGCCATTAAGGGCACCGGACAGTTGCATGACTGGCTGTAAACAATCGACTACTACACATTCATACATGACTTAATGCACAAAGTGCTACTACTGAATGCAACTTAACACATATATGCACAGCCGAAGTGACAATGAGAAGCGGGAACAAGTGTTCAAGTCTGGATAAAGAGAATTCCGAAGTAAAAGAGTAATGAAATGAACAAGAAGTATTTTGAAATACCGAAGTTATTGATGGAGATTGGCCTGTAAGACTTTGGTCAGATAAAAACACAAGACGCAACAGCAGAACTGCAGGAATATGAAACATGTATGTGGCGTGAGCATTTGTTATTGGAACAAACCAGGTTGACATGATATGAAAAGATAGAAGGAAAATATCAAGTAAAATAACTTAAAGCACAAATGCAATACATTTAGAAATGAAACTTGAAGTGATCAGAGATCTGATCCAGGCGGGTTTCACCTGTGTATTTTATAGTCATCGAGCAAAGCGATAGAAGAGGCAGTGCTGCATATTTTTAATAATTCGGCTTGAACAAGTGTAGTGTAGAGAATATATTGTTTGCACACGTTATGTCTCCATGCAAAAATACAACACATGCAAGATAGCCAGTGTCTATGGATCAGTTTATCTTTCTCAGGGGAGAAACTAACGAAATCATTCACCAATGAGAAAATGTGGCAAGTTAGAAAACACAGATATGTTGTTTTTAATAAGCAACGCGAATTTCGAAATGGAAAGCGTTTTTTGAGCGAATTCATTGATATTTTCTGGCCTTAACATGCATTAAAGTAAATGGTAATATAGATGCATTTAATCAACATTTGCAAAAGGCCTTCTATCAAGTGTCACAAAATACACCGACAAACACTTTCAGAACATAGGATTACAGGAGGCATTCAGGAGAACAGATATCTGGTCTGCTGCAAAGCAGAAAGTCAATACCACGTGCAAACCTAATAATTTGGGAAGGGGGTCCAACATGGATTTCTGATGGGGAAACGGCTCCGTGCACTTTTACATTTCAAAATTGATTATTCTGCACAGACACAACTTGCTCTGTTGAAATAGACATCGAAGGCTCCACTTAGTGCAAGATAATCATTTTTGAACAAGATATGTGCCGAAATTTATATTATTTTACGTGAGGTGGGTTTCGCTGAGCAGGACAGAATTTATTGTCTATCCCTAATTGCCATTTTTGAAAGTGGCAGTGAGCCGCTTTCCTGAATGTTTGCAGACCATGTTATAGCTTCACACATACTCGTGCGAGGAAATACATTACAGGATGTTCATCCAGCAATAACAGATGAAGAGCAATACTGTTCTGATATAGGGTGCTGTATGATGTGGACAGTAACCTGCAGGCGATGAAGGTCCCATGCAACTGTTACTCTTGTCCTTCGAAAATACAGAAGGCACAAAATTGAATGGTGCTGTCCATGGGGACGTTTAGGTTGTTGCAATGGAAATTGCAGATGCTGCACACTGCTGCCACATGAGGCCAAGGTGGAGGCACTGATGGCTGATGTATATGGATGGATTATTTTTCCTGTTGGTTTCAAACTTGTGTGTTGTTGGAAATACACTTGTCATCGGACTGTACTTGTTCAGTTAACAGAGGAGTATTACCAATCCTTCAATACCATTGTGCCATGATTGATCCAGTGTACAAACCCATCTTTCTCCCGTCCTTTCAAACACAAGGTGCTCTTTGCTAATTAAGCGGTTTCAGAAGTGATGGTTGATTGATCACTGCCTTTTCATGCTTATGAAGCCCCCTCTCCTCTGTTTTTGTTTGCACAGTGTATTACGTTATTGGCTGTGTGGAGAGCAATCTCAGCTATTGTGTATTTCCTTTAAGTTGAGACAAACCACACTCACCACCTACAGTCGCATGAGCGTGTTCAGCATACTATCCCTGATTGGTGTTCCAAAGCACAAAGTACGCTTTACATTCCCTTATTGGTCTCTAATTCCTGAACCGGATGATAATTTGCACTCCGCCGAATTCTCGCTCTCCCTATTGCGGTCTGACAAAAACGTTTTGTGTTGATAAGAATAATTAGCATTCCCCCAACTCGATTCTCCTCACCAATTGCGACGAGCAAACGCCACAAGCACGCCCAAACTCAGAGAACGAATTGAGCGAGTGCAGTCTCTATGATTCTCTGACACTGTGAAAACAAATAGTGGCCGTTTGAACATAGAATCCCAACAGCGAAGGAGAAAGCGATTCGGCCCATCAAGCATGCACCAACAACATTCCCACTCAATCCCTAATCCTATAACTCCTCCTATTTACCGTGCTTACTCCCTGAGACTAAGTGTCAATTTAGCATGGCCAATCAACGTAATCAGCACATCTTTGGACTGTGGGAGGAAACCGGAGCATCTGAAGAAATCGCACGGAGCCAGGAGGAGAATGCGGAAACTCTACACAGACACCGACCAGCCGGGAATCGAACCCGGTGCCTGCTTTTGTGAGGCAGCAGTGCTAACAACTCTGCCACTGTGGCTAGCATTTGGTAACATTTACACAATGCTATCAAAACTTGATTTATCCTTAAAATAAAATATTAATTGACATATATCTTAACGTAACTGAGATGAAGATGACGATAACGATCGTAACTTATTTGTTTAGATTCCCGTGGCGAATGCTAAGATGGTGCAATGTCATTTCCTCACAGCGGGAAGGGGGCAGGGATTGATGGGTTATCATTCGATATTACTAAGGAATTATTACAATGGGTTAGAGCCGACTTGTGGTTGCTGTCTCAAGCACATTTTTTCTCACAGAGAATGCATGCTTTGGGGGATTAAAAAACATTTTTTTCTCTTTACTATCCTATTCTAGGTCTGTTCGGTGTCCTGGGCAGGATATCGAAGCAACTGGTGATCTAAGCAGATTGCGGGCTGTATTTAGTGTCTGAATCTTCATCATGTTTGCTACATTTCACAGAGTTTTTTCCCCACCACCCTCAGTTCAATCAGCTATGATCGATGGGCACTGAGGCAGGGTCCCAAAGTAATGAAACTGAGGCAGTTATTCAAAAGAAAGCTGTCGGGGTGAGTTGGGGAATTTAAAACGGTCGATGAAAAGGACTGAGAATCCAGAAAAAGATTCTCATCGCAGAGAAGGGAACGAGGTGAAGATTTGTGAGCAGTCTTGGTGGCAACAAGTTGCTGACACGTGCGATCTTTTGCAACTGAAAGCAAGGTAAAATGTTTGTTTTGTTTGATCTGTTATGATCCGAGTTCATGCCATAATTGGATGGCCAGATCCCAGAAAGGAACCACTGCTCAAAATATCGTACGTTTTACTCTTTTTGTCCATAAAACTTGGAGGAGCAGTATCACAGTACAAGGAATTAGTTTTAACAAGGAAACTACCTTAATCGTGAGAAGTTGGATTGATGGACAATATTAATTTATCCCCCCCCCCGCCCGCCCCGCCCCCCCCACCCCGCCTTAGTTTACAAATGCACACAGATTTCATGGGCAAGACGGATTGCAATGTTCATCTCAAGCTACAATGCTCTCGCTACTACAAAGTCCCTTTGAATTACAAAGATCTACTGTTGACAAATACATAGTCTCCGCTCTGGGAGCAAGTTGAAACTTGAGTTTTTCTCCTCTGAATATCCTCAAATGATTATCACCTGAGAGCTTTCAAGCTTCTCTCCCAAAAAACCCGCTTCAAAATATTTTCTCATCATAATGCCTTCCCTTAGCTCTTTGCTTTTCGATATCCAGACAAGGTTTTCCAAATGAGAGTTTTGAACAAAGCTTCCACTGCACTTTTAACAGGGAATCCAATGTATGATTTTGCACCAATCCCTTTCAGAATTATTTGTCTTGACTACAGTGCAAACTTTCCACAATTGATCTGGCAGGAAGCGCGTCGAAATGAACAAAGAACAAAGAACAAAAAACAGTACAGCACAGGAAACAGGCCCTTCAGCCCTCCAACCCTGTGCCGCTCCTTGGTCCAACTAGACGAATCGTTTGTATCCCTCCATTCCCAGGCTGCTCATGTGACTATCCAAGTAAGTCTTAAACGATGTCAGCGCGTCTGCCTCCACCACCCTAATTGGCAGTGCATTCCAGGCCCCCACCACCCTCTGTGTAAAAAACATCCCTCTAATATCTGAGTTATACTTCGCCCCTCTCAGCTTGAGCCCATGACCCCTCGTGATCGTCACTTCTGATCTGGGAAAAAGCTTCCCACCGTTCACCCTATCTATCCCCTTCATAATCTTGTACACCTCTATTAGATCTCCCCTCATTCTCCGTCTTTCCAGGGAGAACAACCCTCGATTACCCAATCTCTGTTCATCGCTCAGACCCTCCATACCAGGCAACATCCTGGTAAACCTTCTCTGCACTCTCTCTAACGTCTCCACGTCCTTCTATGATTCTATCAGTCTGAGAAAAGTACAAACGCAGATTTGTAGGCAAATGTCCGAGAACTGTAAAAGAAATAGGGTAGGAATAGTGGGGGATTTCAGCTTCCCCAACGTTAACGGGGAGAGTTTTGGCGTTAAAGTTTTAGAGGCAGCAGAACCTTCCTCAAAATGCGTCCCAGGGAAGCATCAAGCCGGAACGTCCTGTAATTAGTTTCAGGGAAGGACCCCAGGCATGTGACTGAAATATTAGTGGGGGTGCATTTGGCAGACAGCGATCATAACTCAGATATATTCAAGATTGTTTTGGGAAAGGACAGGTGTTGACTGAAAATCAAAGTGATTTCAAACAGATCAGAGACGGGTTGGCCAGAATAGACTCGGAACAGGCAAGTCTATGGAAATCGGCAGCGGAACAGGGTTCAAAATGGAAACATGGAGATTGCAGGACGAACAAGTTCCAAAAGAGTAAAGCGATGGGACATTTTAATCAAGTGAATCCTGCATATGGAGGAATATACCACTGAATTACGAGTAAAAGGGAGACTTGTGGTAGACATCGAGAGTACAAAATAAGAGAAGGCCTGAAGGAGAAGAGAATGTGCAAGACAAAACTTAAATGAGGAGCGAAAATGTGTCATGAAATGATACTGATAGGTAAAAAGGAAAATCCTAAGGACTTTTAGAAGCTTTTTTAAATTAGTACTTTAGTAGTTAACGGAGACATGCAAAATCATTAGGGGCCTGGGCAGAGCAGATAAGGAGATACTGGTCCCATGCGTAAAACTATCAAGAACGAGAGGGCACAGATTAAAATGATTTGCAAAATAAGGAAATCAGATTTGAGTTATTTTTCACACACATAGATGTTTTTGGTCTGGAATGCAGGGCCTGAAAGTGTGGTGGAGGCAGTTTCAATCGAAGCATTCAAGATGTCATTGCATGATTATTTGAAACAGTGTGCAGTGGTGCGAGAAAAAGGGCAGGGGAATGGCAATAAGTTATGAACCGGTTTGGGGAGCTGGTGCAAACACGATGGGCCCAATACTCTCCTTCTCTCGATACAGTACACTGATTCTGTGATCTCCTTGAATTGGGAAGATTGACCTTCAATCACAAAAATCATCTTACTTTGTGCTAAGTGGGGCCCAAACGAGCGTAGAGTTTTCCCCTGATTCCCATTGACTCCAGTTTTGAGAGCACTTCTTGATTCCACACTCGATCAAATGCTGCCTGGTTATGAAGACACTTGCACCTCAATTCTGAATTTCAGCTAATTGTCCATCTTTGAACCAAGGCCAGAACGAGCTGAGTGCTGGCTGAATCCAAACTGGCAGTCGCTGAGCTGGCTATTGCTGAGCAATTACACTTTGGGAGTGCTGTTGAAGAGAACTTCCATGACTGCAATGATGTTTGAGAGTAGTCTAATGGGCCCATAATTGACCGGGTTGGATTTGTCCTCTTTAGTGTGTGCAGGGCATACTTGGACACATGGTGCCCATGAAGGATTGAACACCAATGTGAAAGGAGGTATTTTTTCCGATCAAAATGATGACAAACGAATGGGCAGCTACCCTCTCGTCTGTGTGAACACCATGGTTCCTGAGAAAGATGAAGAATTTGGTGAATTCCTTCTGGCACATAGGGCACTTGAATAACCCACTCCCGGTCTGAACCCTCCAGTGGTTCATTAGAGCACAAATCTACCAGAACCTACTCCGAAATTGGATTAAGGTGTTAAAACATCCATTACTGTAGTACACTCTGGCTAAAGTGATTCTTCCCTCGCAGGCACAGAACAGGAAGTCTTAATTCACCAGAAATGTTCCACACTCAGAAGCACGCCACACCACTACCCAAAACATGCATTGCTTTTAAAGGCTATCTCTCCTCTTAAAACGTTGTACACTCTCACTCGATAATGGTGAAATGTGACAGACAAATAGATAGATAGAGAGGTAGAGAGAGAGAGAGAGAAGCGAGAGAGAAAGAATTGAATAGATGGATGGACGGACGGACGGACGAATGGACGGATGGACGGGTGGATGGAAGGACGGAAGGACGGACGGATGGACGGATGGACGAACCAACGGACGGATGGACGGATGGATGGATGGGGAGAGAGAGAAGGACGGACGGAGGAATGAACGGATGGAAAGAAACCTTTCATTGACTGAGAATAAATGACATTCACATTAGTTCATCCTATGCGCAAAATTAAAAAAAAAATAACAAATAGCTTTAGTGGATATTTCACCAAATTATTTAACTCGGCTCTGATTTTATTCTGGGTCCGAGCATGAATCAATGGTTTAATGCAGGAACACAAAAACAGAAGCATGTATCCATTTTCCTCAAGGTTAAATGTTTCATTGAAACCAGAACGTGTGAAATAAGTAACTTTCACAATTCGGGCATAGATGATAGTAATAAAAGATAACAAGTATAACGGGATGAAATTTCCCGAAATGGTGAAGAGTAAAACAATGGACTTTTTCCGCGTGTCCACCTCAGGGTCACTCAGATTCTTTCCATTGCTTTGGCCCAGAGTTTCCTGCGGGCTCTATTGGCGACTAGAATGTGTCTTACCGTAAGAGCATTCAGCAGCAAAATCAAAATGAATGGAAGGATAGGGGTTAAAATGCAAAGCATCCAGTCATAAGCAGCCCAGAAAGGGGATGTTTAAAATATTAACATTAAGTTGCAGAGCCAGGGTACATTGCTAATTATATACATGGGTTCATAAATAAAGTACACAAAGACATTTTTTACACATGTCAGTATGGACACGATTCCAATGACCCACATCGCCACATTTTCATTACAATATTTAACTTTGAGCTTCTGGCAACAAATAAGCACAAATCTATCAAACGTGGAAACGACGGTTAACCAGACAGATCTGACCATGGCGGAAGAATTTAGGGCTGTACGGAAACTGCAACCTGGTGTGACAGACAAGAAACTGGATGGAAAAAACCATTCCAGCAATCCGGTTCAATATGACAGCAGATATTATGAGCAGGAGATCCGCCACCGCCATGGACATCAGGTAATACGTGATACATCTGGAGAGACCACAACTTCTTCTAACGAGGATCATATTCACTGCTGTGTTAGCTGTAATGGAGGGAAAGAGATTGTGAGAATTTGTGCATGAGAAAGCATGAGAAGTGGAAAGTTCATAGCAACGAAACAATTCATGATATTTCATTCTGTGTGATATATGCAAAATCTATACCTGATCTCAGGGACAATTATTTCTGCTTAATAATAATATTTTTTTAAATTAACAATAAGGAAAATTAACGAAAGTGACTGTATTTTAATGAGAACTGACAGAGGAATAATGCGAAATGGAAAGCACATCAAAACCAGCGCTGAATAATTAAATGCACAATACAATGACATGTAAACAAGTAATTTTAAAAAATGGTGAATATAAATTGGAAAATGGCCAATAATAAGTGCGGAAGTTAATATGGTCACGGATTATATTTCAATGGGTATTACATATGGCTCCATGAATGACGGCAAAATTATTTACCTTTGGAAACGTTTGTAGTGAATTTTCTCGAATAAATCCTCAAACAAAGGCAAATAAAAGGACAATTATTTGCAGTTGCCCGAACTTGCAGGAGATTTAGGAAGCAGCGCCAAGACTGAATTGTATCCCTGATAATAATCTGAAATATCGGGTGATGTATAAAACAATACTCTAAATACGAGAGATTTGACCAGTTATGTTGCTTGACACATTACAGAGAACAGAACAATTTGAAACGATGCTGAGTTCTGGGACAGAATGGAATCCAGCAGTCAGCAGCAGTAAATGTGAAATAGGATTCCCGGGCTGAGCCAATGAGTGTTTCGGACTGGAAGCAGACACAGGTTGTTGTGAGTTGGGGATAAATAACAAACATTCATCAAAGGATAACTGTTCGCATTATATAAGCTCTCTACATATCCGTGCCCAATAAATCTCTTGGCTGCATTTAGTATATTAATTGTGGTGTTTTTCGATGGTTCAGTTATTTCAACTGAAACATCATCTGTGGGATTGTTTCACTAATTTCAACTTCAGCAGCTCAATAGATTCGCGTTATTACTGTGACAGCAGTTTAATAATTCAGCATCATCAACTGTCCAGATAACACACAAGGACTCAATTTGTACTGTGATCGCATAAAACCATGGATTAGAATCCCGACAGTTTAGAAAGAGGCCATCCAACCAATGGAGTCTTTATTTACGTTCGGTCAGAACATCCCACCTAAGCCCTTCTGTCGCCCAGTCCCTGTAATCCCGCGCATTTATCATTGCTAATCCAACTAACCTACACATCCTTGGGCATTAAGGTGTTTCCCTACGCGGCAAATCTACATAACTTGCACAGTTTTGAATTCTGGGCACCTGGAGGAAACCCACGCACACACATGAAGAATGTGCAAACTCCACACAGACAACAACGCAAATCTGGAATTGAACCCCTGTTCCTTGTGCTATGAGGCAGCAGCGCCAGCCACAGTGCCCCTCTACTGCTCAGTTTGAGAATTCGCCCAAAGGAATATTGTCAACGCCAACACAACGATCATAATAACACACAACTTTATAAATATCAAAATTGAATTGTTTTGAACCATTATAACAGAACGGTAAATCAATCAGAATGAATAACACAATAAAACTTCCACTGCCAGATGTTAGTGGTGAATGAGACAGGTTATATTACCAACTGATGAAATGGTACCTGTCACAGCACGGCTGTATAAGGTTAACACGGTGAAATCATGTACTTAATGTGAAGCAACTACGGTGGGAAAGACGTAAATTTATACCGTTAAATTTGTAGAATTTATTGAATGGACATCGAAACATTATGTCAGGGAAAATAATAAATTATAATGTCAAATGAGGAATTGTCTGCTGAAGCAGAAACGGGACACTTTCGAGGAATAAGTTAAAGGGCAGAAAAAAGAACTTTGACGTGGAAACATATATCCCTTTCAATCAGAGGAGGAACTTGGTGCTGTAGAGATAAGGTCGTGATAAAGTGGGGGAATTAATGCAACCAAATAATATTTTTCGGCAGCAACTAAGTAACTGAGATATTTTACCTGAAACTCCGATAGCTGCTTTGACTGGATTATAAATGGCAAACACAGACCTTTTGGTATTCCATGCATGTCTTTCAGAAGCGCTGATCGCGGTCTGCACTACATTGAAAAATTGTCATATTAACACCCGATGTCAGGCTTTAGGGAGATAATTAGGTTGCTTGATCTTTCGCATTAGTTAAATTTAAGAGAACAAAGAGATTATTGCAACAAAGGCAAGATGGCACAGTGGTTAGCACTGTTGCTTCACTGCGCCAGGGACCCGGGTCCAATTCAGGCCTCGGGTGGAGTTTGCACATTGGAAACCTAAGCCTAACCCTAATCCTAACCTTAAAACTAAAACTAACCCTAACTAACTAACTAACCCTAACCCTAACATTAACCCAACCCTCGGTGACCTAAAGCCAATTAAAGTAAAACAAAAATACTGACTTCAAAAAAGGGGAACGGAAAGAATCCAAAACAAAACAAATAAAATATCCCACCACTTAAGAAGCAAACAGCCTCGTAGACAGAGACGAATATCTTCCTAACCAATGCACACAAAAAGATCCATTGCATCCCCCAGAACCCAACACAACCCAGATGATACGAAGCACCCCTCCCACTCCCCCCACTCCCCCCAATAACACTACACATACCCAAAACCATCAAAAGAACATGCGAATGTCTATATTCCCTGAAGCACCTTGAACAATGAAACGAACCCGGGTCACAGAGTAACTTACTATAACTGAAAAAAGAAACTCTCCTAAGAAGGGCAACAACTAACCCACTGGATCACTTTAAAATGATACAATACATGTGAAATCATTAATTTACGGGCCGGGACGGTTGCACCGTGGTAAGCACCGCTGCCTCACAGCGTCTGAGACCGGGCTAAGTTCTTGACTTGGACCATTATGCGGAGTACGCACATTCTCCCCGTGTCTGCGTGAGTTTCCTCCAGGTGCACCGGTTTCCTCCCACACTCCAAAGGTGTGTATGCCATGTGGATTGTACGTGCTAAATTCTCCCTCAGTGTACCCTTTCACAGTAACGTAATTGCATCGTTCATGTAAGCCTATTGGGACACTAATTAAGAAATAAATTAATGGTCCATGAAGTCATTTTTGTACTGCCAAAAGTTATTGCCTCATGTCAAAGCTATAAACCATCCGAATAAACGAGGATGTCCCGAAACCCCCTCGCTCCACCAATCAATGCCCCGACACTAAGCCGACACATACTACCCAAATCCACACAACACCATCCTGCCCACCACAACATAAAACACTAAAAAATAAAAGTTCACACCATCCCAACTGGTCTGGGAGCCCTCTCACCCCGCGCACCCTAACAGACACACAGCAAAAGTGCCAGGACATGGGAGGAAAAGAAACCACCCTTCAAACCACAATAGAACCATCAATATCTCGATCAGAAAAGCTCCAGGAATTGTCCCCCCACCTCCTGACCTCTCCCCAGTAGCCCACCCCACCTACCACCAACCCCCCACCCGGAAAAACAACAGAGTCTGACTCAGCAACAGACACAAAATCTCTCCAGCCAGGAAACCCACAAAAAACTCTCCAGCACACACACTACCTTAACATCCAACCAAATCCACAGAAACACATAAACACCCAACCTAACCGCCCCCTCTCCCAACACACACCACCTCAGCAGCCACCCCCCCCCAGCAACCTAAAATACGGCAGAACTCGACCATCACTCTGTTTTGCTTTCTCCCCCGACCCCACAACCGCACCGTTATTCCACTCACACGAGATTGTCATTGCATTTGACTGCGTTATTTTGAATAGCTGGACTGCGTCGCCATTCACCATCCCGCACAAGAAAAAATCTAACAAGAGTAATCATATTTATATATATATATATATGAAAGAAAAGGCCCAGGAGACAAGAAGACAACAGGCCGAGATATAAGGGCAATGCATAAGAACATAAGAACATAAGAAATAGGAGCAGGAGTAGGCCATCTAGCCCCTCGAGCCTGCCCCGCCATTCAATAAGATCATGGCTGATCTGACGTGGATCAGTACCACTTCCCCGCCTGATCCCCATAACCCTTAATTCCTTTACCGCTCAGGAATCCATCCATCCGCGCTTTAAACATATTCAGCGAGGTAGCCTCCACCACCTCAGTGGGCAGAGAATTCCAGAGATTCACCACCCTCTGGGAGAAGAAGTTCCTCCTCAACTCTGTCTTAAACCGACCCCCCTTTATTTTGAGGCTGTGTCCTCTAGTTTTAACTTCCTTACTAAGTGGAAAGAATCTCTCCGCCTCCACCCTATCCAGCCCCCGCATTATCTTATAAGTCTCCATAAGATCCCCCCTCATCCTTCTAAACTCCAACGAGTACAAACCTAATCTCCTCAGCCTCTCCTCATAATCCAAACCCCTCATCTCCGGTATCAACCTGGTGAACCTTCTCTGCACTCCCTCCAATGCCAATATATCCTTCCTCATATAAGGGGACCAATACTGCACACAGTATTCCAGCTGCGGCCTCACCAATGCCCTGTACAGGTGCATCAAGACATCCCTGCTTTTATATTCTCTCCCCCTCGCGATATAGGCCAACATCCTATTTGCCTTCTTGATCACCTGTTGTACCTGCTAATGTTTTGTGCATGAGACGCTTTTGCGTCTCATGCACAAGGACCCCCAGGTCCCTTTGCACGGTAGCATGTTTTAATTTGTTTCCATTGAGATAGTAATCCCATTTGTTATTATTTCCTCCAAAGTGTATAACATCGCATTTATCAACGTTATACTCCATTTGCCATATCCTCGCCCACTCACTCAGCCTGTCCAAATCTCTCTGCAGATCTTCTCCGTCCTCCACACGATTCACTTTTCCGTTTATCTTTGTGTCGTCTGCAAACTTCGTTACCCTACACTCCGTCCCCTCCTCCAGATCATCTATATAAATGGTAAACAGTTGCGGCCCGAGTACCGATCCCTGCGGCACGCCACTAGTTACCTTCCTCCAACCGGAAAAACACCCATTTATTCCGACTCTTTGCTTCCTGTCGGATAGCCAGTCCCCAATCCACTTTAACACACTACCCCCAACTCCGTGTGCCCTAATCTTCTTCAGCAGCCTTTTATGGGGCACCTTATCAAACGCCTTTTGGAAATCCAAAAACACCGCATCCACCGGTTCTCCTCCATCAACCGCCCTCGTCACATCTTCATAAAAATCCAACATGTTCATCAAGCACGACTTTCCCCTCATGAATCCATGCTGCGTCTGATTGATCGAGCCATTTCTATCCAGATGCCCTGCTATCTCCTCTTTAATAATGCATCACAGGCGGCATCAAGGGTTGGACGTGGGACGAAAGTAAAGTGCCAGAAAACAAAGAAAAGGCGACCACAAAAACCTAACCAATACGGTCCTTCAATCCTCACGAGCCACTATTCTCATCGTCCTAATACTTGTTTAAATTGGGAAAGATAACTCAGTGGATGACAGCAGTAGGACGACTCTCTGCCCTCTGTGGCTTTTCTGGCACTGTGGCACATTGGTTAGTACTGCTGGCTGACAGTGCATTGGTCCAGAATTCAATTCTGGTCACTGTCTGTTTGGAGTTTGCGCATTCTCCCAGTGTTTGCGTGTGTGGAAGGAAACAGAGCGCCCAGCGCACAATGCAAAGATGTGCGGGTTAGGTTGCTTGACCGCATTGCTTTGCCCATAGTGGTAGGGTGCTGACAGGGCAAATATGTGGAGATACGCGGAAACGGCCTGCCTGGGATTGTTGTTGGTGCAGACTCGATGGGCTGAATGGCTACCTTCTGCACTGCACCGCTTTCTACGTTTCTGCCACTGAACCCTCGGTATTCTTGACCAATTGTCCTCTCAGGCTGATGCAATGACGCCAGGAGAGTCATTCGCTGCATCGTCTTCAATGTGATTATGGTGGAATTTGGTGAAATTTTCTCAGTGTACCACGTTCTGAAGATTTTGATTAAAATGCCCTTCAGCAAAAAGAAGCAGCGTCTTTAGCAAAGAAAAGCAAGATCCCACAGAGATCTAAACTTGGATCGCTGGATTCAGAGTCCAGAGTTCTGGCCATTACAATACAGAAGCCAGCTGCAAATGTTCACTCAAAGCACGTGACCCCTTTCATTCAATGTGGTAGCAACTGCAGGTAAACCAAATGCTTTCAGCGACAATTTGCAGCCGGCTGCAATGTTCGAGGTTCTTTGGTCCAATGGTGAGCACTCTGAACCAGACTGATCCTTGCTTTCCTTTGGCATTGCTGAGGATTGATTCGTTGATGGACATTTCGTTACATTTCTCACAAAGCAGGACTGCAGACGACAATTTTGTCAGCCGGTTCAGCTGCTATTACAACGCACATTGCTGAGCCTCTGGCGATAGATGCCTGCACCATCAGTGTTTTTTTCAGCTTTTCGCTATCCTTTAACTCCTCTGTTGAAAGTAAGGGGCAGTTGGTGTCACAGAACAACAACAATTGGACAGGAGTCCGGCAATTACAGATCAAGTGTGTGAATTTCTGTGTGTGTGTGTGTGTGTGTGTGTGTGTGTGCGTACGTGCGTTTTGGGAGATCAGAGTGTCTTACATCAGAGTGCTGTCGGTTCCATGGTGTAACGGTTCACACTTTGGACACTCGCCATCCGAACTCTTGTGTAAATTGGAACAGGTGAGTGAGGGAATGGTACCCGTAGGTGGACCCCCTGTCCGCAGTGGCTTCCCTGCCTCTCAGCGCTTTTTAGTCTTGAACAACCGTCCTCTGGGTCTGATGCAATGACGACAGGGGCGTCATTCGTTGCATCGTCTGCTATGTGATTGCGATGGAATTTGCTGAAATTTCCTCAGTGTTTAGATTTCCACTTTCTGAGAATTTTAAATAAATGTCCCTTCAGCAAAATCATTACCGACTTTAGTAAAAGAAGGCAAGGTTGCACCGATATTGTAGTTCGGTTCACTGGATTCAGAGTCCAGAGTGTTCACCATTGCACCACAGACCCAGGCACAGGACCACTCGCTCCAAATGAGGACACACAAATAGTTTGACCTCTTTCATTCAATTACCCGCTTTATATACCTGTCGTGCGACATTCAGGGACCGCTGTACATGCGCACTAATGCCCCTCTGAGATTCCCAGGGTCCTGCATTTATCAGGTATTCCCTTGCCTTGTTTGTCCTGCCCGACCACATGACCTCACACTGATCCGGCTCGAATTCCATTTGCAACGGATCAGCCCATCTGACCAGCTCGTCTATATCCTCCTGTGAACCAAGGCTATCCTCCGTCCTATCTACCACCTCGCCAATGTTTGTATCATCCGCGAACTTACTGCTCAAGCCTCGAACATTCAAATCCAAATCACTCACGTAAACCACAGATTCCTTCAGGCCCTGAGAAGACATAGTCTTCCAGCCTGAAAACCTGCCCTCGACCATCACCGTCTGCTCTCTGCCATAAGCTTTCATAACATAGCGGAGCAGAATTAGGCCATTCGGCCCATCGGGTTCGTTCCGCCATTCGATCATGGATGATATGCTCTTAATCCGCATTTTCCTGCCTTCTCCCCATAATCCTTCAACCCGTTACCAAATAAAAATCCGTCTAACCTCTCCTTAAATTTACTCACTGTCCCAGTTTCCACCGCACTTTGGAGCAGCGAATTCCACAGAGTCAAAACCGTTTTGGGAGAAGTAGTTCCTGCTCAACTCTGTTATAAATTTGCTACCCCTTATCCTAAGTCCATGACTTCCCGTCTTAGGAATGCCCCACCAGAGGAAGCATTCGCTCCACGTCTACTTTATCCATGCCTTTTATCATCTTGCATACCTCAATTTGTTCTCCCCTCATTCGTCTCAATTATAGAGAGTATAGACCTAAACTGTTCAATCTCTCTTCATACGACAAACCCTTCATCTCTGGAATCAATCTTGTGATTCTCCTCTGAACTGCTTCCAATGCCACTACATCTTTCCTCAAATAAGCAGAACAGAACTACGCACAATACTTCAGGCGCGGTCTCACCAATACCTTGTATAGTTCCAGCAAACCTTCCTTGCCTTTATATTCTATTCCTTTAACTAGAACTGCCAACATTCCTTTCCCTTCCTTTATCTGTTGTACCTGCATGGTAGATTCCTGTGACTCATGAACGAGGGCACCCAGATCCCTTTGCACCGGAGTACCCCAAAGTCTCTCCCCATTTAGATAGTAAGTCGTCTTCCCATTTTTCCGACCAAAATGCAGGACCTCACATTTATCCAAGTTAAATTCCATATGCCACATTTTCGTCCACTCTCCCAACCTATCTATATTTATTTGTAAGGTTCTTATTTCCTCCTTGCAACTTACTATCCCGCCTATTTTGAGTCATCTGCAAATTTGGCTATCGTGCCTTCTATCCCTGTATCCATGTCGAGTGTGTTCGGGAGGAACTTCTCATTCAGTATGTGAATGTTCCGAATGGAGAGGGGGTGAAACTTGCCCTCCTCTTGGGAAATAAGGAAGAGCAGGTGACAGAAGTAGAGCGAGGGATCACTTTGGGATGAGTAACCATAATTGCATTAGTTATAAGACAGCTATGGTGAACGATAGGTCTGGCCCAAAAGTTGAAATACTAAATTGGGGCAAGGCCAATATTGATGGTATCAGACAGGAACTTTCAAAAGTTAATTGCAGGAGTTTGTTGGCAGGCAAAGGGGCATCCGGTAAATGGGAGGCTTTCCAAAGTCTATCAACCAGGTTTCAAGGCAAGCACATTCCTCTTAGAGTGAAGGGCAAGGCTGATAGAAGGAGGAAACACTGGATGACTGGGGATATTGAGGCCCTGGTCAAGAATAAGAAGGAGGTAAATGACATGCATATGCAGCTGGGATCAAGTGGATCCTTGAAGAATATAAAGGTTGCAACAATAGAGATCAGAGGAAATAGGAGAGCAAAAAGAGGACAAGCAAATAAGGCAGAGGAGAATCCAAAGAGTTTCTACAAATATATAAAGGGTAAAAGAGTGACCAGGGGAGAGAGTAGCGCCTCTTAAGAATCAACAAGGTCATTTAAGTGCGGATCCACAAGAATGGGTGAGATGCCAAATGAATATTACTTATGAGTATTTAGTGTTGGAAAAGGCAAACAATGTTCGGGAACTTAGGGAAATGAATAGTGATGCATTGAGGCGTGTAACAGAGAAGGAGGTGCTGGATGTCTGAAAGTGCATCAAGCTAGATACACCCCAGCGATCTGATGAAGTGTATTACATGACATTGTAGGAGGCTAAGGAGGAAATTGACTGTCCCCTAGCAGAGATATTTGAATAATGGACAGCTACAGATATGGTGCTTGAAGATTGGAGGATGGCAAATGTTGTGCATTTGTTTAAAATGGGCTGCAAGGCAAAGCCTGGGAACTACAGGCTGGTGAGCCTCATATCTATGGTCGGTTAGTTGTTCGAAGGCATTCTGAGAGACAGGATCTACAGGCATTTAGAGAGGCAAGGACTGATTAGGGAGACTCAGCACGGCATTGTGAGTGGAAAAAACATTTCTCACAAATTTGATGGAGATATTTGAAGGGGTAACTAATAAGGTACATGAGGGAGGTGCAATTGATGTTGACTACATGGACTTTAGCAAGGCCTTTGACAAGGTATCACACGGTAGGTTGTTGCATAAGACTCATTCTCACGGTATCCAGAGTGAGGTAGCCAATTAGATAGAAAATTGGCCTGACGACAGAACATAGAGGGTGGTTGTAGACGGTTGTTTTCTCAAGCTGAAGGCCTGTGACCAGTGGTGTGTCTCACGGATCGGTGTTGGGTCCACTGTTATTTGTAATTTATATTAATGATTTGGTTGAGAATTTAGGAGGCACAGTTTATAAGATTGCAGATGATAGGTGACATAGTGGGCAGAAAAGAAGGTTATCTTGGATTGCAACGGGATATTGATCAATTGTGCCAGTGGCCTGACGAATGGTAGATGGAGTTTACTTCAGATAAATGCGAGGTGATGCATTTTCGTAGATCGAACCAGGGCAGGACTTAATCAGTTAATGGTAGGGCGTTGGGGAGAGCTACAGAGCAGAGAGATCTAGGGGTACATCTCACTGAAAGTTGAGCCACAGGTGGACAGAGTGGTGAAGTGGGTATTCGGCACGCTCGGTTTCATTGGTTGGAACATTGAATGCAGGAGTTGAGACATCTTCTTGAAGTTGTACAAGACAAGTAAGGGCACACTTGGAATGCTGAGTACAGTTCCTGTCATCCTACTATAGAATGGATTTTTTAAAACTCGAAACAGTGCAGAAAAGATTTGCGAGGATGCTACCAGGACTTGATGGTTTGAGTTACAAGGAGGGGCTGGATATAAATTGACTTTTTTCTCTGGAGCGTAGGAGGTTTAGCGGTGATCTTCTCGAGGTCTATAAAATAATGAAGGGCACAGATCAGCTCGATAGTCAATATAATTGTTCAAAGGTAGCCGAGTCTAAAACTAAAGGGCATAGTTTTAAAGTGAGAGGGGAGAGATACAAAGAGGTCCAGAGGGGCATTTATTTCGCACAGAGGATGGTGAGTGTCTGGAAGAAGCTGCCAGAGGTAGGAGTAGAGGAGGGTACAATTTTGTCAGTTACATAGATAAGATGGCTATTGGGGGATATGGGCCAAACGTGGGCAATTGGGACTAGCTTATTGTTAAAAAAGGACGGCATGGACATGTTGGGCCGAAGAGCCTGTTTCCATGTTGTAATGCTCTATAATACTATGACTCTATGATTGTTAAATATGGTATGAAATGCCCCAGCAAAATAATCAGTTGAAGGGGAAATAAAGATGGTCAACAAATGTTGGCCTTGAGAATGAAATATATATATTGCATTAGCAATATTTTATGCAATGATTTACTCTCATTTTGTTTCATTTCATGTCAAACAGGGTGACGTACCCTGGTGTCTTATTATTTAAGACTTCAGTCCTTTAACTACTCAAACAGGTAAGATTCAGTCAGAGAAAACTGATCTCCTGTGAACCAAAAACAACATGCTGCAGTTGCTGCAACTCTCACCTCATAACAGAAAATGTTCGAAATACTCAACTGGTCAATCAGCGACTATGGAGAGGGAAACGGAATGATTGTTTCAGGTCGCTGACCTTTTCTCCAAACTGGAAGAATTTAGTGATTTAATCATTTACGAACAAATACAAAGTCAATGAAAATAGAGAGGGAGAGGAGGAAAGAATAAACGTTCCTGTGATAGAATGTAAGGCTGGAGTGATTGAATGTCAATGGGGATGATTAATGTTTACACTGACGCAATCTCCCAGATCTGCATTCTTATCTCAGGCTAAATGAGAAGAAAACTTCTCGCTGAATTAAGCACGAAACTCCTCGCCTTCCAGTGAAGAGGAGGCAGTTTTCAGTCATAAAACATTAACTTTGAGCTTAAAAAAAGCGGGATGGAGAAGGACTCAGTTTGAGCGGTGACACCTCCAGAGGATTGGAAGCATTGGAGTTCACCCAGGAATGGGGCAAAGTTTAAAAACAGCTGCGCCCAACGTGGGGCTCGAACCCACGACGCTGAGATCAAAAGTCTCACGCGCTCCCGACTGAGCTAGCCAAGTACGTTGAAGAGTTAGCATTCCAAATCCCCAAATCTATGGAGACAAATGTGTGTTTTTTTCCCCATCAGGTGTCTCAGCTTGTTCCAATTACAAACTTTACAATGAATCAAAAAATGGAGTTTAATTTAGATAAATGCGAGGTGATGCATTTTGGTAGATTGAACCAGGGCAGGACTTATTCAGTTAAGGCTAGGGCGTTGGGGAGAGTTACAGAACAAAGGGATCTAGGGGTACATATTCATAGCTCCTTGAAAGTGGAGATAGAAAGAGTGGTGAAGAAGGTATTCAACATGCTTGGTTTCATTGGTCAGAACATTGAATACAGGAGTTGGGACGTCTTGTTGAAGTTGTACAAGACATTGGTAAGGCCACACTTGAAATACTGTGTACGGTTCTGGTCAATCTATTATAGAAAGGATATTATTAAACTAGAAAGAGTGCAGAAGTGATTTACTAGGATGCTATCGAGACTTGATGGTTTGAGTTATAAGGCGAGGTTGGATAGACTGAGACTTTTTTCCCTGGAGGATAAAAGGCCGAGGGGTGATCTTATCGAGGTCTATAAAATAATGAGGGGCATAGATCAGCTAGAGAGTCAATATCTTTTCCCACAGGTAGAGGAGTCTTAAACTAGAGGGCATAGGTTTAAGGTGAGAGGGGAGAGATACAAAAGTGTCCAGGGGGGCATTTGTTTCACAACGAGGATGGTGAGTTTCTGGAACAAGCTGCCAGATGTAGTAGTACAGGCGGGTACAATTTTGTCTTTTAAAAAGCATTTGGATAGTTACTTGGGTAAGATGGGTATCGAGGGATATGCGCCAAAAATGGGCAATTGGGACTAGATTAGGGGTTTAAAAACAAAGGGCGGCATGGACAAGTTGGGCCGAACGGCCTGTTTCCATGCTGTAAATCTCTATGACTCTATGAGTCTGTAATTGACCTAGACATTCCCGAAGGTTGCAATGCATTCCTCTCAATAATCATTAACATCATTGTCATCTTTCACGTCTTAGATTCATATCCTTCCAAACATTGCAAACCGTCTTACATCTTTCACCTTAATATTCTTGTTCAAGTACTCCAGCCAGCAGGTGAAGCCATACAGCATGTACACTGTCAAACTGCGTCCCAATTTCAGACTTGTCATTGTGATTACCTCTCATTCTAAACTACAGAGAGAACATAGTCATCCAACTGGTTCTCTCCTCCCAGGAGACCGGTCTCACAATAGAAATCAACTCAGAGGACATTGATTACACGCAGACAGTGAGAGAATAGAAGGAACAAAGAGCAAACAGTGATCGATGCACAGACAGAGACTGAACGAAGCTGATACAGGTATAGAGCGACAACGAGAGACAGAGCAGACATCAACAACCCATCAGTAATACTATAGAATTCCTGCAATGCAGAAGGACGCCATTCGGCCAATCGAGTCTGCATCGACCAAATCCCACACAGGCACTATCTATATAACCCCATGTATTTACACGAGCAAGACTCTAAGGGGCAATTTACCGTGGCCAATGCACCTAACCAGCAAATCTTTTGATTGTGGAAGGGAACTGGATCAGCCAGAAATAACACAAGCAAACATGGGGAGAACTTACAAACTTGAAACAGACAGTTACCCTTGCGGGGAATCGAATGCGTGTCTCTGGTTTCTGAAACAGCAATGTTAACCACTCTGCCATCGTGACACCCCAATACATATCACTTACCTGGTGAAGGCGCAGCGCTCTGAAAACTTGTTGGCTTTATCCTGATGTTCTGAGACTTACTGTGCCCACACCAATTCAACGCCAGCAGCTCCACATCATGACTATACACACAGCAGCTTTCTGAACCCACAAGCATGGGTTCCTCTGAATTGACGAATAGGTGTAAAGTGAATATCCACAAGCGTCTTTTGAAGATGTTTTGATTTATGTTTGAGCATATTATGTTGATAGAACCCCTGCAGCGTGTCCTCAGGTTCTCAAACCAAACCTCATGTAACGCAATCCTGCCGTGTGCACGGAAAACAAACTAATAAACCCACAGCACCTAAATGAAGAATTGGGATTTGATCCCGAGACCTCCTGCAACTTTATGGATCTTAATACTCAAAGGGAGAATTATACCCCAAGACCTACGAGCCACCGAGTGGAACGCCGGTTCGGCATTGCATTCTCATTGCCATCCAAAACTGATCAGGCATCTGCAGTGCAAGGTGAAAGGGCTGAAAAAACGCAGGAAATCAGGCTGTGTGTGCACAGGGAAACAAAGATCAACTATCATCTCCATAACGTTTAATTTAAACTGGAAATGGTTAGAAATATAGGAAGTTTTAAAAAAGTGATATCGATGAGGGAGGAAACATAACAACAGTTGATGAGGTCAGGAGAGATTAAATGGGTGAAACAAAAAATCACAAAGTGATTACGCCACAGATTGAGGCCAGTCCGAAGTCCTTTACATGACTCACATGTGCTGTGGATAAGGGGGGACCTATCGATGCGTTGTACATAGATTGCACACCTTTGAAGATTGCAAATTACACTTAAGACCAGAGGAAATAAGATCAGAAGTAGGAAAATTCAACTCTTCGAGCCTGCTTCGGCATTAAATCGGTTCATGGCTGATCTCTCCCTGGTCTCAAATCCACGTCCCCACCTGTTCTCTTTCTTGAAATCATTTAATGATCCGGACTCCACCATGCTATGGGGCAGCAAGTTCCACAAATCCACGACCGTCAGCGATAAGGAGTTCCTCAACAACTCAGCAATACATCTACCGCCTCTCAACCTATACATGTGACAAAATCTGACAAAATGTCATCTGGACTCGAAACTTTGGTTCTATCGTTTCCCCACAGATGTGTCAGACCAGCTGAGATTTTCCAGCTTTTTTTGTTCTTTGTGCTCAGATTCCAGCATCCGAAGTATTTTTCTTTTATACACAAGCGACTTCTTGTCCTCGATTGCCCAATAAGAAGAAACATTTGGTCGACGTTTATTCTATCAATCCCGTTTAGGATTTTATATACCTCGATCTTGTACTCCTGATCGTCCCACAAAATCATCATCTTGTGGGACGATTTGACTCACTGTCCATTTCATGTCCCAGGGAACTCAATTGGTGTTCTCATTGGCCGAAGGAAGCACTGATGTTCCATCCAAACGGGACACTCTGACGGAGGATCTTGTCTCTTTTGAAAACGATCCTGGATGAAAATAAGAAGCGAAGGGGTATAGTTCGAAAAACTGAGTTCACCAGTTAACCTGGTAGTCCAGTGGTTTGTGTTCAGCACTCCCCCAGTGATATTTGGTTTCAACCCTCGCTCAGGAAGACAAGATTCATTGCTCTCAGCAAACGATTAAAAATAAGGTGATTTATTCTTCGATCGAAAGCAGATCGACTAGAATCAGCCGAGTGAGAATTGTAAATTTACATCAGAGCTGGAAATGTCACATGTGCAACAGTTCAAAAACAAACACAGAAAGAGAAGGACAGTGGTGATCTGCAAAGCGCGAACAATACAGATGGTGATGCAAGGAAAAGTCTGGATTATAATTGGTCAGGTTTTACCGATTACACTGTCAGCGAAATATGAAACTTTTCCCTCACTTTGCAATGAAAAGCATTTGGAAAGGTTTCTGTCCAGTTTCGACCCGTCGGAAGCGAAAGTGTTAACTGCAGTGGAGTGTTTGCTGTGTGTTGCCATTGGCTGAACACATCACTGTGTTGAACCAGAAGGTGCCATTTTGCAGGAGAAACTTGTTTGTGGTGAAAGTGGCCT
Organism: Mustelus asterias; assembly: GCF_964213995.1. Taxonomy (NCBI): domain Eukaryota; kingdom Metazoa; phylum Chordata; class Chondrichthyes; order Carcharhiniformes; family Triakidae; genus Mustelus; species Mustelus asterias. Next base: position 1,144,122 of record NW_027590140.1, read on the forward strand.
GGCATGAAAATAAAAACAACAAAAGCAGCGTGGATAAAGCAAATTCCAAAACACGTAGTAAGTGGGATAGCTTGATCCTGGTTTCAGATGAAGCTCGGCACAACATCGTGGGCCGAAGGGCCTGTTCTGTGCTGTACTGTTCTATGTTCTATGTAAGCTGCTGCTCTGGGGATTAGAGATTGACACTTTCACTGATGGTTTGACTGCAGGTCAGTAAATGAAGATTTATTGCTCGCATCCAAACCGTGAAAACAGATGTCAGTTATTGCCTGGTGGAACATATCAAACATAACCTCTCCACGTGCCCCGAAGTGAAGACCCTGAGCAAAATTCAACAGGAAGTTTTCTTGTCATTTCTGTTAGGAGTTTGGGAAGCAGACGAGGTTACGGACAGTTAAATCGTGCTGGCCCTTTATTGCAGCTCATTGTGTTTCTGACTGGAGATGATTTATGTTGGTGGAACAGTTCGGATGAGTTGACTCAGTGAAGGTGCAGAGTTCATGACTGTGTTTCCCAACTCCATTGCTTCCAATATATTTCAGTAAGAATATCAGTAAATTGCATAATTAGCATGCATGTCACTGTGGTAGCGTGGCCGAGCGATCTAAGGTGCTTGATTGAAGCTTCATTATCTGCGGCGCTGTGATTTCGAGTCCGAGTCCCACCACGGCCAGACTCGATTTAAGCTTTGGTCCTTTCAGCTGAATTCTAACAGCTCAGATATGTTTCCTCCCTGCTGGATTTCACTTGTTTTAAACGTCCTACATGTCTAACCATTCCCAGCGTTAATGAAAATCTATGGAGGTGAAAGATAAGCTTTGTTTCCCTGTGCACACTCTGTATTACTTACTGAGATTTTTCCAGTTCAGTGCAGATGTTTGAACGCTTTGGATGGCAATGAAAATATATGTGATTGACTTGCATCTTTCACGATTGCCTGTTCGTCTAAAGCTATGATTCCTGCTTTAAATGCTAAAATCTGCAAGCTTACGTGAGGCTACTGTTCAAATCCTTTGCAGGCCCTCATTTAGCTGTTGTTTCGCATTGGACAAGACAAAGATTTTGGTAGTTTCTTTCCGGTGCACATGGCAGGATTGGTTTACATGGGGTATGATTTGAGAACCTGAGCAAACACGACAGGGATTCTGTCAGCACAACACACTCACAAAGAATCAAGACATTTTCAAAAGGTGACTATGTTTTCGGACATTCACTTACTTATTATTCACCAATTCAGAGGACTGCATTCTTCTGGTTTCAGACAGCTGTTGTGTGTATATTGGGTTGTGGGTGTCTGCCTCACTCTCTGTCCCTCTCTGTCTCTTTTTGTTGCTGTATACCTATCTCAGACTCTTTCACTCTCTGTCTCTCTGTCAGTGCATCGATCACCGTTCCCTGTTTTGATCTATGGTCCTTCTATTCTCTCGCTGTCTGTGTTCAATCAAGATTCATTGGATTGATTCATGTGATGATGAGGTTGCCCTGGGAGGAGACATTCAGTGGGACGAGTCTGTTTTCTCTGCAGATTAGAATAAAGAGAGGTATTCGGATTAAGAAGTCTGAAAAAGGCGAGACAGTTTGACTTCGGACACACTGAGACGTTGTTTCGCCACCTGGTTGAAGTATTTAGATCAAAAATATTAAGGTGAAAAATGTAAGAGGAATTTGCAATGTTTGGAAGGAGGCGCAGCTAAGAAGTGGAAGATGTGTATGAAGCTATTGATGATTGAGAGGAATGCATTCTAACCTCAAGGATGCTGTAGGTTGATAAATTGTAAATTTTGTAATCAGAGCAAGTAGAGACACCAGATGGAAAAGCCATATTTGTCTCCACGCATTTTAGGATGTGGAGTACCAGTTCCTGTATGTGCCCGGCTAGCTCAGTCGGTAGAGCATGAAACTCTTAATACTAGGGCCGTGGGTCCAATCCCCACGTTGGCCGCAATTATTTTTAAACTTTGCCGCATTCCTGGGTAAACTCCAGCTCTCCATTCCTCCGGCAGTGTCACCGCTCAAACTGAATCTTTCTCCATCCCGCTTTGTTAAACTCACAGGTGTTGCTTTCTGAATTAAAGTTGTCTCTGCTTCCCAGGAATTCGAAGATTTTTGTGCATAATTTGGCGAGAAGTCCTCTTCTCATTTTGCGTGAAATTTGTTCCCAGGTTTGGGAGTTTGCGTCAGTGGAAACAATAATCATCCCCATTGTCAGTCAATCACTCCATCCTTAAATCCTATCACAACGTCCTTTGACCTTTCATCCTCTCAGTCTATTTTCCTTGACTCTGTATTTGCTCGTAAATCATTAAATCTCGAATGTATTTCAGTTTGGATAAAAGGTCAGCGACCCGAAACATTCACTCTATTTCCCTCTCCATTGACGCTGGTTGACCTGCTGGGCGTTTCCAACATTTTCTGTTTTGATGTGGGATTGCAGTAACTGCGGTATCTCTTTTTTTCTTTGGATCAATGTGGATCAGTTTTCTTCGACTGAATCTTACATATTGAAAACATTAAAGGTCTGAGGTTTTAAAAAATAAAATACAAGGATGTGTCACCACGTTTGACAAGAAATGGAAGAAAATGAGGATTAATCATTTGAAAAGATGTTCCAAATTCAATATATATTTTGCAGGGGGTCCACATACGGGTGCCATTCACTCACTCACCTGTCCCAATTTAAACAAGAGGTGGGACGGTGAAGTCCAGATTGCTAAGTGTTACACCATGGAACCGACAGCACTCTGACCGAAGATACTAGGCCACCCGCACACTCACACAGAAACACACACACACGCTTATAGGCAACTAGTTACACCGGGGCATCGGGAGGATGGCGGGCTTAGTTATGAGGAGAGATTGGGTAAACTGGGGTTGTTCTCCCTGGAAAGACGGAGGATGAGGGGAGACTTAGTAGAGGTGTATAAAATTATGAAAGGCATAGATAGGGTGAACGGTGGGAAGCTTTTCCCCAGGTCGGTGGTGACGTTCACGAGGGGTCATAGGTTCAAGGTGCAGGGGACGAGGTTTAACACAGATATCAGAAGGACATATTTTACACAGAGGGTGGTGGGGGCCTGGAATGCGCTGCCAGGCAAGGTGGTGGAGGCGGACACACTGGGAACGTTTAAGACTTATCTAGACAGCCATATGAACGGAGTGGGAATGGAGGGATACAAAAGAATGGTCTAGTTTGGACCAGGGAGCGGCGCGGGCTTGGAGTGCCGAAGGGCCTGTTCCTGTGCTGTATTGTTCTTTGTATTTTGTTCTTTGCATGCGCGTGAGCGCACCCACACACGCACACACACACACAGTCCTCAATAATTACCAGTCTCCAACCGAATACTTATTCTGACACACCAACTGCCAATGTCTTTCAAAAGAGGAGTTAAAGAGTCGTGAAAAGATTTTTAAAAAAGCATTGATGTTGCAAGCATCTGTCGCCAGAGGCTCAGCAATGTGCATTGTGATAAAAGTTTGAACTGGCTGACAAATTGCCCTCTGGATACCTAATTTGTGAGAAATTTAAACAAAATGTCTGTCAACAAATCAATGCTCAGCAATGGCAAAGAAGAGCAAGGATCTGCCTAAATTTTAACTCGGTTCGCTGGTTGAGAGTGCTGACCATTCGACCAGAAAATCTACAACGTAGCAAGCAGCTGCAAATAGTCGCTCAAAGCATTTGACCCACTTGATGTTGCTGCCACATTGAATGAAAGAGGTCACATGCTTTGAGCGACCATTTGGATATTGCGCCCGTGTTCCTGGTTCTGTGGTGTGATGGTGAGCACTCTGGATTCCGAATGCAGTAATCGGAGTTCAGATCTCGGTGAAACATTCCTTTTCCATTTCAAGGCGATGATTGGTTTGCTGTAGGGCATTTTATGTAAAATAGTCAGAAACTGGAATTTTATACTCTGAGGAAATTTCAGCAAATTCCACCGCAATCAGATTGTAGACAATGCAGCGAATGATTCTCCTGGCGCACTTGCATCAGCCCCAGAGGACTATTGCTCATGGATACAAAGTGCTGAGGCAAAATCATAGAATCCCTGCAATAAAGAAGGAAGCCATTCGGCGCATTGAGCCTTCACCGACAACAATCGCGTCCAGGCCCTATCCCCATCACCTCAGAAACTTACCCTGGTAGTCCCTCTGACACGACGGGCAGTGTAGCATGACCAAGTAACGTGCCACACATCTTTGGATTGTGCGCCGTGTGTTCATTTTCCTTCCACACAAGCAGACACGGGGAGAATGTGCACACCTCTCATATACAGTGATTCATGGCCAGAATGGAACCCTGGTCACTGGCACTCTAAGGCAGCATCGCTAAACACTGTGCCACCGTGCCAGAAAAGTCATAGAGGTCAGGGTTCCCCGACCGAAGAATGTTATCTCGGGTTGCAACGGGATCTTGATCAATTGGGCCAGTGGGCTGACGAATGGCAGATGGAGTTTAATTTAGATAAATGCGAGGTGATGCATTTTGGTAGATTGAACCAGGCCAGGACTTGCTCAGTTTATGGCAGGGCGTTGGGGAGAGTTACTGAATAAAGAGATCTGGGGGTGTATGTTCATAGCTCTTTGAAAGTGGAGTCACAGGTGGACTGATTGGTGAAGAAGGCATCCAGCATACTTGATTTCATTGTTCAGAACATTGAAAACAGGAGTTGGGACGTTTTGTTGAAGTTGTACAAGACATTGGTAAGGCCACACTTCAAATACTATGTATAGTTTTGATCACCCTATTATAGAAAAGATTATTAAACTAGAAAGAGTGACGAAAAGATTTACTAGGATGCTACGGGGACATGATGGTTTGAGTTATAAGTAGAGGCTGGATCGACTGGGACTTTTTTCTCTGGAGAGTCGAAGGCTGAGGGGGTGATGTTATCGAGGTCTATAAAATAATGAGGGGCATTGATCAGCTAGATAGTCAATAACTTTTCCCAAAGATAGGGGAGTCTAAAACTAGAGGGCATAGGTTTAAGGTGAGAGGGGAGAGATACAAAAGTATCCAAAGGGGCAATTTTGTGCACACAGAGGGTGGTGAGTGTCTGGAACAAGCTGCCAGAGGTAGTAGTAGAGATGGGTACAATTTTGTCTTTTAAAAAGCATTTAGATAGTTACTTGGGTAAGATGGGTAGTGAGGGATTATGGGCCAAATGAGGGCAATTGGGAGGAGATTCGATGCTTAAAAAAAAAGTGCGGCATGGAGAAGTTAGGCTGAAGGGCCTGTTTCCATACTTTAAACCTCTATGACTGACATGATCCACTGAGTTACTTGGCCCAATTTAAACATGAATTAGGGCTAAAGGGACAATGTTTCCACCGCGAACTGAACTTGAATTTTTGCGTTCAAAGTCCAGAGTACTCACTGTTGCACCATGGCACCAACGCCGGTTTACAACAGGAAATCTTTCAGCCAGATCTGACATATGCATACTCTTGCTCAATAATTGGCAGGCTCCAGTCGAAGGGTTGTTGTTGTTTGGTACCAACTGCTCCTTTGTTTCGCCAGAGCGTTAAGGAGCAGCGAAAAGTTGAAATCCATCGTTATGCAGTGTTTCGAAAGGTTGGTTATGGCACGAATCAATTCAGACTACCTGGACCACTACACTTTGCCTACCGCCGCAACACATCCACAACAGACGCCATTTCCCAGGCCCTGCACTCAACCCTGGAACACCAAGATAACAAGGACACCTATGTCACACTCATATTTATTGACTACAGCTCAGCCTTCAACACTATTATTTCCACGAATCACGTCTCCAAACTCCGTGGCCTGTGCCTCGGCACCTCCCTCTGCGACTGGATCCTGAACTTCCTAACTTACAGACCCCAATCAGTAAGGATAGGCAACAACGCCTCCTCCACGATCGTCCTCAACACCAGTGCCCCACAAGGCTGTGTCCTCAGCCCACTTCTATACTCTTTATACAACAATGACTGTGTGGCCAAATTACCCTCCAAGTCGATTTTCAAGTTTGTTGACGACACCACCTAATCTCAAACAATGGCGAGACAGTGTGCAGGAATGAGATAGAGAATCTGGTGAACTGGTGCGGCAACAAGAATTTCTGCCTCAAAGTCAACAAAATGAAGCAGATTGTCATCGATTTCAGGAAGCGTAAAGGAGGACATGACCCTGTCTACATCAATGGGGACGAAGTAGAAAGGGTCGAGAGATTCAAGACTCTAGGTGTCCAGACCAGCAACAATCTGTTCTGGTCCCCCCTGCCGACACTGTAGATAAGAAAGTCCACCAACGCCTCTACTTTCTCAGAAGACGAAGGAAATTTGGCATGTCAGCTACGACTCTCACCACCTTTTACAGATGCACCAGAATGCATTCCTTCTGGTTGTATCACCGCTTGGTATGGCTCCTGCTCTGCCCAAGACGGTAAGGAACTACAAACTGTCATGAATGTAGCCCAATCCATCACGCAAACCAGCCTCCCATCCATTGACTCTGTCTACACTTCCCGCTGCCTCCGCAAAGCAGCCAACATAATTATGGACCCCACGCACCCCGGGCATTCTCTCTTCCAACTTCTTCCTTCGGTAAAAAGATACAAAATTCTGAGGTCAGGTACCAACCGACTCAAGAACAGCTTATTCCCTGCTGCTGTCAGATTTTGAATGGACTTACCTTGCATTAAGTTAATCTTTCTCTACACTCTAGCTATGCCTGTAGCATTACATTCTGCACTCTCTCCTTTCCTTCTCTGTGAACGGTATGGAGCTTTGTCTGTGTAGCGCGCAAGAAACAATACTTTTCACTGTATGTTGATACATGTGACAATAATAGATCAAATCAAACAGAAACGCACTGATGTTGCATGCATCTGGCGCCAGAGGCTCAGCAATGTATATTGTAATAGTAGAAGAACTGGCTGACAAATTGTCCTCTCGATTCGTACTTGGTGGAAAATTTAAACGAAATGTCCTTCAGCAAATCAAACATCAGCTTTGCCAAGAAAAGCAAGGCCCCGCCGAGATTGGAGGTCGTATGGCTGGAGTCAGAGTCCAGAGTGCGCATCATTACTCCACGGAATCCAGAATGCGCCAAGCAGCTGCAAATGACCTGTGAAGTATGACTATTTCTGCTGATGTTTCTCGATAAGGTTTGCGAAGGCTTAGCAACGTGCCTGGTAATAGCAGTTGAACTGGCTGATAAATTGTACTCTCGATTCGTAATTTGTGCAAAAATTAAACGAATGGCCCTTCAGCAAACAATCATCTGCATTTGCAAATTAAAGCAGGGTTTTGCCGAGATTTGAACTCGGAACGCTTGATTAAAGTCCAGGGTAGTCACCATTACACCACGGAACCAAGCACACAGCAACAGCTTACAAATGGTCGTTCAAAACCTCTGTCAATTTGAACATCAGGGAGAAATATCAGTCCCATTGCTCAATCCCGTTAATTATCCACAGCAAATCATATTTATATTGCCCTTGATGGTTCCTCCTGTCAAGACGTGTACTCCACACTCAACTACATTACATTTCACTGCAGCTCACCACATTGAATGAGTAATGTTGGCATCGAACTGATATAAACCTTATTGTAGTAAAAATGCTGAACAAATTCAGCTGGTCACAGCTCTGCTTTCTTCAGACTGGAAGCGAGTGGGAACAGGTGCTCAATTTCAAATCTTAACAGACAGGAAGGAGAGTGTAACTGAGGATAATTGGCATTATGCACATTGTTGTAATCAGTATCTGGGAGAATGAGGAAGATGAGATCCTGTTGCTCTTGTGGTTAGGGTTCAGCGCTTTGAGGATCGCAGACTGGTTTCCACATACTAAGATCTAATGTTTTTGACAAACAAACCTGTAACACTTCCTGATCGAAAGCAGCTCTGTCAGAAAGAGTGACATGATGTGGAGATGTTGACGTTGGACTGGGGTGGGCACAATAATAAGTTTCACAGCACCAGGTTAAAGTCCAACAGGTTTATTTGGAAAAAGAGCCTTCGGAGCGCTGCTCCTTCATCAGGTGTGTGGCTGAATTGAAGCAATGGAGTGAGATTTGTAGTTTTGCTTCCGAGCTGGAAATATCACATATGCAACAGATCAAGAACAAACACAAATAGTAAAGAGCAGTGATAAGCTGCAAACCGCTGCTGATAGTGATGGTGTTACAAGGTAAAATCTGGGTGATAATGGGTCAGATTTAACCGTTTACACTGACAGGAATATCACGCATTTCGGGATATAGATCTCGGTCGAAATGACAAGAAAACTTCTCACAGACTTTTAAACTAAACTCTTTGACTTCTACTGATTGCAAACAGTTTTCATTCAGAAAGCAGTAACTGTAAGAATAACAAAGTGGGGTGGAAAGGAGGGGTGGGCAGGGAGAAGCCCTCAGTTTGCCGGAGGAATGAAAAGCTGGAATTCATCCAGGAAAGTAGCAAAGTTTAGAAACAATGGCGCCCAAAGTGGGGCTTGAAACCACGGCTCTAAAAGTACATCTGACACACTACTGACGAAGCTAGCCAGACTCCTACCGTAGCAATGCTCGCACCGTTTCTTAATATACACAAAACTTAATTCTGTTTCCATCTGGTGACTCAGCTTGTTCTGATTAACAAGTTCACAATTTACCAACATACAGAATCCCCAAAGTTACAATGCATTCCTCTCAATAATCGGTAACATCATTCACATCTTCCACTTCTTCGCTGCAGCTCCTTCCAAACATTACAAACTCCTCTTACAATTATCACTGTGATCTTTTCTCTTTAGCATTTCATGATTCAACTTTTGTGAAGGTAAAAAATATATTTATTTTCCAGGGGGAGCTGAAGCACATTGACACACACATAGAAACCCACACATAGGCAAACACCCAGAGTGGCAGAGGCCTAAGGAGACACTCAATCCCGACACTAACCTGGCTCAGCCTCCATTCCATTTTCCACTCCAAATTCCATGAATGTTTTTGTGAATGAACGAAAATGTGAAACGGTCCCAGTGTTTGGATGGATATGATTCCATTCGCTCTGTCGGCACACATGTAAAACCAGGAATAATGAGAAGCAGGATTGGAAATCCATCATTTAAACCACTTCGGAACGATGACTGGCGCTTTAATCCATGAAGGCAACCGTATGCCCAAATTCGCAATTATTTTACTATAATCAGTCGAGTGAGCATCAGGATGATTCATGGGAAATGGCTGAAATGGAGAGCATGAAGTTCAAAGATGTGTCTTGAAAGCGGCAGGATTTGAGATGTGTCAGATACTTTTAGTGTTCAATGTCTGCCTTGTCTCTGCCGTGTGATTCTTTTTCAGAACTTATTGTTTACGTTACAGCTCTCACATTTCCATCCCTGGTACAAGTTCATCCAGCTGGACGATTAATCTTGCTTCACCCTTCACAGACGCTGTGAGCTGTGTTTCCATTTAATGAAGAATTATGAAAAGTTATTCACTCAGTGGCTGAAATCAAACCCGGGCCAACGTACTATCCTGACCATAAGACTTCCAGTGAAGCTGATACGACAGATGTGCAACAAGTTAATCATCATCGCTTTAGTCATTGCTTCATTCCAGGCCACTTTCGCTTGAGACATCTTCATACAATCATGGTATATTATTTTATGATTACAGTAAAAAAAACGTCTCTTTCCTTGTGCTCAGATCCAATTGCCACACAAACGGAGCAAATTCAAAATGCTCTGCTTAGTTATCGATTGTTATGAACCCCAGGCTCTGCGGGTGAAAGCACCGATTCGGAACTGCTAGGCCACCCGGGCTCCACCATCACCAGCTCAATGTTGCCCTTGTCCACTATTCATTGAGTCAGTTAAGCCACCCTGTCTTGCTCTCAATTACAGACCATCCTTTTGTTCTCGTTACCGAATGATTCCCGCCTGAAACGGTGCAAGAACTCACAGTTAAATTAATATTTCGTGAGACACGAGAATAATTCTGAAATCTGAATAATTTAGAAATTTTTTAAAAATAGAAATGTTTCTGCTTGTTTTGGGACCGGAGATTTTTCGCGTGGGAGTCAAACGTGATAACCACTCCACTACAGAAGCACTACAGCTTCTGTAGGTGAAGCAGATCCAACTTACTGGACGAGCAATCAAACTGGTTCCACCAGTCCGTCAGTTACTTACTTTACATTCTCTCTGCTGGTTTCTCGAATCAAAATGAATGGTGATACATTCTACTGCATTGAATTATAGTGATCACACGTTGACCAAAGGTGTTCTTAACGTTTACAGTAAACTAAGTGAAAGACTATTTCCTCGGGTGGATGGAGCTATTACAAGGGGGCATAACTATAAGGTTCATGGTGGGAGATATAGGAAGGATATCAGAGGTAGGTTCTTTATGCAGAGAGTGGTTGGGGTGTGGAATGGACTGCCTGCAGTGATAGTGGAGTCAGACACCTAAGGAACATTTAAGCGGTTATTGGGTAGTCACATGGAGCACACCAGGATGATAGGGAGTGGGATAGCTTGATCTTGGTTTCAGATAAAGCTCGGCACAACATCGTGGGCCGAAGGGCCTGTTCTGTGCTATACTGTTCTATGTTCTATAAGAAATAGGAGCAGGAGTAGGCCAAGTAGGAGTGGCGAGGTATTGATTCCAGTCGGAAACTTTCTCTGATTGAGGCGCCAATCTCTGCTATTTCTGAGGTTTCAGAGGTTCCTGAGGTTTCTTAGCCATCTCAATGCTGAGTTATGTGACCTTTGCATGAGCTGTAGCTGACCTGATTTATCCTAGATCTAAAAAAAATTGCTGAGTCACTATCGCACTGTGAACATTATTCAGAAAAAACACTGTCCATCTTAAATTTTCAAAATATATATGCTTTTTGTTTTCTAAAATATTTTGTGACTAAAGTATTGATTTATTTATTCAATTCCGAATGCCTTGACTCTATTTTAATTGCTGGTTTAATCTTGTCCAAGGTTCTCCCATGCAGAGAACAGGTTAATTCTATCAACAGTGTCATTTGCTTTCAAAATCCTCAGAGACAGAAATAAATCGTGATTTGAACGGCCATTTTCCATCGTTTGGAATTGTTCAATTTGTCCTCATAAATTAAACTCATAGAATCCTGGTAACATTCACAGGAATTCAGCCAAGGCCAACATATTCTTCCGAAGTCGTCGTGTCGTGAAATGTACACAATTATATTCTGCATGTTAAGAGAACAGTCAAAGTCTTTCTATTCACTATGGTCATAGAACCGTTTTCAGGAGAGCTGCCACCATTGGAATGATGGAGAAAAGTGCCAAGATTTCTGGAATCCTTAATTGTATATTCTTGATTCTGAATGTACTTTGATGATATTTGATTATGGCTTGCAATATCGTTTCAATTGCTGGAAGCTCAGCAGCTTTATCCCCACTTCCAGAGCTCATGCCACTTAAAAGTTATTTAAGAATTGATGACCGTTGTTCGTGCTCAAAGCTCTCCCCAGATGTTACATGAACTAGAAGTCCAAGTAACTTTCCTAAACAACACATTATCAGAAAGTATGTGTGTTTGGCGTTCTGAATGCATTCAGCACGCATGGAAACTAATAATTTAACCCCGAAAATTATTAATGTGTCGCCTCTACCGGGTTGAAACAGGAAGGATAAATAAATACATGGCCTTAAATGGCTGAGACACTTGGTAGGCCTAGAGTTTGTCTTACAACCAAAGAAGATGTCATAATGCTACCAGCCAAGCAGGGAAGCTAAATATTAAGAGCTGGACAGTTCATCATATACTTTACTGAGCCTTGAGTATTGCAGCTGCTATTACTCGAAATCAGATCAATTCAACTCTTTAATTTCCCATTTCTCAGCAGACAGGAGCTTAGGTTTGTCTACGTAAGCTATGGTTAGCTATGGTTTGGCCCGAAAATATCAATCCTAATCTCGGCACAACATCGTGGGCCGAAGGGCCTGTTCTGTGCTGTGCTGTTCTATGTTCTAATTCGTATAGCATCAAAACATTGACGGCTTACACCTTGTAGTTCTGTGTTGTGACTTCAAGAGGTTGGAACCACCCATTTCTTCTGAATGGAGATACCATTGGAATATTTTGTTTTTCTACATGGCACAACTAGCCGGGGTTGGGCGATGGAAATGCGGGATTGAGGGACATTCCGGGTCATTACTTAAGCCTTTGATATTGAATAAAACTCTGTTGCTGCTGAGCAGCACACATCTCAAAGTTTGATTCGAAAATTGAGCCACCAGACCAATTTTAACTTAAAAGGCTAATCACAATTCAAAACCGTGTACCATAATGATGGAGATAAATCCTGAGAGTCAAGGTGGAAATTATTTTCCACATGGAGGTGTGCCTGTCATTAATAATAGTCAGAATGCAATACAATATCCAGTTATATTGTTTCTCTCAATAACTGCCATAGGCTAGTCCAGACTGTTTCTCCTTTTTGACACGGCCTGTTCCATCAGCAGTGGCATTATGCAGCAATATTTTGTTATTGTATTTCAAGATCCTACCAGGAGTATATTACACATTATTTCGAAAGCGGCTGTTATTCAATGATCTGTTTCTTTTTTTTTCCTCAGTCGAATGTTTCCTGCCGCACACGAACCCATTCCGCCCCGACCCTCAGAGAAGTGGTGAACAGGCTCAGACAACACTCCCTTCAAGTCTGCCCTCATACATGTCATTTTCTTCACAAAAACGCTAGGCTTTCATTTGAACTCACTATTCAGCCCACCACTACCTAGATTGCAAGGATCACCCACCAGGAGTTTCGCCAAATCAACTGTCATGCCAACATGAACACCACCCACCCTTCAGCATCTCATCTCTGAGAAACCATTCCCTCTCTGACAGCATAGTTCATAGAAACACAGAAGCATAGAAAATAGGTGCAGGAGTAGGGTATTCGGCCCTATCCAGCATGCAACACCATTTAAAATGGCCTTGGCTGGTCAAGCACTTTCAGTGTCCCACTCCCGCTTTCTCTCCATACTCCATGATCCATTTACCCACAAGGGCCAAGTACTTGCTCCCTCTTGAACAAAACATATTACGGCTTTTTATTTTGTTGATTTTTGAGACATGTGCGTCGCTGAGCAGCCATCATGGAAATCAACCACATTCCTGTGGTTCTGGAGTCACATGTAGGCCAGACCAGGTAAGGACGGCAGATTTCCTTCCCAAAAGAATATTAGTGAACAGATTGATTATTTTTCCGACAATCGACAATGGTTTTATGGTCATCAGTGGATTCGTATATCCAGATTTTTTGAAGAGCAACAAATCCGCTATCGCCACAACCCCTGATTTCCTTCACCTGGAGCCTTTCTATGCAACAGTAGGTGGTGTAATCCTTGCCTCGTCTCTCTTCCTTCCTCAAAGTCCATGTTTCCAACATCCCTTCTCGGTGAAAGAACGATTTTCACGCAATTTCAATGTAGTTTCTTGCATTCGCTAATCACAAAACGGTCTCAGTTGCATTGGAGAGTGTTGACTTGGCGACTACTTTGCAGAAGCTTTCAATCAGTCCACCAACATGACCTTGATCTTTCAATCGCTTTCGAAACCAAATCATTTTCTGTGACAATGCCCGAGTGAAAAACAACGCTTGCTGAAGGTAAAGCGCCTCATCTTCTGATTCAACATTGTGCAGACTTTTGGACACAACAGTGAATTCACTTACTTTGGCACCTGAACTCTGTCCTTCATTGAGTTCCGTGCCTCCCAGTTCCAGGCTGCACCTTGTTCTTATGTTTTGCTTTCAGACAGCGCTGACCTTCACGTTGCTCTTAGAGCATACACTTTCACAAAGATTTCATTCTGTACTATAATTACCAACCTCGTTGTCCTCTGTTCCATAATATCTCTGTCAGCTAATCTACTCCCCCATTCAACCTACCGCTTACAATTTATTTTGCTCCACCTCCAATTTATATTTAAACAGCATCCAACACTGAGCATTTTCACTCCAGTCAGAGTCTTACGGACTCGAAACGTGAAAACTGATTCTATCTCGACAGATGCTGACAGAAGTGCTGCGGTGCTTTAAAAATGCTATTTTTGTTCTCATTTCAGCTTTCCAGAACCTGCAACATGGTGCTTTCATACCATTACATCTATGTAGTTGTGAATATGTGTCATACAGATTGAAACATTACCCTTTTTCTCGAGCACAGTTGCCGCCAAGATGTAGGTTCGAAAGCCATTGTCGACGGTACACTTTTTTGTGCCACTGCACATCGTACGCCCTTGTCATTGTTATCTTGACATTGTTACATTCAAGCCACGTTCAAAATGGTCCAGTGCCGATTCATTAGCTCAGACCGGTTATCTGCCATAGGTTTGTTTGGCCATGTGTTTCCTGACGCCATGCGACTGCATGGAAATTGCAAACATCGTTGAAGGATATATACCAATGATAAGCAAGGACTGTAGAAAAAGGTGATCAGCCATGGATATCTAAGGAAATAAAGGAGGGTATCAAATTAAAAGAAAATGCAGACAAAGTGACAAAGATTAGTAGGAAACTAGAGGATTGGGAAATCTTTAAAGGTCAACAGAAAGCCACGAAAAAAGCTATAAAGTAAAGTAAGATGGATTATGAGAGTAAACTAGCTCAGAATATAAAAACAGATAGCAAACGTTTCTACAAATATATAAAACGAAAAAGAGTGGCGAAAGTAAACATTGGTCATTTAGAGGATGAGAAGGGGGATGTAATAACGAGAAATGAGAAAATGGCTGAGGCATTGAACAGGCATTTTGTGTCGGTCTTCACACTGGAAGACACAAATAACATGTCAAAAATTGAAGGCTATGGCAGGTGAGAACCTACAAACTATGATTATCACGAAAGAGGTAGTGTTGGGCAAACTAATGGGACTAATGGTAGACAGGTCTCCTGGCTCTGATGCAATGCATCCCAGGGTACTAAAAGAGATGGCAGGGGAAATAGCAAATGCTCTAGTGGTAATTTACCAAAATTCTGGAGTGGTTCTCGTAGATTGGAAAGCAGCAAATGTGACGCCACTGTTTAAAAAAGGAGGTAGACAAAAGGCAGGTAACTATAGGCCGGTTAGCTTAACTTCTATAGTAGGGGAAACGCTTGAATCTATCATCAAGGAAGAAATAGCGAGACATCTGGACATAAATTGCCCCATTGGTGAGACGCAGCATGGTTTCGTGAAGGGCAGGTCATGGTTGACTAATTTGGTGGAATTATTTGAGAACATTACATGCGCAGTGGACAATGGGGAACTTGTGGCTGTAGTGTATCTGGATTTCCAGAAGGCATTTGACAAGGTGCCGCACGCACAAAAGGCTGTTGCATAAGACAAAGATGCATGGTGTTCCAGGTAATATATTAGCATGGATAGAGGATTGGTTAAATAACAGAAAGCAAAAATTGGGGATAAATAGGTGTTTTTCAGGTTGGCGATCAGTGACTCGTGATGTGCCTCAGGGATCAGTGTTGAGACCGCAATTGTTTACGACTTATATAGATGATTTGGAGTTGGGGACCAAGTGTAGTGTGTCAAAATTCACAGATGACACTAAGATAAGTGGCAGAGCAAAGTATGCAGAGGACGCTGAAAGTCTGCAAAGGTATATATTTGGTCTAAGTGAGTGAGCGAGGGTGGCACATGGAGTACAATGTTGGTAAATGTGAGGTCACCCATTTTGGTAGGAATAACAACAAAATGGACTCTTATTTAAATGGTAAAAAATTGCAGCATGCTGCTGTGCAGAGGGACCTGGGTGGCCTTGTGCAAGAATCAGAAGGAGTTGGTTTGCAGGTGCAGCAGGTAATTATGAAGGCAAATAGAATTTTGCCCTTCATTGCTAGAGGGATAGAGTTTAAAAACAGCGAGGTTATGTTACAGCTGTTTAGGTGCTGGTGAGGCCACACCTGGAGTACTGTGTACAGTTTTGTTCTCCTTACTTGAGAAAGGATATACTGGTACTGGAGAGGGTGCAGAGGAGATTCACTAGGTTGATTCAGGAGTTTTAGACGGTTGACGTATGAGGAGAGACTGAGTAGATTGGGGCTCTGCACATTGGAATTCAGAAGAATGACGGGAGATCTAATAGAAACATATAAGATTATGAAAGGAATAAATAAGACATAAGTAGGGAAGTTGTTTCCACTGGTGGGTAAAACTAGAACGAGGGGGCAGGGCCTCAAAATAAGGGGGAGCAGATTTAGGACTGTGCTGAGGAGGAACTTCTTCACACAAAGGGTGGTGAATCCATGGAATTCCCCACCCAGTGAAGCAATTGAGTCTACCTCATTGAATGTTTTTTGGCAAGGATAGATAAATTTTTGAACACTAAAGGAATTAAGGGTTATGCCGGGTACGTGGAGCTGCGTCCACGAAAATATCAGCCATGGTCTTATTGAACGGCGGAGAAGGCTCGAGGGGCCAGATGGCCTACTCCTGCTCCTAGTTCCTATGCTCTTAAGGAGCCCCAGTAAAGAAACAATGCAAATGGGAGCAGAAAGAGGCACTTAGTCCCTACGAGACTGCTTTATCAATCATTATGAACATGGCTGATCATTCAATTCAATACTGCCCCTCCCTCCCCAATATCTTATCGAAATCTTCATAGTATACGAGCCTATGGAAGCATAGAAGCATAGAAGATAGGTGAACGAGAAGGCCTTTGGCTCATTGAGCCTGCTCTGCCATTCATTACGATCATGGCTGGTCATCCAACTCAATAGCCTAATCCTACTTTTTCCCCATAGTCTTCGATCCCATTCACTCCAAGTGCTATACCCAGCCGCCTCTTGAATACATTCAATGTTTTCGCATATAGTAAGTGTACTGGCCATCCTTCTGGAGCATAGATATTCATCAGAAATCTCATCCCGTACTTTAATGTAACAAGTAACCATTAGAGTTGATCGTGTGGATGTGGTTTATTTAGACTTTCAGAAGATTTTCGAGAAGGTCTCACCTAACAGACAACTAAGAAAAGTTAAAGCACTTGGGATTGTAGTTAACATCTTGAGATGGAAAGAACGTTGGTAAGCAGTTAGGAAGCAGATAGTAGGCATAATTGTTTTTTTTGTGATTGGTACTCTGTGATAAATGGGGTTTCAGAGTGATTTGTGATAGGAACCCAAATGTTCACAATAATTAGAATCATAGAGTCATAGAGGATTACAGCGCGGAAATAGGCTCTTCGGCCCAACTTGCCCATGCCACCCCTTTTTTAACCACTAAACTAGTCCCAATTGCCCGCATTTGAACCATACGCCTTTATAGCAATTTTACCCATGTAACTCTCTAAATGCTTTTTAAAACACAAAATTGTACTCGCCTCCACTATTATCTCTGGAAGCTTGTTCCTGCCACCCGCCATCCGATTATTAATGATTTGGAAGAGGGAACTGCATATATCATTACCAAATTTGCAGATGATGTAAATATGGGTGGGAGGATGAACAGTGAGGAGGATGCAAAGGTGCTTCAGCGTGATTTGTGCAGGCTCAGTGTGTGCGCATGCGCATCGCAGATGCAGTATCATGTGGATAAGTATGAGGTTATCCACTTTGTTAGCAATAATAGGAAGACGGATTATTCCTTGAAAGTGTGCAAATTGAGAGAGGAGAACACACAGTGAGACCTTGGTGCCCTTGTGCATCCGTCGCTGAAAATAAGCACGCAGGTACAGTAGGCAGTAAAGAAAACAAATGGGATATTGGCCATCATGGCGAGAGGACTTGAGTATAGGGATAGGAATGTTTTGCTACAATAGTACAAATCTTTGGTGAGGCCACGCCTGGAGTATTGAGTACAGTTTTGGTGACCTTATCTGAGGAAAGATGTCCTTGCTGTCGAGGGGGTTCAGCGAAGGTTCACCAGGCTGATTCCTGGGAAGGCAGGTCTGCACATGAGCAGAGAATGAGTCGGTTACGATTATATTCACTCGAGTTTAGAAGAGTGAGATTTAATCTCATAGAAACCTATAAATTCCTCACAGGTTTAGAGAGTGTAGATGCAGAAAGATTGTCCCCAATGGTGGGGGAGTCCAGAAATAGAAGTCATTGTTCGATTATAAGTGATAATCGTTTTAGAACTGAGGCAAGGAGAAATTTATTCATCCAGAGCGTGGTGAATGTATGGAATGCACTACCACCGAATGTAGTTCAGGTCAAAAAGTTGTCTGATTTCAGGAAGAAATTAAATATAGCTCTCGGTCTTAATGGGATCAAGGGATATTTGGGGAAGGGGGGGATCAGGGTCTTGATTTCAATGATCAGCCATGATGAAAACGAATAGCGGAGCAGGCTCGAAGGGCCGAATGGCCTATTTATGCTTCTGGTTTCTACATTCTATGACAAGTCACTTCTATCCCTAGCCTGTGGTAGGGCATATCCAACAATATTGATAGTGGAGTCACAGTTAAAGAGCAGTACCTCATAGCCTGTTGTCCCTGGATTTCTCATTGTGCCATCATCTAGCGAGTACAGAAAAAAAACTAATAGGGCAGATAAATGTGTCACAAGAGTAGGTCCAGGAGAAAGTGTTTTAGATTGCTGGGTCACTAAGACAGTTACTGTGGAATGTGGAACATGTCGAAGGAAGATGGTCTGCACCTGAACAAACACTGACCAACAGCCTTGTGGATGCTTTTGCTGGTGCTGTTGTTTGGAGTTGAAATTACTTTGGCGGTGAGCAGGGTGGGGTGGGGGTGGGGTGGGGTGGGAGGGCGGAGGTGGTGGGGAAACAGATGCTCAGTGCCATCGGGACACAACATACTATTTTTAACAAACCAAGACAGAGGGAGTTCAGCCATATTGAGATTCAAGGGAAAAAGGGGAGGCTGGATGGCTTATATATTAATTATAGAAGTACTTCAAGTAATACTGATGAGTGACGGGCGTGGATTGACTTGTTGAATTGTGATTTTATTGCCATCAGAGAGACGTGGTTGACGGAGAGGCAGGACGGGCAACATTCTAGGGTATAGTATTTTCAGGCGAGTCAGGGAGGGTGAAAAAGAGGCGTTTGTGTCACTGGAATACGGAGGGACGATATCTTGTAAGAATCTTCATATTCGGCTTTGTAGGTAGAGCTTATGATTAAAAAGGAGCAGTCACTTTGCTGGGAGTGTATTGCAGGTCACCAACTCAGTCAGCGGGCAATGGAGGAACAGAAATCCAAAAATTATTTGAGCAGTTTAAAATAATAATAAAAGGATAATGATAGCAGCGGATTTCAAGTGCCATAAATGATTTGGAATGTACATAGAGTAATGGGTTTCGAGGAGGCGGATGGATTGAAACGTATTCAGGAGAGATTTTGCTGTCAATATCTAGAATCTCCAATAAGGGACGGTGCTGCACTGGATCTAATTTTGAGGAGCAAAGTCGGGCAGGTGCTTGAGCTGGCAGTAGGGCAATATATTCGTTACATCCAACAAAATACAGAACAGTTTAAGTTTGTTAAGGAAAGGAAACTAATCGCTGCCAACAAATACAGTTTTGTGTTGGTGAAGGCAGATTTTATTACGATAAATAATAAAGTAATGTAGGAGCTTGTCTAA
This sequence comes from Mustelus asterias, assembly GCF_964213995.1. Classification (NCBI taxonomy): domain Eukaryota; kingdom Metazoa; phylum Chordata; class Chondrichthyes; order Carcharhiniformes; family Triakidae; genus Mustelus; species Mustelus asterias. Next base: position 1,163,664 of record NW_027590140.1, read on the forward strand.
GGCGCTAGATTTAGGCTCCAGTCTCTGCGGAGCCGTGAGTTCCAATTCCACGACTGCCAAATATTAGCGGCACGGTGATACGGTGATACAGTGGTTGGCTCTGCTGCCTCACAAGGCAGGGACTCGGGTTTGATTCCCGACTTCTTCTCCTGGATCAATCTCGAAAAAGAGGTCACATATATATGTTGAGAGGCTGTGGATTAAAAACTGAGATGAGGAAGAACTACTTCCACAAAGGTTGACGGATTTGTGGAACTCGCTGTCCCACTGCACAATGGAGTCTGAATTGTGGAATGGTTTCAACAGGGAGAGAGATATATTTCCAGTAACAAAAGAGAAAGTGGGATGGTGGATTTGACACCAAGAAGAGATTAGCCTTGATCGGGTTAAATGGCGCAACATGAAAGAAGGGATGAATTTGCCGACATTTGCGCATAATTCCTATGTTCCTATGTTTTTATGAGCAGCTCAGATGCGGTGGATCAGGGACATAAACCTGTAAAGTGTTAAATGATACACTTTGGAAGGAGTAAAATGACAAGGGAGAACGCAATGAATGGAAGAACGCAAGGAAGCTCAGAGAAGCAAAAGTATCTTCGGCTGCTTGTCCACTGATCCCGAAATGGGCAGGACAGAGTAATATGATAGTTAAGAAGGCATACAAAACGTCTCTATCACTCGTGACATAGATTACATGAGCTGGGAAGTAACGTTGGAACTGTATGAAACTTTGGATAGGCAAAATCTGGAAATATTGTGTGCAGATCTTGTCGCCCCATTTTAGGAAGCATGTGATTTAATTGGCGAGGCTGAAAACAAAATTCACCAGAATGGCGCCTTCGATGATCAGTTCTAGATGTGAAGAGAGGATGGATAGGATCGTGTTGTTTCGAGCAGAAGAGGCAGAAAGGGAACCTAATTGGATTGGATAAGGTCAAAAATTTTATGGGCAGGGTAGGGAGGAAATTGCTGTTCCCCATCGTCGAAGGATCAATAGAAAAGAGACATAATTTCCAGGTGAGGAGCAGGAAGCTTAGAGGGTATTTAAGGAAACATTTTTCACAGAGGGAGGTGAAGGTCTGGAATGCACTGCCTGGGAGGATTGGAGAGGCACGAATCCGCACAAACTTTGAAAAGTGCATTGATGAACACATGAAATTTCATAACATTCAAGAAGATGGGCCAAGTGCTGTAAAGTGGGATTAGTTTAGATTTAGTGTATTTTTGTTGGTGCGAAATCGATGTGCCAAAGGGTCTCTTCTGTATTGCATGATTCTATGACTTTACGTTCTGGAGCCTGCGATCATAATTATGGAAGAATCATCTCGTTTTGACGTTCCTTTGATTTTCATGGTCATTTGCACAAGTTTCTTGTCGCTCGGCCACCTTGATTTTCACACCGTTATTCAATTCCAGCCCTTTCATATAGATGAAATTGTTGCTGACCTAATTAGAACAAAGAACAATACAGCACAGGAACAGGCCCTTCGGCCCTCCAAGCCCGCGCCGCTCCCTGGTCCAAACTAGACCATTCTTTTGTATCCCTCCATTCCCACTCCGTTCATATGGCTGTCTAGATAAGTCTTAAACGTTCCCAGTGTGTCCGCCTCCACCACCTTGCCTGGCAGCGCATTCCAGCTCCCCCCCCCCCACCCTCTGTGTAAAATATGTCCGTCTGATATCTGTGTTAAACCTCCCCCCCTTCACCTTGAACCTATGACCCCTCGTGAACGTCACCACCGACCTGGGGAAAAGCTTCCCACCGTTCACCCTATCTATGCCTTTCATAATTTTATACACCTCTATTAAGTCTCCCCTCATCCTCCGTCTTTCCAGGGAGAACAACCCCATTTTACCCAATCTCTCCTCATAACTAAGCCCCTCCATACCAGGCAACATCCTGGTAAACCTCCTCTGTACTCTCTCCAAAGCCTCCATGTCCTTCTGGTAGTGTGGCGACCAGAACTGGACGCAGTATTCCAAATGCGGCCGAACCAACGTTCTATACATCTGCAACATCAGACCCCAACTTTTATACACTATGCCCCGTCCTATAAAGGCAAGCATGCCATGTGCCTTCTTCAGGATATCAGTTAGCAATAAACAACGTTATTGTCGGATTGAAGGTCCATTTAAGTGTGAAGGTCAGCAGGTCACCTCTGTTAAAATACATAAAGTTTCATTTAAAATCGCGTATTTGTAATTGTGTTCAATCTATGACATCAACACCGAAGCAAAAACAGACCATATTAAAGTGCTTGCTCAACGACTACAATCCGCCATGTGTCATTGCTTAATTAACTATGTTTGTTCAGTGAGTGTAAATAACATTATTGGTAATGTTAGCTAATTGTGTCTACGGGGGATAAAATCAGATATAATAGTGTTCTTTGAAAGTCGAGCAGAGCACAACTGATTCTCAGATAGACATTGCTGCGTCTCACAAAAGATGCACGCTCCTCCTACTGGACTACCATATGCCATTTACTACACTACACTTGCTGTCATCGCGGTCCCAGGTAACGCATCAAAATGAGTTCTTTGTGTCTAATTGAAAGCATCGCAAAAGGATAGAAGGTTTCGACATTTGTATACAACTCTGGTTGGGCCCATTCGGAGCAATATATTCATTTTCTGCCACGTCACCGCATGAAGGGTAGACTTGGCATTCAAAAATGGTGCAATGCAGATTCGCTATAATGATACTAAGTCTTCGACAGTAAATTCTCAGGAACGGTTACCTAAATCCCATTTGTTCTACATTCCATAGATAAGATTAAAGAACTAGTTCACGGCTTTGATTAAAATTAGTTAAGGGTTTCAAAAATCTGTGGGGAAGAAACAGTTTCTTCTGGTGGAGATGCCCAGAGCAAGGGGCAGAAGGGGTGAAATAACTATGAACATGATTTTCTCAAGGGCAAGTCATCCTAGATGAACCTCAATTGACTTAATGAAGCAGTGCATAAAGTACTGGACATGGGAATATCTATCGGTATAGAATTTGCTTTGACAAAGAAATAGCATTGACAAAGACTCATCTGGACTCGAAACGTCAGCTCTTTTCTCTTCTTACAGATGCTGCCAGACCTGCTGAGATTTTCCAGCATTTTCTCTTTTGGTTTCAGGTTCCAGCATCCGCAGTAATGTTCTGTTAATATCTTCAGTGTTATTTGTAATAGAGTTCACAAAACACTTTATTAGAGACCAGACAGAACCATGTTACTTCACGGTGAAGGTTTTTGAATTGAAATAAAAGTATATAAATGTTTGGGACTAAATTTCAATGTCATAAGGGTTCTGGACTTACTGGATGTAGAGAAGCTGTTTCCACTAGTAAACACATCCCACAACAAACGGAACAGTATTGAAGTAATTGGTGAAATCAGTAAAATTGATTTAAGGAAATGCGTTTTACGCAGCGAGTGGCTCGTGTTTGTGATAAACTGCCTGAGATTGTGGTGGAGAGAGATCCTATTGAACAATTCAGAAACTAACTGCACAGTTATCTGGATGGATGAATGTGGAATGTTAGGAGGTTAGGATGGTGGATGACTCTCGGTGAGAAGTGCATTCAGGTAAACGGTGCAATCACAATTGCTCAAATGGCATAATCCTGAGTTGTAATAATTCTGTCATTCTGTGAAATTGGCTTAGCTACATTACACAGAGTGCAAGGATAACAGAAACCATTCGAAATCACAGGATATGACTGGTCGTTTCTTGCTAGGATTCTGTTGGCACTTCAACGATTAACCCGAACTGTAATTGGCTAAGAAGATGCCCTGTAAAAAGTCACACATCAAAATGCCTTGACAAAGGTAAGTCACATCCTCATCAGCGTAGATGGAAGAATAAAATTCGAAAGATAATTTAACAGTTTAACTAAGTAGGCTAAACTGTGAAAAATGCTCATCATGGTAGACAGGTATGATCGCATCCAAGATATGATAATCGTTTCTCTTTGCTTTTATTCCAATTCTTACAATAACATTTGTGTTTTCTGTTCAAGCTTATAATGTTAAAGTGAATGGAATATTCGAAATTTCGCAGCACAGAAGTTTTCTCTGCAAGATCAGTTCAGTTTCTCCAGTTTCCCCCATCATTTGACCAATCATCTCAAGAGCAAATGTGCGTGGTGACAGGGAAAACGATGGGGGGAAACTGAAGAAACAGTTAATCCATTTTGATGACTAAGAATATACTCTTCCTTCTGTGGTGTTTACCCCCATCTAACTTCCATCCTCACATTACTAAATCAGCTCTTGTATCTTCAGACCCAGAAAATCACTTCAGGTGCAGAAAATGAGTTTCCATGCATTTTGGTCAATTGATGGTATTATTGTAGTTTTCCCGTGTAAGTTAATTTTCCTTCTCTTTAATGCAGCTAATTTAGTGGCGATTGTGATCCTGTCAAGAGGAAAATGTGGCCTTTCGGGATGTATCACTCGTTACCTTATCTCCATGAATGTGACAGATTTACTGGTTATTATCACCGCTGTGATATTAAATCGCATCAGTGGCATTTATTTTCCAGGCAGCTTCTTGTCCATCACTCCGCTGTGCAGTCTGAGCATTTCCCTAACTTACGCAGCCAGAGTGAGTTCTGTCTGGTTAACAGTCACTTTTACATTTGATCGCTTTGTGGCAATATGCTGCCAGAAGCTGAAAATAAAATACTGCACCGAGAAAACTGCAGCTGTTGTAATAGGAACTGTCTGTGCGCTGGGCTGTTTAACAAATATCCCGTGGTACTTTATCCACGAGCCTGTTTACGTAGTTGACAATGTCCCCTGGTATTGCAGACTGAAGGATATCCGGTATACTTCACTGCTATGGACAGCATATGACTGGTTTGATCGTATATTGACCCCGTGTGCTCCGTTCCTTCTGATTCTCCTGTTCAATGCTCTGACCGTCAGATATATTCTCGCAGCCAGTAGAGCCAGGAGGAGACTCCGTACAGATAAAGGCAGAGAGAATCAGACTGACCCCGAGATGGAGAGCCGGAGAAAGTCGATCATTTTACTCTTCACAATCTCTGGCAGTTTCATCCTGTTGTGGATGACGTATGTTATACAATTCTTGCATGTACGAATCACAAACGATTATAACATCAAAAGCTTCAGTGATCCCAAATTTATTCTCCAGGAATCCGGGAACATGCTGCAGCTTCTTAGTTCCTGCACCAACACCTTTATTTACGCAGCCATTCAGAAGAAATTCAGAGAAGAGTTGAAAACTGCTCTCCAATGTCCACTGAACCTTATTAGTAAAATAATTGTTCCGAGAAAATAATGCATTCCAATAGTTATAATTCTTTATTAAAACTAGTCTATGGTTTCACCTCTTGCCAGTGCAGGCTTGAAAATAAAAATAACTAATCTTTAATTAATGTCAATGTCTGAGAATTATTACCTCTAATGTAATCACTGCCTATCAAAGTGTAGAAATAAGAAAATAGATGTGTTTTTATCTTTTTTTTATTCATCAGATGAATGGCTGATGAAGGAACAGCGCTCCGAAAGCTCATGCTGCCAAATAAACCTGTTGGACTTTAACCTGGTGTTGTGAGACTTCTTAGTGTGCACACAAGTTTTTGTAACAGGGATACAAGGACCCCAATTCTCTAACAAGTGACCTTCCTCTATAAATGAGGTTAGTCTTCCACGTTGAAGACTGTTCATCCTGTAGCGTAATTCCAACTATCCCAATTTTCTGACGGGTCTCCTCCCTGTACCCGTGATACAAACATCCCAATATAATACCAGCTGTCCTTAATGAGGCCATGAATCAAATAGTATTATTTGTTGGCAGGTCAGTATCAATTTCAGCATCACTGGACAGGAGTTTCAGCTTTGAGTTCTCTTGCTAATAACATGACAGCCTCAACTCCACTTCTGTTCTACTTCACCTATCAGCGTCCTGCGACCATGCAAAGTTTGCGGTTATCTTTCTTTCTACGAGTGACTTGGTAACTCTTACTGAATGTGTATCGCATGTGACTACTGTGACACTCGATTGTCAATGTCGAGATTGTTCCCTGGGATGAGAGTTTTCTCCTGGGATTGGAGGCTGTGTAAATTGTGCTGAAATTCCCTGGAAGTAAAAGGAAATGAGAGGCGATTTCACAGAAACCAACCGTATTCTGAGAGATTGTTTCCACTTGTCAGGAAATCTGAAACACGGGGCCCCAATCTCAGGATGAGGACCCTCAGAGGACTGACACGCAACCACATTCAGCCAAGGTTCTTATTTGATTGGATTTCTTAACTTTAACAGCATATTTAAACTAAACATATTATTACATGTAATATAGAACATAGAACATGGAAACAATACAGCACAAACAGACCCCTCGGCCCACAAGTTGCGCCGGTCATGTCCCTACCTACCTAGGCTTATATATAGGCTTACCTATAACCCTCAATCCTATTAAGTTCCATGTACTCATCCAGAAGTCTCTTAAAAGACCCTATTGAGTTTGCCTCCACCACCACTGACGGCAGCCGATTCCACTCACCCACCACCCTTTGAGTGAAAAACTTACCCCTGACATCTCCTCTGTACCTACTCCCCAGCACCTTAAACCTGTGTCCTCTCGTTGCAGCCATTTCAGCCCTGGGAAAAAGCCTCCGAGAATCCAACCGGTCTATACTTCTCAACATCTTGTACACCTCTATCAGGTCACCTCTCATCCTTCGTCTCTCCAAGGAGAAAAGACCGAGCTCCCTCAACCTATCATCATAAGGCATGCTAACCAATCCAGGCAACATCCTTGTAAATCTTCTCTGCACCCTTTCAATAAGTTCCACATCCTTCCTGCAATGAGGCGACCAGAACTGAGCACAGTACTCTAAGTGGGGTCTGACGAGGGTCTTATAAAGCTGCATCATTATCTCCCGACTCCTAAACCCAATCCCTCGATTGATGAATGAATGAATGAATATGTACGAATGAATATTCATTAGCTAAATAATGGTGGTAACACTAGATAGCAGTCGAGCCGTTAATACTTGAGAAACGTTTTTATGCCGAAACTGTGCAACAATCAATGATGGTTGTTAAAGAAAGTGAAATCGCTTTGTATGGATGGTTTTGAACCACCACCTTTTCAGTTAACAGCCAAATGTGATGCCCGATTAGGCCACAGAGAATAACATGACTCGAGCCCACCCTATATCAGGGTGTCAGCGAGTGTTGTGTATATCCAACATCCATTCTCTTCTCGTAAAACATAATCCAGAACTCCCGCATGACCACGCCAAATCTAAACAAGTCCCTTTGACTATTGTACCACCACAATGTTGCTGTGGTGTCGTGGTTATTCCCCTTCTCCTAATATGAAAAAAGGAAGATTTGATCGTCCAGGTGGGGACAAATTCCACTGACTGAGGTCAATAACAAGAGGACTGGGAATGAAGAACATTAAATATAGATTAACTTGCATTTACATCGCTCTTTTCCCGATCATTAAATGCCACAACGCGCTTTCCAGTCAATGAAAGGCAGGTAAAATTGGGAAAAAAGTGGTAATAAATTAATGAATGGGGCATGCGGATTTGAAGCGGGGATCACTTGATCGTCAGTCAGATGCTCCACAACTGAGTTCCCAGTTAGATGTCCGTATTCCCTCAGCTAGCAGTCTGCGCTTAGATTCATCATGTTCTTATTCCTTCGTGGAGGAAGCTCGAGGGGACAGTCTCCATCCCGCATTCTCTCACAATTACTGGTTTCTCAGTGATGTCGAAGAGTTGTGTTTCAGTCACCGAGAAGTTTTCTTGTCATTTGGCTGAGACTTGAATCCACATCTAGGTGGTATTTAAGGAAGAACAAAACAAGTTAGAGCACAGGAACGGGCTCTTCAGCCTTCCAAGCCTACCAACCATGCTGCCTGTCTGAACTAAAACCTCCTGCCCTTCTGCGGACCATATCCCTCTCTTCCCATCATATTCATGTGTTTGTCAAGACACCCCTTAAAAGTCACTACTGTACTTGCTTCTACTACCTCCCCCGGCGGCAAGTTCCAGACAAGCACCACCATCTCTGTTTGTGAGTGTTATCGATAAAATCTGCACCACTGCCACCCAAAGTTTACCGGGTATGACCATCTTTACCATCAGCTTTTTTGCAGTCTACAACTGTCCTTCTCTTTCTGTACTTGTTCTTGACCTGTATCTCATGTGGCATTTCCAACTCAGACACGAAACTTCAAATCTCACTCCACTGATTCTGACAGAGCTGTTTTCTCTCTGGAAACAATTCAGTTTTGATTAACAGATTATCAAAAGCATTAAATCTTAGTATATTGGAGCCGATCATTGACCCTGAAAGCACTGAACCCGAATCATCAGACCATCAGGATCTCATCTTCCTGAATCTCCTCGACACTGATTACAGGAACGTGCACAGTGTCAATTATAACGCAGTCACACACTTCTTCCTGTCTTGTGCACGTTGTTAAAATTTGAACTTGTTCATCTTTTCACATTACCATCCAGTGTGACGAAAACAGAGCAGTGAAAATCTAATGTTGTTCAACAGATGCATCACAATAGGTTTTCCAACAGGTTGATGCTAACATTGCTCCTTGAATGTGGTCAGCTCTAGTTACAGTTAAGTCAGCAGAAGGTAACTTACTTATTTTGACAGGAGGAAGCAACAAGGACAATATCAATGTGAATTGCTGTGGGAAATTGAGATATGGGGTGATTTTTTTCTCCCTGTTGTTCAAACAGGCACAAGGATCGCTCCTGGTTTCGATCTGGTGTAATTCCAGCTCCTCTTAATTCGTGTGCTGCACGAGAGAATTCAATTGTTATTCCCTGACTGGGAATCAAACGCCGGCCTCGAGTCTGGCGATTGTTGAGCCAATGTGTGTCTGTATATATGTATGTGTTTTGCGAGAAACGGCTTGTTGCCGTATTCCTGAATTAGGTGAGTTCCATGGTGTAACGGTTAGATCGCTGCACATTGATTCCAGGCAGTGTTTTTCTCATCCTTTCACCTCTTGTTTAAATTGGAACAGATGAGTGATTGAATGACCCATGTAAGAGGATCCAGTGCTATCTGTGGCTTCTCTGCCTCTGAGCTCTTTTTTATTAATTAGCAATAGCCCTCTGGGGTTGATGCAAAGATGGAGGGAGAGTCATTATCTGCATCATCTGCAATGCGATTCATAGAATCACTGATTCACAGAATGACAGAATACGACAGAGCAGAAGAGGCCTTTCGGCCCATCGAGTTGGACAGACAAATAAAAGTTCCTAACGCCCCCACCTAATCCCATCTGCCAGCAATTGGACAATATCCTTGAATGTTATGGCGTGCCAAGTAAAAAATCCAGCTACTTTTAAAGGATGTAAGGCATCCTGCCTCTAACATTCTCCCAGGCAGTTCATTCCAAACTGTTACCACACTCTGGGTGAAAAAAAGGTTTCTCCTCAAATCCGCAGCCCCCCCCCTCCCCCCCGCCACCCACACACACACACACACACACACACACAAACCTCCAACCCGTCACTTTTAAGTTGTATCCCCTCGCAACTGACCCTTCAACGAAGGGGAACAGCTGTACTCTATCCACCCTGTCCATGCCCCTCATCACCTTGAAAACATCAATCAGGTCGCCCCTCAGTCTTCTCGTCTCCATGAGAAAACAACCCAAGCCTATCCAACCTCTCTTTGTGACTTAGATGTTCCATCCCAGACAACATTCTGATGAATTTACTGCACATGTCCCAATGCATTCACGCCCTTCGTATAATGTGGTGACCAGAACAGCACACAGTACACCAGATGTGGCTTCACCAAAGTTCTATACAATTCCATCATGACCTCACTGCTTTTGTAATCTCGACCCCGATTGATAAAGATGAGTGCGTCTGTGCCTTTTTCACCACCAATTAACCTGCCTTTCCACCTTCAGAGAGCTATGGACAAACACACTAATGTCCCTTTGTTCTTCCGAACTTCCTAGTGTCATATTTTTCATAGCATATTTCCTTGTCACAACACTCATCCCAAAGTCTATCACCTCACACTTTTCAGGGTTAAATTCCAGCTTCCACTTTTCTGAGCATTTGGCCATCTCGTCTATATCTTCCTGTAACCCAGAACACTCAAGCTCGCTGTTAACCACCCGCCAAATCTTTCTGTAATCGGCAAACCCACTGATTCTAACCCCACATAGTCATCTATGTCATTTAGATAAACAACGAACAATAGGGGAATTTCCTGAAGTTTCCTGAGTGTTTTGATTTCTACTATCTGAGGATTAAAAACAAATCATTCAGCAAACAAATTTAGCCAAGAAAACCAAAGTTGAATGGGGATTTGAACTCGGATGGTTGGATTCAGGAGCAAATGTGCTTAGTATTGCACCGCAGAACCCAAATCGCAGGTGCCAGCTGGAAATGGTCACTCAAAGAATTTGACCTCGTTCATTCAATGTTGCAGCAACAAGTGACAACATGTCAACAACATGTCATTATGTGCAACAAGCAACAAGCAACAATATGTCATTATGTGCCAATGTTGATATGCGAAAGAAACTCACAAGAAATTGCCCCCCAAATCCCCAGCAAAACATTTCTTCCCAAGCAGTATCGGGAGATATCAGAAGCAACAGCCATGTTTTAAAGCAGGGGTCTCCAAACTTTTCAGTACGAGGGCCACATCGTATATTTTACACATTTTCCGGGGCCAAAGAAAAAAAGAATAGTTTCATAAATAAATGAATAAAATTTAAATGAATGAATAAGTTTTATTTGGATCATCTTTGTAATCAGCATGATATGATTCAGAACAAAAGGGATATGTGACAATTACAAAGAAACAATGCCGTGCTGACACTGAGAAATGATATATAATGAGTAAAAATGTCAAACATTAGCAAATGCTTTGACAAAATAATCAATTACCTAACTGCAGATGAAAAAAGCAGGCTATTCATTTTTTAATTAATTTTATTTACTGAAATTTTACAAATGTTTACTTGAAATGAGAATTTGCCCAAATTTGTGGCACACAATAAGAAAAATAAACACGCCCCAAGAAAGAACTTCAGTAAAACAAAGCAAATAAATTCAAAATAAACTTGAACCATTACTAAAGGTCGAAAAAAAATAAATTCAGTCTGCACCTTTCAACACAATTCTGGCAATTGGAGTTCTCAATCGTAACCAATAAATCATGAAGTTTTGCACAAGATTAATGGGGATGATGGAACTGCTTTTTTAATTTCAAAATATTGCTAAACTGAGGTTTCAAGCTTGAGGAGCCAGTTATTAGAATGGACTTCAAATGCTCATCAGATAAATTTGCTTGATATTTGGATTTGACATACTTCATTTTTGAAAATATTTGTTCACACAGGTACGTTGTATCAAAAACTGACATAAATCCACAAGCAAATCGCTTCAAATTTGGAAACTGCTCAAGCTGCAAAGAATTATAAAATTGGATCAGATTTCCTTCTTTATACTTGTCTTTTAGCATGTAATCTGATTGGAGATCAATAATTTCCATTTGAAACTGACTTGGGAGTGTTTCAACATTGCAGCCAAATGGATTTTGAAACAGTTTTATTTCATCTGTGTTTCCATCAAGATCAGAAAATCGTTCCTGAAATTGCTTTTGCAAGTCCTTAATGATTTCTGTTGCAAATGAAGAAGGAAAGTCTGCTTCACTTTCTTCATGAAATTTTTCACAACATGGAAAATGAACCAAGATATGAACTTTCATCTGTCCTTGAAATAGCCTCAGTTTTGCCCTGAATGCCTTGACATGCGCGAATAGATCACAAATCAAATTTGTTTCACCTTGCAACTTCAGATTCAATTGATTCATATGGCCTGTCACTTCGGCAAAAAATGCCAATTTCCAAAGCCAGTCGGTGTTTGATAAAAGTGGTTCGGGTCGATTCTTCTCTGTGAGAAAGGTATCAATTTCCTCTCTGAGTTGAAAGAACCGTGATAGAACATTTCCACAACTAGGCCATCGAACTGCTGTATAATAAGACAAGTCACCAAACTCAGAATCAGTTTCTTTCAGAAAATCACGAAACTAGCGATGATTAAGCCCGTGAGATCAAACGAAATTCACTGTTGAAACAACAGGTTTCAGAACGCAAGACATATCCACATATTTTCTGCACAATCCTTGTTGATGGATAATGCGATGCAGAAACACGGGATTTGAGAATCCACCAACCTCACAAGCTTTTGCTATTTGTCCAACCAAACCTTTGTTCACCCCAGACATGTTCTTTCCTCATCAATTGTCACGCATTGCAGTTTATTCCACTCCAGGTTCTATTCTAACACAGTTTTTTGCAATTCTTTGAAGATATCTTCTCCAGTTACCGTGCTGTGCATGCTATGCACTGATGCTAATTCTTGTGTAACATTAAATTCACTGTCGACGCCACGGATGAATACTAGGAGTTGTGATGTGTCACACACATCAGTCGATTCATCAAGTGCGAGAGAATACAATTGAAAATTTCTTGCTTTGTCAGCAATTTGATTAAATATATTGCTTCCTACATCCTCAATTCTACGAGCAACAGTATTTGGCGCAAGACTGATGAGTGCGGGGATTCCCATGTGGAGCGGTAGCAAATGTGCAGCCTGTGACTTCCGTCCGCACGTCCGGATACTGATTCAGCGGCGGGGTTCCGGACGCGTGAATGTTTTCGGCAGCGGGAATCCCGTCCCGCCCCACTGGCTGCGGGCCATATGTTAGCCCGCTGCGGGCCGGATGTGGCCCGCGGGTCGTAGCTTGGAGACCCCTGTTTTAAAGGGTCAAACGCCCTGCAATAGAGTCATAAAGATACGGCCCATCGTGTCTGCACCGGTCAAGCAACCAGCTCGCCAACATTTGTATAATCTGCGAACTTACTGATGAAGCCTGCGACAACAAAAATCTTTTCACTATTCTTTGTTTCCCAGATGTAGTAATCTCCTTGAATCTTATTTCCAACCAAGTTCCACCACGGGGACAATTCTGCAATGTTCACCACAGGACTTTGAACATTTGAGCATCAACAATCCAGTTACAGAACACACATGTATTGGACAGGTCACTACTTGCTCACGAGGACACTGTAGTTCAATTACCTTTCTCATAGATAACTAGGCAGCACAAAGAGGATGCTACATTTGCAGTTTGCAAGATTCTCCCAAGTCTATCATCCTCTCCCAACCACCGCCCCCCGCCCCCCCCCCCCCCCCCACCCCCCCGCCGCCCACCCGCCTCTGCTCTCTCTGCTGTTTTGTATGTCGCACCCGGGCGCGCTGCTACGGATTTTTTTCATTCTGCGCATGCGCAGTTCACAACTCAGGTCAGTCCACCAGCGCGAAGCAACACCGACAGCGCGCATCGGGCCGGAGCTGGCGAAACGCGTACAGGCGCGCTGCAAAGAGGATCCCGGGTTCGGATCCGTATTACGCCCGGATCCCGCCCTTAGGCTCCGATTGGTAAAATCGGGCCCAATGTTCGGCCGAGATTTAAACTGGCTGACAAATTGTCTTCTGAATTTGTGCTTTGTGAGAAAATTAGACGATATCTCCTTCAGCAAATCGCAACTGGGATGAAGTGAATCTCTTGAAGAGTATAGGGAGTGCAGGAGTAGAGTTAAGAGAGAAATCAGGAGGGCAAAAATGGGACACGAAATTGTTTTGGCAGATAAGGCAAAGGAGAATCCAAAGAGCCTCTACAAATACATAAAGGGCAAAAGAGGAACAAGGGAGAGAGTAGGACCTCTTCAGGATCAACAAGGTCATCTCTGTGCGGACACACAAGAGATGGGTGAGATCCTAAATGAATATTTCTCATCACTATTTACTGTTGAGAAAAGCATGGATGTTAGGGAACTTGGGGAAATAAATAATGATGTCTTGAGGAGTGTACTTATAACAGAGAAGGAAGTGTTGGAAGTCTTAAAGCGCATCCAGGTAGATAAAGCCCCGGGACCTGATGAAGTATATCCCAGGACGTTGTGGGAGGCTAGGGAGGAAATTGCGGGTTCCCTAGCCAAGATATGTGAATCATCGATAGTCACGGGTGAAGTGCCTGAAGATTGGAGAGTGGCGAATGCTGTGCCTTTGTTTAAAAAGGGCTGCAGGGAAAAGCCTGGGAACTGCAGACCAGTAAGCCTCACATCTGTGGTGGGTAAATTGTTGGAAGGTATTTTGAGTTTTGAGAGACAGGATCTCCAGGCATTTAGAGATGCAAGGACTGATTATGGACAGTCAGCATGGCTTTGTGAGTGGAAAATCATGTCTCTCAAATTTAATTGAGTTTTTTGAAGGGCTAACCAAGAAGAAAGATGTGGGCACTGCAGTTGATGTTGTCTACATGGACTTTAGCAAAGCCTTTGGCAAAGTACCGCTTGGTAGGTTGTTGCATAAAGTTAAATCTCAGTGGATCCAGGGTGAGGTATCTAAATGGATAGAAAATTGGCTTCTTGAAAGAAGGTGGTTGTGGCGAGTTGTTTTTCAAACTGGAGGCCTGTGACCAGCGGTGTGCAAGTTGGTTGTGGAGAGTTGTTTTTCAAACTGGAGGCCTGTGCCCAGCGGTGTGCCTCGGGGATCAGTGCTGGGCCCACTGTTATTTTCATTTATATTAATCATTTGGATGACAATATAGGGGGCATGGTTAGTAAGTTTGCACATGACATCAAGATTGGTGGCATAGTGGAGAGTGAAGAAAGTTATCTCCAATTGCAACAGGATCTTGATCAATTGGGCCAGTGGGCTGACGAATGGCAGATGGAGTTTAATTTAGACAAATGTGAGGTGATGCATTTTGGTAGATTGAACCAGGGCACGACTTACTCAGTTCATGGTAGGGCGTTGGGGAGAGTTACAGAACAAAGTGATCTCGGGGTACATGTTCATAGCTCCTTGAAAGTGGAGTCACAGGTGGACAGAGTGGTAAAGAAGGCATTCGGCCTCCTAGGTTTCATCGATCAGAACATTGAATGCAGGAGTTGGGACGTCTTTTTGAAGTTGCACAAGACATTGGTAAGGCCGTGCTAGGAATACTGTGTGCAATTCTGGTCACCCTATTATAGAAAGGATATTATAAAACTAGAAAGACTGCAGAAAGGATTTACTTGGATGTTACCAGGACTTGATGGATTGAGTTATAAGGAGAGGCTGAATCGACTCGACTTTTTTCTCTCGAGCGTAGGAGGCTGAGGGGTGACCTTATAGAGGTCTATAAAATAATGAGGGGCATAGACCAGGTAGATAGTGAATATATTTTCCCAAAGGTAGGGGAGTCTAAAACTGGAGGGCATAGGTTTATGGTAAGAGGGGAGAGATGCAAAAGTGTCCAGAGGGGCAATTTGTTTCACACAGAGGGTGGTGAGTTGCTGGAACAAGCTGCCAGAGCAGTAGTAGAGGCGGGTACAATTTTATCATTTAAAAAGCATTTAGATAGTTTCATGCATACGATGGGTATCGAGAGAGATGGGCCAAATGTGGGCAATTGGTAGTAGCTCCGGGTTTTTTTTTTAAAAGGGCGGCATGGACAAATTGGGCCGAATGGCCTGTTTCCATTCTGTAAACGTCTATGACTCTATGACTCTAAATCTCACATCAACATTGGCATAGAAAACAAGGTTCCGTTGACATTTAAACTCGGATCACTGGATTCAAAGTTCAGAGTGCTCACCATTACAGCTCAGAACCCAGCAGCAAATGGTCTATCAAACCATTTGACCTCTTTCATTGAATGTGGCAGAGACTGACACCGTTAGGGACACCTCGTGCCCTCTCTAGCTTTTCTGGCATGGTGCCACAATGGGTCGCATTGCTGCCGTCACAGTCTCATCGTTCCATCTCTTGTTGACATTGGGGCGCCCGTAGGTGGACACCTGCTCTCTGTGGATTCTCTGCCTCGGAGCTCTTTTATTCTTGAGCAATCATCCTCTGGGGCTGATGCAATGATCCCAGGGGAGTCATTCGCTGCATCGTCCGCAATGTGATTTCAGTGAAATTTGCTTAAATTTCTTCGGAGTTTAACATTCCACTTTCTGAGAATTTTACATAAAATTCATCAGCTTTTAGAAGGAAAAAACATGTTTCACCGAGATCTGAACTTTGATCACTGGATTCGGATCCCAGAGTGCTCACCATCACACCACAGAACAAGGAATACTGCAGCCAGCTACAAATAGTCACTCAAAGCATGTGACCTCTTTCATTCAATGAGGCAGCGACAACAAGTGGGCCAAATGATTTGTGTGACCATTTGCAGCTGGCTGCAATGTTCCAGGTTTTCTGGTCTAATGGCGAGGACTCTGATCCAAGCGAACCGAGTTTAAATTTAGGCAGATCCTTGTTTTTCCTTGCTATTGCTGAGGATTGATTTGTTGAAGGACATTTTGTTTAAATTTCTCACGAAGTACGAATCGGGAGGACCATTTGACAACCAGTTGAACTGCTATTACAATTCACATTGCTGAGACTCTGGCGACAGATGCTTGCAACATCAATGCTTTTTTTCTCAGCTTGTCGCTACTCTTTAACTCCCCTTTTGAAAGAAAGAAGAAGTTGGTGTCACACAACAACAATTATTAGACTGGAGAATGCCAATTATTGAGCAAGTGTGTGTATGTGTTTTTGGGAGAAAGCTGTAGCGCCTTAGGTCAGAATGCTGTGCTGTCGGTTCCATGGTGTTCATAATCTGGACTGTCGCCGTCCCACCTCTTGTTTAAATTGGGACAGATGACTGAGTGAATGCCTGCTCTGCGTGGACTCCCTTCCATCTCTGGGCTCTCTGCCTTTGAGCCCATTGTATTATTGAGCAATTGTTCCCTTGGGCAGATGCAATGACGCCAGGAGAATCATTTGCTGCATCATCTGCAATATGATTGCGGTGAAATTTGCTGAAATTTCCTCAGAGTTTAAAATTCCACTTTCTGAGAATTTTAAATAAAATGCCCTTCCGCAAATCAATGATTGGCTTGAGCAAAGAAAAGCAAGGTTATGGAGAACACGAATGAAGAACTATCTTGTGCGGATAACACATTAGCTAAACTGTAACAAAATAGTTCACTTACCTGTAATCACAGTCGACAAGGTGCCACCTCCACAGTGCTCCGGGGTTATGAGCCATGAATTTGTATATGGTCCGCACACTAGGGTATGACTTGGGTAAGATTAGGGTAAGAATGTCTAAGGTAAGATTAGGGCCAGTCAAGGACAGTAGTGGGAAGTTGTGCATGGAGTCTGAAGAGATAGGAGAGACACTAAATGAATATTTTTCGTCGGTGTTCACATAGGAGAGGGACAGTGTTGTCGAGGGGAGTACTGAGATGCAGGCTGTTGGATGGACGGGATTGAGGTTCATAAGGAGGAGGTGTTAGCAATTTTGGAATAGGTAAAAATCGATAAGTCCCCTGGGCCGGATGGGATTTATCCTAGGATTCTCTGGGAGGCTCGAGAGGAGATTGCAGAGCCTTTGGCTTTGATCTTTATGTCGTCATTGTCTACAGAAACAGTGCCAGAAGACTGGTGGACAGCAAATGTTGTCCCCTTGTTCAAATAGGGGAGTAGGGACAACACAAGTAATTATAGACCGGTGAGCCTTACTTCTATTATGGGCAAAGTTTTGGAAAGGATTATAAGAGACAGGATTTATAATCACCTAGAAAGGAATAATTTGATTAGGGATAGTCAGCACAGTTTGTGAAGGGTAGGTCGTGCCGCACAAACCTTATTGAGTTCTTTCAGAAGGTGACCAAAGAGGTGGATGAGGGTAAAGCGGTTGATGTCGTGTATGGATTTCAGCAAAGCGTTTGATAAGGTTCCCAATGGTAAGCTTTTGCAGAAAATACGGACACATGGGATTGAGGGTGATTTAGTGGTTTGGATCAGGAATTGGCTGGCTGTAAGAAAACAGACGGTGGTGGTTGATGGTAAATATTCATCCTGGAGTTCAGTTACTAGCGGTGTGCCGCAGGGATCTATTTGGGGGCCACTGCTGTTTGTCATTTTTATTAATGACTTGGATGAGGGCGTAGAAGGATGGATTAGTAAATTTGCGGATGACACTAAAGTCGGTGGAAGTGTATACAGTGCGGAGGGAAGTGGCAGGTTACAGAGGGACATAGATAAGCTGCAGAGCTGGGCTGAGAGGTGGCAAATGGAACTTAATGCGGAAAAGTGTGAGGTGATTCACTTTGGAAGGAGTAACAGGAATACAGAGAACTGGACTAATGGTAAGATAGTTGGTAGTGTGGATGAACAGAGGGATCTCGGTGTCCATGTGCATAGATCCCTGAAGGTTGGCACCCAGGTTGATAGGGTTGTTAAAAAGGCGTACGGTGTGTTAGTTTTTATTGGTAGAGGGGTTGAGTTTCGGAGCCAGGAGGTCATGCTGCAACTGTACAAAACTCTGGTGCGGCCACACTTGGAGTATGGCGTACAGTTCTGGTCGCCACATTGTAGGAAAGATGTGGAAGCATTGGAAAGGGTGCAGAGGAGATTTACGAGGATGCTGCCTGGTATGGCAGGAAGATCGTATGAGGAAGGCTGAGGGGCTTGAGATTGTTTTCGTTAGAGAGAAGAAGGTTAAGAGGTGACTTAATAGAGGCATACAAGATGATCAGAGGATTAGATAGGGTGGATAGTGAGAGCCTTCTTCCTCGGATGGTGATGGCTAGCACGAGGGGACATAGCTTTAAATTGAGGGGTGAGAGAAAGAGGACAGATGTTAGAGGTAGGTTCTTTACTCAGAGAGTAGTAAGGGCGTGGAATGCCCTGCCTGCAGCATTAGTGGACTCGTCAACATTAAGAGCATTCAAATGGTTATTGGATAAACATATGGATGATATTGGAATAGTGTAGATTAGAGGGGCTTTAGATTGGTTTCTCTGGTCGGCGCAACATCGAGGGCCGAAGGGCCTTTACTGCGCTGTAATGTTCTATGTTCTACACTGTCTTCACCTTTTACATTCTTGATTCGCAGAGAAAATGCATGTTCTCTTTTGTTGACTGACTCCACATAGCGCCCGCCAATCGATATGACTTCCTAGCCTGCTGAGCGAGGTGGTGTCTAAGAGCAATAGGTGCTGTACAGTCGCTCGGAAATACGAGTGAAGACATGGAGTCATAGAATCATCGAGTTTTATGGCATGAAAAAAGGTCATTCGGCCAAACTTGTCCATGATTCCCCATTTTCAACCACTAAGCTTGGACCAATTGCCCACGTTTGGGCCATAACCCTCTATACCAATCTTACCCATGTACCTGTCTAAGCGTTTTTAAAAAGATAATATTATCCCCGCCACTCGGACTACCTCTGACAGTTTGTTCCAGACACTCACCACCCTCTGTGTGAAAGATTACCCCACTGGACACTTCTGTATCTCTCCCCTCTCACCTTAAACCTATGCCCTCCAGTTTTAGACTCCACTACCTTTTGGAAAATATATTGACTATCTTGCTGATTTATGCCCCTCATTATTAGATATACCGTTATACGATCACCCCTCAGCCTCCTAAGCTCCAGAGAAAAAGGTCCCAGTCTATCCAGCCTCTCCTTATAGCTCAATCCATCAAGTCCCGGTAGCATCCTAGTGATTATTTTCCGCACTCTTTCTCGTTTAATAATATCCTTTCTATAATGGGGTGACCAGAATTGCACACAGTATTCGAAGTGTGGCCTTACCCATGTCTTGTACAACTTCAACAAGACGTTCCAACTCCTGTATTCAATGTTCCGACCAATGACACCAAAAATGCCAAATGATTTATTCGCCACTCTATCCACCTGTGACTCCACTTTCAAGGAGCTATGGACCTGTACTCCTCGATCTCTTCTTCCAAAACTCTCCCCAACGCCCGACCA
Organism: Mustelus asterias; assembly: GCF_964213995.1. Taxonomy (NCBI): domain Eukaryota; kingdom Metazoa; phylum Chordata; class Chondrichthyes; order Carcharhiniformes; family Triakidae; genus Mustelus; species Mustelus asterias. Next base: position 1,183,527 of record NW_027590140.1, read on the forward strand.
TTAACTGACTAAGCCCTGCCCTGATTCGATTTACCAAAATGCATCGCCTCACATTTATCTGTTTTAAACTCCATTTGCATTCGTCAGCGCACTGGCCCAATTGATCAAGATCCCGTTGCAATCCTAGACAACCTTCTTCACTGTCCCTATGCTACCAATCTTGGTGTCATGTGAAAACTTACTAAGCATTTATGTTGATGGTCAGTGATTCGCCGGTCTCTTTCATTGTCGTCCTTGATTTCTGCTGCAATCAGGCCCTTCAAAACTGTCCCAGTATTAAATACGATCATGACTGATATATAACGAGGCAATTTCTCCTGTTGCAGTACTGGATTATGAACAAATATTAAAAGAAATGGATTATGTGATAGTTATGAAAAAACTAATTGGAATAGGAAGGGTGAACGAGGGCTCAAGTCTATCATAGACGAGAATCATAGAATCTGGCGGATACCCAGCAGACAAGGGAAGAATGTGCAAACTCCACACAGACAGCCAAGCTGGGAATCGAACCCAGGTATCTGAGGCTGTGAGAGAGCAGTGCCAACTGCTGTGCTACTGTGCCGTGCAGTAAGACCATAAGACCATAAGACATAGGAGCGGAAGTAAGGCCATTCGGCCCATCGAGTCCACTCCACCATTCAATCATGGTTGATTTCAACTCCATTTACCCGCTCTCTCCCCATAGCCCTTAATTCCTCGAGAAATCAAGAATTTATCAATTTCTGTCTTGAAGACGCTCAACGTCTCGGCCTCCGCAGCCCTCTGTGGCAATGAATTCCACAGACCCACCACTCTCTGGCTGAAGAAATTTCTCCTCATCTCTGTTCTAAAGTGACTCCCTTTTATTCTAAGGCTGTGCCCCCGCGTCCTAGTCTCCCCTGTTAATGGAAACAACTTCCCTACGTCCATCCTATCTAAGCCGTTCATTATCTTGTAAGTTTCTATCAGATCTCCCCTCAACCTCCTAAACTCCAATGAATATAATCCCACGATCCTCAGACGTTCATCGTATGTCAGGCCTACCATTCCTGGGATCATCCGTGTGAATCTCCGCTGGACCCGCTCCAGTGCCAGTATGTCCTTCCTGAGGTGTGGGGCCCAAAATTGCTCACAGTACACCAAATGGGGCCTAACCAGTGCTTTATAAAGCCTCAGAAGTACATCCCTGCTTTTGTATTCCAAGCCCCTTGAGATAAATGACAACATTACATTTGCTTTCTTAATTACGGACTCAACCTGCAAGTTTACCTTTAGAGAATCCTGGACTAGGACTCCCAAGTCCCTTTGCACTTTAGCATTATGAATTTTGTCACCGTTTAGAAAATAGTCCATGCCTCTATTCTTTTTTTCCAAATTGTACGACCTCGCACTTGCCCACGTTGAATTACATCAGCCACTTCTTGGACCACTCTCCTAAACTGTCTAAATCTTTCTGCAGCCTCCCCACCTCCTCAATACTACCTGCCCCTCCACCTATCTTTGTATCATCGGCAAACTTGGCCAGAATGCTCCCAGTCCCGTCATCTAGATCGTTAATATATAAAGAGAACAGCTGTGGCCCCAACACTGAACCCTGCGGGACACCACTTGTCACCCGTTGCCATTCTGAGAAAGAACCTTTTATCCCAACTCTCTGCCTTCTGTCTGACAGCCAATCGTCAATCCATGTTAGTACCTTGCCTCGAATACCATGGGCCCTTATTTTACTCAGCAGTCTCCCGTGAGGCACCTTGTCAAAGGCCTTTTGGAAGTCAAGATAGATAACATCCATTGGCTCTCCTTGGTCTAACCTATTTGTTATCTCTTCAAAGAACTCTAACAGGTTTGTCAGGCACGACCTCCCCTTACTAAATCCATGCTGACTTGTCTTAATCCGACCCTGCACTTCCAAGAAATTAGAAATCTCATCCTTAACGATGGATTCTAGAATTTTGCCAACAACTGAGGTTAGGCTAATTGGCCTATAATTTTCCATCTTTTTTCTTGTTCCCTTCTTGAACAGTGGGGTTACAACAGCGATTTTCCAATCCGCCATATAAATGTTAGTTATTATGTATATTTCCTTTGATTGACGTCTATTTCTGAATCCATGTGTGCTGATATGTGATAAATGCATTATTACAAAATAACACTATTGAAAAATAAATGCGTAAATACCATGAACGCGCATTGAAACTTCATGATATTTAACAAGTAAGTACTGCCTTGAGTTCAGTCAATCAGTTTTGGTGGCGTGCACAACAACACACGGCTGGGGTTCGCTCCACAGTCACTTTTAGCATGATTTTCCGTATCAGAAGGGAACTGAAAACGGAATTACAAGCAAAATGCGACCGATGCTGGAAAAAAAACAACGGAAAATGCTAAATGAACGGCACAGGTCTTCGAACATCTGTGGTGACCGAAACAGAGTTATCGTTTCGTCTCCGTCACACTTCCACAGTCGGGCATGCAGAAGAGAGACATACCCTCGAAACCTGAACTGTTTTTTCGCTAAACCCGCTGAATTTATGTCGCATTTTCTGCTGTTATTTGCAAATACACTGACTCATTAGTTGTGTGCCATCACCATTATCCCCAGTTTTCCGTGACATCAATCACAACAATAATCTGACAGCACCGCCGTAATAGTGCTTTCAATGTATAGCAAATTTAAGTTTGCTGCTAAGCAGTGTATAACTAACAGACTGCCAGTTAGTGACCCGTTATTGTGCATTGGCCCCAAAACAGCATACCAGTTTGCAAGAGACACATCAAGAACAACAAGACGCTTCTTTATCTTAATTCCTCCATGCGATCTGTTTGGTTCACACACCGAAACTGGTTGTAGAAAATGTCTGAGAATTTAGCGTGCCAATGGAACCTGAATCCAGCCAGAGTTAGCCGGTTCAGGAGAACATGGGACATATTGGAGAAATATTGGTGTCAAGACAAACAGTTATTTTTTTCATTCCTATTTGCCCTTCAGAAATTGTGACCCAACTTTTGGAATAGCTGCAGTACAATTGGTTTAGGGCCGACAGCATTGCTTTTAGTAAGGGTCCTTTCAGCATTTTCACCGTGTTTCAGTATGTGAACGGTGATATGGTTCATGTCACCCGACGTTGTGGTTTGGAAGTAAACTTGTAGATAGCGGTATTCACATGTACTAACGCAGTCATTCAGACGCAATGCAGAGAGAATCTAAACAATGTAGCGAGATTTTCATTCACTGGAATTGTGAAATTCATAAAGCAGTAACAGATATTTTGTCAACACGGCGTGTTTAACTGCTGTTCTGCAATTGAAACAAACTCATCTCATTGAGAGACACTCACGGTGCGGGTCACTTTTGCTTTTCCCTTCTCGAAGAAGTGATGAACAGGAATTTAGAAGCAGAGAAAAAGAGAAACTCATTACCAAAGGACTCTGGATTTGAATCAGTTAAGTCATCTGATTTATCATGGGCTGGGCGCATTGAGTAAATACAGTATTCTACTTAAGCTCCAACATATACCCCAAAAGACAGGATCCTCCAGCCCCACCCTCATGCTAATACAAAACAATGCCTGAGCGCGTGATAGAAGCAGGTTCGATATACACATTCAAAAGTGAATTGTACATCATCTGTATGAAGAAGAAAGGACAGGGCTACCGGGAGACGTTGAGGAAATAATATGAGGTAAGTTGCTTATTCGGAGAGCCAGAGCGGACAGAATGGGTAAATGGCCTTCTGTGCAGTAACAAGTCCGGGATTCTCTGATATGAGCAGCGGTCCAACAGCCATGTGGTTGACTCTTAATTCCCCTCTTAAATGCCCGAGCGTGTCATTCAGTTCAAGGGCAATTATGGATGGGCAACAAGTGCTGGCCCACGAGAGACAGCAACAGGCCATCAAAAAAAAACACAAGTATCTGCACTTGATTGATGAGCAACCAGCTTCTAATATTTATCTTCACTGGATTTCTGTCTTCAAGATCACAGAATTGTTAAGCACTAAGGAGGCCATTTGGCCCCTCGCACTGTCTCTCCAATCTAGCAGTAAGATGAAAATGCATCGTCAGCACGGTGTGATCACCAATATTACAGGGATATCTCCAGCATTTTCTAGGTGATTTTCAACTAATGATGGTAACAAATTGATGCAAATGAATCAATGGACCAATATGAAGGCTGGAATATTCAACCACATTGATGAGAATGTAGAACAGCATCTGTCAGGTCTATGAATCAATCCATCCATCATTCTGTGCATTGATTATTCTAATGATTGTGTCTTTCATGTATATATTCTGACAACCAAATATCATTCATTCCTTCATCACTGAATTTATCCCTGGTTTCACGCTGAAAGGCGTAGGAATCTATTTCAAAATGTATTATTTCTCTGAGAGCGAACTGGTAGTCCATTCACCCACCGTCCGAGTAGAAGGTAACAAAAATGACTAACAGGATGTAGCAGCATTTTTGGACTAGGACTAGATTGACATCCGACAACTAAAATGTCCATAATAAAATTGAGTTGGTAACAGAAGTAATCCAGCGCCACATGTTCTAATAAATGTCAGGTGTACCTGCTGTAAAACAGCACACTTTGAACTTCTGGAACAATATTTGTGATAGGTTGTGACTTGTGGCAATGGACAATAGTTCAGGTCACTTCGGTAGATTGTCAGAGGACGTTTGATTTGATTTATTATTGTCACATGTATTGGTATACACTGAGAAATATTCTTTCTTGCGCGTTGTACAGACGAAACATACCGTCCACAGAGTATAGTGGAGAACGAAAGAATAGGGTGTAGATTATAGTGTTGCATTTACAAAGTGGGTGAAGGGAAAGATCAGCTTAGTATTTGATAGGACTATTCAAAAGTCTGATAGCAGCAGAGAAGAATCAGTTCTTGAGTGGATTGTTTTGTGCAAACAAAAAAGGAGGATATCAACTTTCGCTTCCTCAGAATGTCCCAATGCACTTTAGAAGTGATCACGTTTTATTTTGCTGGAGAAAATGAACAAATATAAATTCTTAGATTGTATCCCAGTGACAAAGAATATGTGTTTCAGCCTAGGAATGGGCAGGGCAAGGGAATGGAACATTAAGTTTAACAGGAGAAAGACAGCAACGAATAAAAAAATGGAAATTCATGAATAGAAACGGACGGCGGAGAGTGAAAAGGTTCTCACGTGGCCGTCTGTGACAACAAACAGAGAGTGTACACATGGATGCGATGTGATTGTAAGTGAATTGCCAACCTGCAGTGCTGGCTCTGTGTCTACGCACATAATTTGGCGGACCAGCTAAATGGGAAGTTAAACCAGACACCAAATGGATCGCTTGGGGAAGGTTAGAGCCTCAGATTGAGTCCTGGAAGGTGCGGACTCAAATCATGGTCCAGAAAAATTGAGGGGAAGTTTGGCCTGATGCGTAAGGCGAAGGCAGAAATGTCATTGTAGACGAACAACCTAAATTTCTGGGGCAAAGTACTTCAACAGTTCCTCACAATTCCTCTTGGGATGAAGATGAAGATTGATAGGGGATTCAAGAGGCTTCTTTAAAGGAGATAACAATATCAACGGGCGATTTGCATTCGAGAATGTGCCTGAACAAATGAACAGCTTTACCTGAAATGAATGAAACTCCATAATGTGTTTCGATTTGTTTTATTTTTGTCACATGCAGTGACATACAGTGAAAAGTATTATTTCTTGAGCGCGATACAAATAAAGCAACCGTTCATAGAGAAGGAAATTAGAGGGTGCAAAATGTAGTGTAACAGTAATAGCTCGGATGTAGAGAAAGATCAATTTAATGCAAGGGAAGTCCATTCAAAAGTCTGACAGCAGCAGAGAAGAGCTTTTCTTGAGTTGGTTGGTGCGTGACCTCAGGCTTTTGTATCTTTTTCACGAAGGAAGAGGGTGGAAGAGAGAACGTCTCGGGTGCGTGGTATCCTTAATTATGCTGGCTGCTTTGCCGAGGCAGCGGGAAGTGAGGTCAATGGATGGGAGGGTGGTTTGTGTGATGGACTTGGCTACATTCACGATCTTTTGTAGTTCCTTGCGGTCTTGGGCAGAGCAGGAGCCATACCAAGCACTGATACAATCAGGAATAATGCTTTCTATGGTGCACCCTGTAAATGTTGGTGAGAGTCGGAGCTGACATGCCAAATTTCCTTCGTACCCCAACCAGAACTGGCGTTGAATGATTTAAAAAGATGCAATCATTGACATTAAGTGAGGGTGTCTCCTTGATGAATGGAGCCCGAAATGTGGACCATACCACGGGGTAACTTTAAAATAACGCTTTCTGTTAGTCACAAGTAAGGCTTACATTGACACTGCAGTGAAGTTACTGCGAAATTCCCCTAGTCGCCACCTCTTTGTGTCAGTGTATCTAACGAGCATGTCCGTTAGAATGTGGGCGAAAGCCAGGGCACCCAGACGAAATCCACGCAGACTCACGGAGAGCGTGCAAACTCCACGCAGACTGTGTCACAAGCCAGGAAACGATCCCGGGTATCTAGCACTGCCAAGCAGCAGTGCTAACCGCTGTGCTACCGTGCCGTCCAAGTTGAGAATGAACAAGAAAATTAACGAGAAAGAATGTCAAAGGTGGAAGTAAAAATGTGAACACTTCCGGCGCTACAAAATTGCAGAGTGAATAGAGAGTCAACATCCAGGAAGTTTAGAACTTGAAATTCAAAGCACGTGTTCCCACCCCGCTCCCCGCATCCCATGACCGAGCGATTGAGATGATATTCTACTCGACATAGATAGAGCTGCCTGTGCGTTGTTTCCTATTCTGAGTGAACCTATCACCATGGGGCAGGTTCAAACTATCTTTCGTCCTTTTCGGACGGGAATTGTCTAAAGATACCACTGTTTGCCATCGTTCATTTCCAAACAGCTGGGATTATTTCCACCAAGAGCAGGAGTTGCATAGTCAATGTGGATCCCAGAGAACTCCAGAACTGTCACTGAGTATAGAAATGAATCATTCAGTGTGTTACCCTTCCTATGTATATTCCTGCCTCGCTCTGATAATCTTTCACCATTTGTTAATCAATGCTTTGTTCAGCTCTGAATTACAAATGATCAAAAGTTTTTCTTCCACCACCTTCCGTAGAAAAGCTCCAACGACTCGTGAACCTCTCAGAGAAAAACAATATTGTGTCACCACTTTCTTGAATGGAAGATCCCTTATTTTAAACTTATTCTGAATCTCAGAGCATAAGTGATAAGAAGTTGAAAGTTTAACTTTGTTTCACACTCCGAGCTGTTGCAAGACCTTTTGTGTTTTTGCAGCATTATCTTTTTTTTAAATTCCAAATTCCAACATTTTTATTTTGTTATTACGACGAGTTCTATATTCTTCCACAAGAGGAACATCCTCTCCGATACATCCTGTCAAGACCCCTGAGAATCTTAAACGTTTCATCCAAGCTTCCTGTTACTCCTCGAGATTCAAGTGGCTATAACACGACCTGTTCAATCTTTGCTCATCTGATAATCCACTCATTTTTATTATGAATATTGCAAACTTTCTCTGAACTGATTCTTCCACATCTATATATTTCTTTAAATAATGAGACTGTTAGTGTACACACTAATCCAGACGTTGTCTCATCGATGTGCAACGGAATTGAGTTGTATAAATACAGCAAATTGGTATGGTACAGCTTAAATAATTTACTGTTTTTTCATTTCCAGTTTTACGGGCAAGCTAGGCTGACAATTAAACCGGCGGCAAAATGAGAAAATATATTCTATATTGCATAGGAGAGTTATTCATAACCAAATAAATTTAGAGAAGACTACCTGCAGATCGAACACATTGCTTCCATACACCCAATCGAAGGGACAAGGCATTGTTGAGGGTAAAAAACCTCTGACACTATTAGTAGATAAAAATGCAGGTTTAGTTTCACAATTGTGGGAGAAGTGAGGTTCCAAACAGTGGACCCCCAGCCTTCTCATCGAACACAAGTAATAATAGAGTTTATATATGTCCCGGGCCCCGCCCTCATTACATTGCAATTCTCTAAGATGTCTGTCATTGTTCATGGTGAGAAACTTGTTGTATTAGCAGTATCTTCCTCTGCGTAGTTTGTTCGATCTCCAAGGCCACAATTGTTCGTCATTTATATCCTTGAAACAACATCACAGATTTTGCACAAGCAAGTTAACTAATATACATACAGGTTTGTATAATACTTTATATCAGGATAAGACGAATAACGTATGATGAATATATGTATATAAACCTATGGTTATACAAAGACAGAAGGCACACATGTCAACTCCATCGTGTTAAACAAAGGTACATTTCAAGCTGGGTTAATCGCATTTCTGAATAACAGTGGAGACAGCAAAAAATAGCTGTTCCTCTTATCTGGTACAGACATGAAAAACACCGAACTCTGACGAAAACATGAACTCTGCAGTGTTTTCAACAAGTTCACAGAGTTCGGGTCTTAATGCTGAAGTGTGACAAAGTTCATTAACCCATTCCCGACTTCACTCCCCCCTTCTGGTCGGATGCCAGGTCCAAACATGGCACCTATGACCAACTCAGAACCACATGTTATCGGGGAATGGGCCTAGCTCCTTGGTCGGGAGGTCTGCCCCCTCCTCCTGTACACTTGCGACTGTCATAATTCGCGCTGTTACTGTTTCGCAACAGGCGTTCAATAATGCCATACAAACACAGCAAGTAATTACAATTACAATTAATATAATCAATCCATGCATCAGGTATGAACCCCATGACCCGAATCATTGCCCCGGCCAGCCCGGAGGGTTATAATCATGATATTGGTTCCCTTCTTCCTGTATTGCTTTTGCTACTTGTTTAATGTGCTCTGCTGAGCGAGTTATATTCTCAGAAGCTTCGGGAATATACGTACAGCATTTCGAGCCAACTATGGCACATGTTCCACCTTGGGAGGCTAGCACATAATCGAGTTCCAATCAGTTCTATAACGCCACAGTCCGAATAGCTACGACCTCTGCTGACATTTCAGAGATGGCCGTGCTCACCTCCTCGAACCCATCCTTAGTCTCATTTGCAACTTTCTCTAGGGTTGAGCCCATCCGTATCAGTTCCTGTGCTGCCTTTGCCGTCCCAAAAAATGGGTAGGCTATCATGAAGAATCGTTCTGTCTCACTAATGGCTCGCTTAGCCCTAAGCAGGTGTATCTCGGGGTGGTCCCATAAGTCAGTGTAATGGTGAATATAAGGCACCACATATGCCAAATAACACGATCCTGTCCAATTCCATGGAAGCCACGGATAGGCATTGTTTCCACAGACAAAATAGGTACCATTATATGCAGTCATCTCGCTTACATAAGCGGAGGAGAGGCTAACTGGGATGGTGGCTATGGGGCACTGGATTGTGACCTTTATCATGGCCTCAGCGCCATCAGTGATATCAATCTGCTGTATACAGTAGCTACGGCCAACAGGTATGGTTCCATTCCTTGTCAGGCAGATAACTCCCCTTTGTTGATTTTTCACAATGAAGTAGGGTGGGGAATCTGATCTGTCGTAGCTGGGCTGGTAATCCTTCTTAAAGGACGATAAAGTGCACCCTCCACCCCTTAGCCTTGAAACAACATCACTGTTGCTGATACGCTGCATAGTGGTACCCGATGGGGTTTTAAATGTCAGTTGCCTTGTCCCTTTCTGGTTTCCATTCCTTATTTAAAACCCATTCAATTACTTCTGGAGCTGATAAAGGGATAGGAAATAAGGGAATTCCTCCCTTTCCTCCGTGCATGGGAATGTGTGAACAGACCCAGCACTTGCTCAGATTCGATTGTGATGCATACAGATAAGACATATACACAAAGGTGTTCATATAATAGACAGAGTCATCATTACAGAGATGATCAGTTGCCTTATCCCGAACTCATAATTCAATTTATATTCTCCCGCTATGGCTAACAGGGCCAGGGTCGTGAGTATCAGCATGAGAAGCATCTTATCACTCACTAATATCCCGCGCGACCGTTATACAATGGTCCAAAGGCTATATCGCCCACGCGCAAAGTTTCCGCACGCCCGTTCAGCTTGCTTGGAGGTCAGTTGTTGTTTGTTTATATCTGCAATTGGAGTATATCACATATTTTTCCAATTAATTTCAGCATATTCAATTGAGTCTATAGAGGCACAGATATCTCCAAAAATTATAACTTCATACGGCTCATTTCATTTTTGTACAAGCCCTGATTTGTGAGGTAATATTTTTATTAGGACATCCCACTGTTGGGACTGGCAAGGAGCATTTCAAGCTCTCTCAGCATCTCTTATTTCTTGATTGTCTTTTACCTATTTATGCATCCCTTTTAGTTGGGTACTTAGTTTCAAAACATATCTCCTGATTTTATCTTTTAGTGGACCTACATCGGTCCCACCTGTTATGATGCTTTTTGGTAATTGCCTGGTCCGTCCTGTTATTAGCTCATAAGGGGTTAATCGGGTTGTTTGGTTTGTAGCAACCCTTAATCTCATTTAGTATGGTGGGCAATACCTTCATCCACGTTTTTTTCCCCCGATGTCTGTATGGCCTTCGCCAGTGCAAAGTATTTTTGCCCAATGTAATTAATTGTGCTATGCTTTTAGTTAATTGAAGCTAATTTGGCCTCATCAGCTTGGAATTCTGAGTCCAACTTCGAAACTTAGCTGCATTCTCTGAAAGTACAATGTAAGGTAAACAAACGTTCTCATGGCCAAGTTGTTGATGTAGCTGGAGACTGCTTGTATGTAATAATATCTAATTTAGTTATGCTTTTGAAACAGATGTTTTTTTTTTCAATCTCAGCGCTGGTTTATGGCTGCTCTCTGGGTCCCTCTCCTTTCTCTAAAATAACCGTTATTTCGAAAGCAATGCTTAAAGAAAGGCATATTTACTTCAGATCAGTCGAGTTTATTCTGAAGAAATAAACAGACCCTTCAGTTGGCTTGGTGCGAATCACACAACACTTTGCACTGGCTGCAGCTGGACATTCTACCAAAAGACATCGCTTTTCTCATTTAAATCACATACCATACAACTCCGATCTTTATGTGTTGTATTCTTACATTATGTCTAATTTGATAATTTCTTTGTCCACATTTGAAAGTGCAATGTTTAAGCAGAAATGATCCTTCTATAGACAGATTGTCTCACAAGGTAAACACCAGTGTTTCGTGGTCATAGATGCCAATTGCATGCTGCCATACACAGCTCTTTAAAATCACAGATGACAGAATAAGCCGTTTTTTGTGTGCAGTCGAATGCTGCAAGATTTTTGAGTCTGGCTGCAAAGCCAGTCTCCAACTCTTTTTCTCTCTCTCTTAAGTAATCCGGTTTCACTTCCTGTCATGTTAATATTAATTGTGCAAGCTATTACAAATTATATCGGGTATCTCAAAACCCTCTTAATTTAATTTTAAATTAATCTGTTTCCATTTTTAAACTGAGCTCCAGATCAGAATTCCTTCATTTTCAGAACGATAACAAGCACAATACATATAACAATAACAAGAGTTACTTGATGAGAAATGTTTTGGTTTGCTTCCTAGCTGGCTAGGTTTTAAGCTTTGCAGTGTTCTTAGATTTGGAAAACCTTGAACAATAGATGGCACAATTCCAACGGCAGTATATAGTTTTACCTCGTTGCACTATCAGAACTATCATCAATGTTAGATGATTTCAACGATGTAATTTGTTGCATGTTATCAGAACATCACACAAGTCTTGAATTTCATATCGGTAACTAACTGACAACATAAGTTCCAATAATTCATGGTGTTCAATGGTTGGCATCAAATGCAAATTAAAAATACTCAAGGACAACATCTTTATTTGTATTAACAACTGAGGTTTTAACTGATTAATCTCCTGCTGTAAATTGGGATAATCGGAACTACGATTCATTGATTTGATAGACTTTAAACTGACTCATAGACAGTATATTCACCTTTATTTTGTTCCTGCTTTCCTATTTCTCACAAAATTACTTATTATTTTTTTAACTTCTCAACTACACTCTTATAATTTCAACTTCAAGACAAGGAATGAGCACATGGTCCTTCCACGGTCTAACTCCTTTCTCAACATTAAAACGAGCAACAACAAAACATTCACGCAATCACGTTGTTAAACACACAGATACACATGGAAGCTTCCAACATTTATTCAGACTTAACATCTTAAACTGGAATGGAAGTAAAACATTTAAGAATACAGACCGTTGATTAACAGTCGCTTTTATGATGCTGCCTTCCAAGCTGTAATTCAACTCAAAACAGAAGTAAATTCAAGAAATCTTATCACTTTAATCTTTAACCGTTTGTAACAAATACTTCCCCAGCATTTTCTTATCTCATTATTCCACTGAATTATTTCCCTCATCTCTAATTATATTGATTTGTCGATTTGGTATTATAGGCGGGCACTCCCTTTTAGCCTGTCTGTCATTTAATGCCGTTTCATGGTTGATCCCTGTAACACATTTTAATTAGAATGCATTATGGCAGTATAATAATCCCCAGTATGACACATGCACTCCCATTCTACCTTATGTAACTCCCTTCTCTGTTAAATTTTGACTATATCTTAAAATTACTGCAAGTCTTATAACTCAGAGGAACATAAACGAGTGATTAATCATCATTTCAAATACGCAGGAATAATTCGATTTATCTTTTCAACTTCAGTTCTATCAAAAATACATTTTCAAATTTAACAAAGCCTGATCCAAATAATCCATTTATTTTATCACTTTTAAATATCCCTACTAAAATAATTATCTTTACACAGGCAGATGCAAGATCGAATCTACTGTGTGCTTAAATGGCTAACTCTCCTTACGACTCTTCAGATGTAATCAAATGCTATTATTCCCACATTCCCCAAATCTCTGTCCGATGCATTATCGTAAAATTTATTGGGGAACGTAATTTATTAAACTCGCATTGACCTGCTATACCCCATTCCACTACATGAGGCTCTCGATCGCAATTACATCTTACATCGCTCTCTCTCTCCCTCGAGTGAGAGAGAGAGATTCATAGCCTGCTTGTTTACTTTTAACCCTTTATTCCCCTTTTAACTGTTTTGTTGCGATAATTGGTGCATTCCTTTAACTGAGTCCAATGCTTCCAGACACCCCTACCTTGCATATCTATGCAGGCACAGGTGTCTCCACTGATAATGACCTCATAGGGGCCTTTCCATTTGGGGGCAAATCCAGGTTTTCCTGGTAGTGTTTTTACCATAACGTTGCTGCCCGCCGGGGTACCTCCGGCGTCTGTTCTAGTTTATTGTGCTCATCTATCACTATTTGTTTGTCCCGTACTGTTTTCCGCATATCTTGTAGTTGGGAGCTTAACTCTAATACATATCGTCTAATCCTGTCCCGTAATGGGCCTACATCTGCATATTTCCGTGATCCACAAACAGGACAAAATCTGGTGCCTCCAGGGGCACATCTTTTATTCTACTCTCCTCTACCTCTTCGTCTACGTCCCCATATGAGTGGGGAGACCCTTCACCTAACATTCCTTCTGCGGGGTTCATTCCCATGTCTCGAACAATGGTGATGGACTCAATGGGTGGGAGAAGCACTGCCTCCCACTTCGCCCTTCTTATATTTGAGACAGACCGCAATTTTCCTGTGTTCAGCATTTCCACCAAGGCATGTTTGGTATGTAAAACAATATTCCCCGTCATTATGATGGGCTCACTGACCTTTACTGCCCTTGCCGCGCAATCTAGTGCGGCTATACATCTGGGTAACGCGGTTACTACGGGGCCCTCCACTGTGGAATAATAACCCACGGGTCGCTGTCTCTCCCCATGGACCTGTGTGACTACTGCCGATTAAAACCCCCCTTCGCTATTACAATAGATATGAAAATCTTTACTTGCGTCGGGCAGTCCAAGTCCTGGAGCCTTCATTAGTTCTACTTTTAGATTACTATATGCCCTTTCCTGTTCTGATCCCCATTCTATAACTTCTGGAGCGGGTTTCTCCCCTTTTACTAGCCTTTGCATTGGTTCGGCTAGCCTTGTAAATTCTGGTATAAAGTTGCGGTTGTAATTAAACAACCCCAAAACCTTTCTTCCCCCTCGGACGGTTACAGGTCTTGACATTTGCTGTATGGCTGTTTTCCTTTCCAACGTCATTTCTTTGGTCCCTTGGGATATCAGGTGTCCCAAATATAACATCTGCGCTTTCCCTATTTGGACCCTCCTGGGGCTCGTCTTTAGTCCCTGTTCTTCTAAGTGTGGCAGGACTGAGTATAGTGCCGTCTGGTGATTATCTACACTGGGTCAATTCCACCACTCCTGTTCATTCGTATCGGGATTTTGGAACAACATTGGCAAGCCAGATACCTCTTTATCTTTCCTTTGATTCTCACATTCACTGATCCCTCTTCCTAATTGTTTTATTGTGGTAATTCTGCTCCAATAAGTGGGAGCATTCCCTAATACTCTCTGAATCTCTGTTTTACACTGTGACGGGTTTATAATTTTGCTTTTGGCCGCACACCAGTTCCCCTCCGGGTTACTGGTGCTGAGTTGTATTCTAGCACTTCCAACTCCTCAGGAGGAGCGGGTGGTCCCTGTGTGGACTCAGTAGGAGGTAGAGAAACAGTTTCCCCTCTCCATTGTTTTTCTTCGAAGACTTGGTTTTGTTTCTCCAATTCTCTTATTCTGAATTCTAGTTCTCTAATCCTTTCTTTATCTTGCTCAATTAGTCCAGCTAACTGTTGCATTAACAATACTCCTAACTTCTTTGCCTCGTTTCTCTTTTCTTTATATATCCACGTTTTCTGCTACTCTTAAGTTCTGAGACGTATCCCAGCCATCCTTTTGCATCCTCTTTATTAATGCTGTTTTCTTTGATAAGTACACGTCAATGAGAGGACCTGCAGATCCCCTCATCCTTCATTATCTGCCATTTTGCAGACTTCACTACCCCCCTTTGGAGCCCTACAGTGCCTGACAAAGTGACCCAGTTTCCCACAATTTTGGCACACACCCCTTGGTTGAGCTCCTCCACTGTTTGCACCAACATTTTCCTGTTTTATTTGTAGGTATGGTTTCTCATCTGGTCCATCTCTAATTCCAGATGCCCATTCCACTAATTCATCATAAGTCTGGGTATTGAGAACTCCCATTTTAAGGATTTGTTGGTGAGCTGGCGACAGCCCGTCTTGAAATGCTTGTAAAAAGACTATATCTGTTTCGGCAGTTTCGGGTACTCCCCAACATTCTTGGTATATTCTAAAGAGTCGCTCCCCAAATTCGGAGGTTGTTTCACCCCTTTGTTGATTAACATTTAAATTTTTTCTTTGACAGCAGCCCATTTCTTACCCGAGACTGAAACCTGTTCAATTAATCCGGCCAATTGATGAACTAAGAGAACTCCAATTTTCTGAGTTTTGTTTATCTTTTCCTTTTCCAATCACTTTCGTTGTTGGCCTAGTGGATGGTCTAAATCCCATCCCCCTTTTATCATCTGTTTTATGAGTCTGTCCCTCTTAATCATAATTTCATTTATTAGGGACCCAGGGGGTGCCCACTGTCTTTGTCCCACCGTAACAATGATAAGCTTATTCTCACCACCTGGAGTGACGTATTCTCCTTTCTCGCTCTGCCCCTCCCAGGTCGCTCTTATCGGAGTCCCGTGAGACCTGTAAGTGGTGATCAGATCCCTCCGTACCACTGCTTATACTATATGTTTGTTTAAGCCGGCTTCTCCTCAGAAGGCTTTTCCTTCTAACTCTTACACATGAAGGCTTTTCCTTCAAACTCCGGCGATCACTCAGACAGCCTCGATCTCACTCACGTCTGAACATCACACACTCTTATCACAGATCATTACCCACTGCATTTTGACCCACTCTATTTAAAGTTTGATCATTTATTCCGGTGTCCCGGTCGTGGCCATTCGACCGGACCGTAAACAGATTATCCCGGACGAGCCCCCAATTGTTGTAGGTAAAAAACCACTGACACTATTAGGAGATCAAAATGCAGGTTTATTTTCACAATTGTGGGAGAAGTGAGGTTCCTCACAGTGGACTCCCAGCCTTCAGATCAGCCATGATCTTGTTGAATGGCGGGGCAGGCTCGAAGGGCCCGATGGCCTACTCCTGCTCCTATTTCTTATGTTTTTATGTTCTTATGTTCTCATCGAACACAAGTAAGAACAGAGTTTATATATGTCCCGGGCCCCGCCCTCATTATATTTCAATTCTCTAAGATGTCTGTCATTGTTCATGGTGAGAGTCTTGTTGTATTAGCAGTATCTTCCTCTGCGTTGTTTGTTCGATATCCAAGGCCACGATTTGGATCCTGGAAACAACATCACAGGTTTTGCACAAACAAGTTAACTAATATACATACAAGTTTGTATAATACTTTATATCAGGATAAGATGAATAACGTATGATGAATATATATATGAATCTATGGTTATACAAAGACAGAAGGCATACATGTCAACTCCATCGTGTTAAACAAAGGTACATGAAAATGGAGACTGTTTAGCTTATTTCGAGCTGGGTTAATCGCCAAGAATAGCTGTTCCTCTTATCTGGCACAGACATGAAAAACACCGAACTCTGACAAAAACATGAACTCTGCAGTGTTCTCAACAAAATCACAGAGTTCGGGTCTTAATGCTTAAGTGTGACAACGTTCATTAACCCATTCCCGACTTCACTGACTTTTCTCTAAGTCATGTTACTGTTATAAATACCATTTCTCTCACAATAACTGCTTCCCCCATCATCACGCCCTCACTCCCACCCCATCTATCCTTCCCTCTTCCTCTTTTTCACTTTCACTCGCACAGAGTCTCCCTCTCTCACTCTTATCCATTCATTTTCCCAGCCTTTCACCCTTTCCAGATTCAGCCCATCCCACAAGTCGTCCCTTTCTCTCGTGCTCATCTCTGTCCTTCCACATCTGAGCACGTTTCTGAACACTGTATCAGATGTGGATCCAGTGTCATTTGGAGCCCGTGCATTGCTCGTCACACTCAAATCTGTTATTTTACTGCTCTAAGAGGTGATGTGTCTGTATCTGCTGCAGGGCCTGAATTTTCTGAGATGTCCGATAGTTTCTGAATATTTTCTCAGTTTGAGAAGCTGCATTAGATTCCGGGATAAAAGACAAATTTCTTTGCAGACTAAATAGTTCCAAATTATTGATCAACAGAATTTTGCAGTTCATGCGAAACTGTAACCCATTTAATTCACATCACAGAAATACCACACAGAGAGACACGGTAACAATTGAAACTCAATTACTGAAATGTCACAGACAAATATCACTGAAACTATCTGAGATCCAGAGATGGGACTGATGGTGTTTGAGTGGACAGCATCTTTCCACTTGTTATTAGTTGATAAATGTGATCAAGAGAATCCAGTGTTTGGAAAGAAGTAAGTCAATACTAAAAATAAATATTTTCCATCACTGAACTCAATGTCGAAACCTGTTTGTTCATATATTTTTTTTAAAAACTTCAAACCAGGTGGCTGCCACAATTTCCCTGAGGTGACTTTGCGGTGTTACAATTAAAGCTTTGGGAATATATAACGTCAGATGTTAAAGTCAGGGAGACTGCCAGCAGCTCGAAGGGACACATCACCTCACACTGAAAATGCCGGATCCATTTCAGAGAGCTGAGCAAATATTCTACCCAATCATCGCCATTATTGGTGTTCCCGGTGAGTTACTCTTACCAATGAGGTTGTGTAAATCTGTGTGTGAACGGCTCTCTGATTTTACACTCTGACTGAAAATGCTCCATGCTCATCTCGTGGTCACTGTTATAAAGACACCAGGTCAACGATGTAATTTACTTAAATCGAATGGCTTGAAATATCTGTGTGGTTTTAATCCTTTTCATCAACTGACAATGAGCTTCTGTATGTTATTCACGGGCTCACTGCTCAATGAAGCTAATGTATTGAGTAGTGAACTACTCAATCTTATCTATTTAAGGTTGGAACTCAGTGAAGGTGATCTCTCTGAAATATTGTTCAGTGGGAGTAAGAATATAATGGAAATTTGAATGTGGGTCACTAACCAGAGTGGAATACCTGACACCAGTGAACAAGTTTTACAGGGTATATTTGTCAGTGTAAAATTGTACTTATTGTGGTTCTTTCACTTGAGTGGAATATCTGATCGAAGTCTCCATTAATATCTGGCACTATGTGTCCATGTAGAATTGTGTTGTGTTTAGGAAAATAATTGGAATGTAATACGTTGGTTCAATTTTAAATATATACTATTTTAATTTGGTGAGTGAGATGTCCATTCTGTGGAACTTGCCTCAGTCTTTTATCTGTGGAATATGTTGAAAACAGGAAGAGTTTGGCTTTGTTTGATGGTCAGTGTATGATGCGAAATTTCTCCATACCTCGGCTTTGTATTAAAAGAAAAAGTTCCAGCTCGTTCCTGATATTTAAATAAACCAATTACAAACCGTGCTGTATTCAGTGATTGTCAAAGATTTTGTGATTTGTTCTCATTTCCATTAATCTATTAATGAACTCCAATGTTTTTTTTCTGGATTGTTGTTGTTCTGTCTAAACCATGTTGCTTCTTAAATTTGTGAATCGATCACCTGAAGCCCTAAGCTCCTCGAATGCATTCAGATACATGATTTCTATAGAGTGATTGGGAAACATATTGTTCTGATCAGAACGCAGAACCTGACACTGAGCTGTGGTGAAATTAATTTCCAATTCGAATCCCCAATTTGCAAGTTTATAATTTATTGTTAATGTGTTATTGTGTTTAGGTGTAATCTTCCACTCTGCTCATTTTCATTCTCAGTTTGGATTGGTTTGTAAATTTAGAAATTATAATTTTGCTTCCTGATTCCATATTGTTGATGTAAATGGTGAAGGACAGTGATCCCAGCGCTGATCCTTGTGGAAAACCACTTCCCACCTTCCAGCAATCAGAGAAAATCCCTTTAATTCCCTGTGTAGTGTCTTTGTAACCAGCTTCTAGTCATTCCGCTGCTGTTCCTCTAACTCCACTTGCAATGAGATTACTCATGAGTCTGTTCAGTATTAACTTCCTGAAGGCATCAAGAAACGCCATGTGTCGGTCATCAACATTCCTGATAATTGCTAAAATTATTCAATGAAATCTGTCAAGAATGATCTTAATTTTGGAATATGAGCTGAATGCTCTTTATCATAGATTGTGTGACTTGACGTATTTTTTTACTCTTTTGAAGTTAGTTCATTTATTTTTTTATGTCGAGGTTGTGACTGGACAACTGCTCATTGGATTTTTAAAAAATTAATTTCTGTTTGTACTCAAGAAAAAACATAAACCTTCTATTTCTTGCATTTCATTGGGTAACTTCTGATGATCAGATGCTTAAGAACGCAGACGTGACAATTTTCTTGATTAGATGATGTGTGGAAGGTGGAAGCAGGGAGGTCATGATGGAGATGTATGAAACGCTCAGTTGTCTTCAGCAAGAGTACTCTGAGGAGTACTCTGGCCTCACTAGAAGGAGGATGTGATTGCTCCGGAAGGAATGCAAAAGAGATTCACTCGGATGTTACCTGGGCCGCGTGATCGCCGCTGACCTTAATCTACACACATGTACAAAAGTAAGAGGAACGTAGATCGGAGAGTTAAGAAGAAACTTTATCCCCTTAGCAGAGGGCTCAATGTCCAAGGTGTGTAGATTAAGGTCAGCAGCAGGAGAGCGAGAGGGTTTCTGAGGAAAATAAAATGTTCCTGGTCATTTAAGAAATCCTGCTGGTCATCCTGCAAAGCAAGATCCCACAATCACACTGCAATGTGGGAGCAGCCAGATTTAAAACATAATTGTTGGTGCGAATTGGTGAAAAGCTAAAACACATCACAGATTCACCCTCAGTCACACAACTGCTGTTTAACAATCCAGCCTCTTGGAGGAGCAAGGGATTGATTCAGGAAATAAAAATAGAATAGGAAAGTAATCTACCGTGGAACATAACAACTGACTTTCAAAAATGTCCATCGGTATGTAAAGGAAAACAGATTGACAAACTAGGACCTTTGCAGTCAGAAATGGGAGATCCCATAACGGAGAACAAAGTAATAGCTGAGGAATTAAATTGTACATTGCTTCGATCCTCAGAAGGGAAGACATGAATAACGTGCCAAAAGTTCTGAGAGAAACAAATTTTAGAGAGAAGCTGAAGGAAATTGGAATTTGTAGAGAAATGGTTTGGGGGAAAATGATGGGATTAAAAGTGGATCAATCTCTTGGTCCTGATCATCTTCATCCCAGAGTACTTAAGGAAGTCTTCCTGGGAACAGCAAATCCAATGGTGGTTATTTTCCAATTTTATTGGACTCTGGCCTGGTTCCTACAGATTGGAGGGTAGCAATTGCAGGCCCGGTATTCAGACATGGACGGAGAGAGAAAATAGTGAACTATAGACCAGTGAGCCTAACATCGGTGCTGCGGGAAGTTGCAAAAGTCAAATTTCAAGGATTTCATGACTCGGCATTTGGAAGGCAATGGCATAATCAGACAAATTCAGCATGGATTTACAAAAAGGAAATCATGATTGGAATATCTTGGAATTGATTGAGGGTGGAACTAGTAGAGTTGACCGAGGGGAACCAGTGGATGTGGTTTATTTAGTCTTCTAGAAGGGTTACTGAATGCATCATCTCCAAATTTGCAGATGGTACAAAGCTGGGTATGAGGGTGAACTGTAAGGAGGATGCAGAGAATATTCAGCGTGATTTGGACAGACTGAGGGTGTGGTCATACGCATGGCAAATGCAGTTTAATGTGGATCACTGTGAGGATATCGACTCTGACAGGAATATTAGGAAGACAAGTTATTATTGAATGGGTGTAAATTGAGAGAGGTGCATGTTCATCAAAACCTTGGCCTCCTCATGCATCATTCGCTGCAAGAAACCAGGCAGGTACAGCAGGCAGGAATGGAACCAAATGGTCTGTAAGCTTTCATGGCGAGATGATTCCTGTTTAGGGATAGGGATGATTTGCTGCAATTCATAGAGCATTCGTGAGGCCACACCTGGAGATTTTTGTACAGTTTCGGTGTCCTTATCTGAGGAAGGATGTCCTTGCTATAGAGGAAGTGCAGCGACGGTTTACCAGGCTGATTCCTGGGATGGCAGGTCTGTCATATGAGGAGAGATTAGATTGGTTCGGATTAAATTCAATGGAAAGTTGTAGTGTGAGAGGGGACCTCATAGAAACGTATGAAATTCTATCAGAATGAGGCAGGGTCGATTCAGAAAGAATGTTACCAATGGTGGGGGAGTCGAGAGCGAGGGGTCATAGTTTTAGAATTAGGGACAAAACGTTTCGAACTGAGGTGAGGAGAAATTTATTCAGTCAGAGGTTGGTGAATGTGTGGAATTCACTACCACAGAAAGTTATTAAGGGAAATGCATTCAGAATAGTGAGAGGGAATCTCATAGAAACTTATAAAATTCAAACAGGATTAGACAGGGTCGATTCAGAAAGAACGTTACCAATGGTGGGAGAGTCCACAACTAGCTGTCATAGTTTGATGGTCAGGGAAAATCTTTTTAGAACTGAGGGGAGGAGAAATTTCTTCAGTCAGAGGTCCAACTGAGCGGCACAGGCTTGGAGGGCCGAAGGGCCTGTTTCCTGTGCTGTACTGTTCTTTGTTCTTTGTTCTTTGTGGTGAATTCACAGGCGTTCTGTGATTTCAAAATCAATTAGATATAGCTCGAGGAGCGAAAGGGATCAAATGATTTGGGGGAAGGGGAAATCAAGATATTAAATTTGATGATCATCCACAATAAAAATGAATGGCGGCGCACGCTCCTACTCATGCTTCTTTTTGTTTGAATGACTGGGGGGCTCAGCTGGAATAAAACAGTGGAGGACGCCCTAACCTCGCCCCCCCCCCCCCCCCACCACCCCCCCACCCCACCTCGCCACCCCCACACGACAATGTATCTTCTCACCTCTCCCTTCCTCTTGGGCTTCTCTCTCTCTCTCTCTCCTCTCTCTTTCTCTCTCTTACATCCTCCTCTTTTTCTCTCTCTCCCTCACTGATAAGACAAGCTAACGAGAATGTTGGGTGAGAGAGTTGGAAAACCGACAATTGCATCCTGAGTGAAATGAATTGACGTGGCTGCTGCAGTTTTATTTAGCGATTGATCTCATAAAATTAAACACAGAAACTGTATGGAATGAAGCGAATGGAAAAGGCATCCTGAGACCCCTGAGATTAGGCCTTGAATTGAGGCCACGTCACAGAGGATGCAATAAACCTTGGTGACAAAGAATAGGTTTCTCCCCAACCCAGTGAAACACATTTGTCCTTTCCAGCCCCATAACATCCCACACAGGGATGGAAGGGGCAAGAGGGAAAAGAGAACCACTGTCCCCCACCATCTGTCCCATCCACACACCCCTCATACACCCCACAACAATCAAACAAAACGCAAGGGGATTTTATTTTACATTAATTACAGGATGCAACATGGAAGCAAATGGATGGAGAGAGAGAGAGGAAAAGTTGTGGTGACAGAGGCCTAGATATCGAACCCCCTTCCCTACCCACTCCCCTCAAAAAATAATAAATCCTCCAACTCACACCGCTCTGTCGAAGAATGCAAACTGGACACAGGAATTGAGAACAAGCCTTTACCAAGGCCAGGGGTTTGATTTTTATACCCTCCTCCCTCCCATGTGCTTTATCGTCACTGAGCTAATTTGGCTTTTAAGTTGTTTGGTTACCATTTGCAGTTCTGTATATGCTGCAGTTCATTGATGCACAGCAGGATCCCATGGGCAGCAATGTTTCCACACCACACAACCTAGTCGGTAAGTGTGTAAAACCTCAATCGGGAACACGCTGTTCATTTCCTCAGGATACATTTCAAAACAGGCTATCTCAGGATTGGAGTGTTTGAATATCATGCTTTCTGGAAAGATGTAACAGGGACATCAGCAGTGACTGCACACAGGAAAACTTCTACCCCCAAATCATGTGCCATTTTCACTCCACCCCAACTCCACAATGTTCAGCTTTCTCTCCCCATGTTTAAACGGATCCTCCCTTTTCTCTCTCAGTCCGTAACATCAGCCCTTCCTCAGCCTGTCTCCCCTCTCTCTCACTTCCTCTCTCACAAGCCACACAATGGAGATATAGAGACACAAATAGAGAGACAGTGTCATGAGACAGAGGTTGATGCCCTTTTAACAAGCCACGCCGAATTCCCGAAGAGGAATACCTTGCTCTGTAATCTGTTAAAGGTGTGTGGGAAGGTGTGAACTGTTCTTCATTAACATTTAGTGGCTAACTGACAGAAATATCTGACACTAACTTCAAGTGAACAATTGACAATTTAATTATTTAACCAACAGGGAACTTTCGTTAGAGAAGTAACATGTGATTAAAGTAAGATTCTACTGGAATGATGTTCAAATAAATACAAGGACATTCATTAACAGAAAAAAAAGAACATAATTTAGTCACTCGCAAAAATGTATACAACTCGCTTTTGTGACTTTGGAATACTTTTGGCGTTCGTCTTTCTATTCCGCTGCCTGCAAGTTATTTCTGATTCAGATTGGTAAATGTAGAAGTCTATTAAGTGATATTCAAAGCTGGAGGGAGCTGCTCTTTCCCGCTCTCGGCTATGAGAGGTGGCAGCCCTTCAGTTGAACTGCAGGCAGGCAGTTGATCGCCTGTTTTTATAACTGTGATGACCTCTGAATTTTCCTGCACCAGGATTGAACTCATCTTGTCCACACCAATAAATTAACATTTGATAGCTTCCTGACAGCTGAGTGTCTTCTTTGAACTGATAGGCTGAAATCAAAATTCGAAAGCCTGCAAAGCCTGTTACTAAAGCAACTTTGATGCTTGGTCTTTTCTACAAATCTTGCAGTCTTGGTACTCTGTCTGTACCTGTATTTTAAGCCTTCAAGCATTAACACAAGTCCAACTTTAAAGGGACACAAAACCAGCTTTAAAATGGATCACACTTCACAAACACAGCTTCGCAATTACAGGCATTGAGCGAGAGCGCCGACAATCACCACCACAGCAAACTGTAGTCAAATGGAACCCTGTGCATTTCATTGTACCCTCACATTTATCGCTCTGCCTCAGGCACATTTCTAATTCCACAATTACACACGCTTCCAGTTAAATAACTTTCATTCCAGGGCAAAGATCCAAAACACAGAGGCAGTTTCAAAATTCAGTTCAAAGTTTATGATTGTTTTCTCTCTGAGTGTGTTTCTTGTTTTAATGTACAAACTGAAGCTGGAATATTGGTCACACAGTAAGATCCCATAGACAGCAACGTGATATTGGCTGAATGTCCCCTCAGTCCTCTGCAGAAAGTGTTCATTAACTCCCTCAGTCCCATTTTTCAAGTTTCAGATTTTTTGTATTCACGGCCTTGGAACCTTCTTTGCATTCAGTGAACTATTTTCAAAGACGATGGTCATTGTTACAAGGCAGGAAAAAGGTCCAGGACAGTGCATGCAGAGCAAGATCCCACAGCAGCTGCACTGTGAAGCTAATCAAATGAGACACAGACATTCCCCTGCCACCATCCTCACACATGCTGTGAGCCCCTTCCCCCACTGCACCCAACAAAGAAAACCCACACACCTACCACTCTGTGTGTCCCAAGTCTGAAGAATTCCCTTCACTTCTCTGGAAAGATGAAACACTCTCTTAACATTGAGACAACCTTTTCAGTCAGGTTATGCAGCAAGATAACACAAGGTGCAGTTAGCAGTGTGGAGTGCCTTTTACACCGTTTAATGGAATGTAACCCTGAAAAGTGTAAGCTGTTACACTTTGGACGGAATAATTTGAGAGGTTCGGTATGCTCAAGAATACTCAGCATGGTTTTGTCAAAGGCAGATCGTGCCTTACGAGCCTGGTGGAGTTCTTCGAAAATGTGACTAAACACATTGACGAAGGGAAAGCGGTAGATGTGGTTTATATGGATTTTAGCAAGGCGATCGATAAGGTCCCACATGCAAGGCTTCTCGAAAAAGTGAGAGGGCATGGGATCCAAGGGGCTGCTGACCTGTGGATCCAGAACTGGCTTGCCCAAAGGAGGCAGAGAGTGTGTATAGATGGGTCTTTTTCTAAATGGAGGACGGTCACCAGTGGTGTACCCCAGGGATCTGTTCTGGGACCCTTGCTGTTTGCCATCTTCATAAACGACCTGGATGAGGAAGTGGAGGGATGGGTTGGTACGTTTGCCGACGACACGAAGGTTGGTGGGGTTGTGGATAGTCTGGAGGGATGTCAGAAGTTACAGATACATAGATAGGATGCAAGACTGGGAGGAGAAGTGGCAGATGGACTTCAACCCAGATAAATGCGTAGTGGTCCATTTTGGCAGGTCAAATGGGATGAAGGAGTACAATGTAAAGGGAAAGACACTTCGTACTGTAGAGGATCAGAAGGACCTTGGGGTCCGGGTCCATAGGACTCTAAAATCGGCCCCGCAGGTGGAGGAGGTGGTTAAGAAGGCGTGTGCTGTGCTGGCCTTCATCAATCGAGGGCTTGAGTTTAGAAGTCCAGGGATAATGATGCAGCTATCTAAGACCCTCGTCAGACCCCACTTGGAGTACTGTGCTCAGTTCTGGTCGCCTCATGACAGGAAGGATGTGGAAAAGATTGAAAGGGTGCAGAGGCGATTTGCAAGGATGTTCCCTGGATAGAGTGGTATGCCTTATGAGGATAGGCTGAGGGAGCTCGGTCTTTTCTCCTTGGAGAGACGTGGGACGAGAGGGGACCTCATAGAGGTATATAAGATGTTGAGAGGCATAGATCAGGTGGACTCTCAGAGGCTTTTTCCCAGGGTGGAAATGGCTGCTACGAGAGGACACAGGTTTAAGGTGCTGGGGGGTAGGTACAGGGGAAATGTTAGGGGGAAGTTTTTCACACAGAGGGTGGTAGGCGAGTGGAATCGGCTGCTATCAGTGGTGGTGGAGACAAACTCAATAGGGTATTTTCAGAGACTTTTGGATGAGTATATGGGACTTAATAGGATGGAGGGTTGTAGGTCGGCCTAAAAGGTAGGGATATGTTCGGCACAACTTGTGGGGCCGAAAGGCTTGTTTTGTGCTGTAGTTTTTCTATGTTTCTAAGGAAGTACTCAATGAATGTTCGGACCCCAGGAATATCTATGACAGAATGTGACCTTGGCGTATTTGACCACAGATCTTTGAAAGCAGAAGTGCATGTTAGTAAGGTGGTGAAAATTGCAAAAGGGACTCTTACCTTTATCAATCGAGGCATATTTTACAAAAGCAGGGAAGTAATAGAACATAGAACAGTACAGCACAGAACAGGCCCTTCGGCCCACGATGTTGTGCCGAGCTTTATCTGAAACCAAGATCAAGTTATCCCACTCCCTATCATCCTGGTGCGCTCCATGTGCCTATCCAATAACCGCTTAAATGTTCCTAAAGTGTATGACTCCACTATCACTGCAGGCAGCCCATTCCACACCCCAACCACTCTCTGCGTAAAGAACCTACCTCTGATATCCTTCCTATATCTCCCACCACGAACCCTATTGTTATGCCCCCTTGTAATAGCTCCATCCACCCAAGGAAATAGTCTTTGAACGTTCACTCTATCTATCCCCTTCATCATTTTATAAACCTCTATTAAGTCTCCCCTCAGCTTCCTCCGCTCCAGAGAGAACAGCCCTAGCTCCCTCAACCTTTCCTCATAAGACCTACCCTCCAAACCAGGCAGCATCTTGGTAAATCTCCTCTGCACTCTTTCCAGCGCTTCCACATCCTTCTTATAGTGAGGTGACCAGAACTGCACACAATATTCCAAATGTGGTCTCACCAAGGTCCTGTACAGTTGCAGCATAACCCCACGGCTCTTAAACTCCAACCCCCTGTTAATAAAAGCTAACACACTATAGGCCTTCTTCACAGCTCTATCCACTTGACTGGCAACCGTTAGAGATCTGTGGATATGGACCCCAAGATCTCTCTGTTCCTCCACAGTCTTCAGAACCCTTCCGTTGACCCTGTAATCCACATTTAAATTAGTCCTACCAAAATGAATCACCTCACATTTATCAGGGTTAAACTCCATTTGCCATTTTTCAGCCCAGCTTTGCATCCTATCTGTGTCTCCTTGCAGCCTACAACAGCCCTCCACCTCATCCACTACTCCACCAATGTTGGTGTCATCAGCAAATTTACTGATCCACCCTTCAGCCCCCTCCTCTAAGTCATTAATAAAAATCACAAAGAGCAGAGGACCAAGCACTGATTCCTGCGGCACTCCGCTAGCAACCTGCCTCCAGGCCGAAAATTTTCCATCGACCACCACCCTCTGTCTTCGATCAGACAGCCAGTTACCTATCCAATCGGCCAACTCTCCCTCTATCCCACACCTCCTCACTTTCATCATAAGCCGACCTGGGGGACCTTATCAAACGCCTTACTAAAATCCATGTATATGACATCAACTGCCCTACCTTCATCAACACACTTAGTTACCTCCTCAAAACATTATATCAAATTTGTGAGGTACGACTAATGGTGGAGTTGTATATAACTTTGCTGAGGCCGCAGTTCGAGTCCTGTGTGCAGTTCTGATCATGACATTAATGGAAGCATGTGAATGCACTAAAGGGGTGCAGAAGGGATTCACCAAGATGCTGACTTGGATGGAGGATCTACATTATGAAAAGTGGTTCCGTAGGCTTGGTTTATTAACGTTTTAGCAGAGAGGACTGAGGGGCGATCTGATCGAGGTATACAAGATTATGAGGGACATGGACAGAGTGGATAAGGCGCAACTGTTCCCCTTATCTGAAGGGTCAGTCATAAATGGGGCATAGCTTCATGGTGAGGGCAAGGAGCTTCAGGTGGGATGTGAGAAAATACTTTTTTTAAAATCCAGATGGTGGTGATGGTCTGGAATGCGCTGCCTGGGAGGGTGCTCGAGGCGGGTTGCCTCACATCCTTTGAAAAGTATCTGGATGAGCACTTGCCACATCATAACATTCAGCGCTATGGACCAAGTGCTCACAGATGGGGTAAGGTGGGATTTCAAGTCTTTATAATGTGTCAGTGCAGACACGATGGGCCGAAGTGCCTCTTCTGAATGATATGATCCTCTTATTCTATACCTCTCATTCTTGCTTCTCCTCATTCTCTCTCTCTTTCCTTCCCTCCATTTCTTCCAGTCAGACAGAAACATTGAAATGAGAAAGATAGAGTTCCACAGAGAGAATCTTCTAAACCTGAGTCAAAATGCCAGCCCTGCACCGCCTTGCCGACCCCCTGTTCCCTCTCAGTCTCTAAAAGCCGCTCAGCTCCCTCTTTCAGTTTGGGAAGCGCCTGCTGATTCCTGCAGGTCACTTTTTGCATCCTCCCAGGATGTTTCTGCACAAGTCAGACTACCTGACAGGGTGTGATTTGAGCTGCAGCTCGTGAAAATACACTAGAGACCCTCACATCTTGTCTCTCTTTCTCAAATGCTCTCCCTCCATCCCCACCTCTGCTTTGATCTTCCACGCCCCGCGGGCATCCCTCTGTCTCTATTCCACCCCCTCCTTCCCTTTTCTCATCCTGCCACTATCGCTCTCACTCATTGTAAAGATGGATATTCTTGTCTCGGTCCAGGTCATTGCTACCACACCCCCCACTGCTGACTCCATCCCTCCTTCTATCTTCTTATTTCTGTCCATATCTTGGCTTTGTTGCCTTCTCTCATGTGCACTGTGTTGAAAGGAGCGATGCAATATTTCTGACCCACACTGCCAATAACCACAAATCATATTGCTGTGAAGGGGTTGGAAGAATCACAATATCTGGCGGTCTCCAGTTAGGAGTCAGTGCCCAGCTCTCTGTCTCTGGAGAATAGCCTCAGTCAGAGCCCTGAGATTCCTTATTTACAGAAATCAATTAAAAGATCAATAAATCAATAAATCGATTAATTAATTAATTAATAACTATTCTGAGGCTCATTTTAAAAAGTCTACCAAAGGAATGGACACAGCTTGTTCACAGTTTAATGAGGGGAGTTTATCTCTTTCTGTCACTGAGGGGATATGTATCCAAACTCAGAATTCACATGGCGCTCAGTGGCTGGGTGGAGGATTGTACCAAGCGCGAGGCTGGGGGAATGAAGTCTCTCCGCGCCCCCCCCTCCCCGCCCACTTTGTCCTCTCTCGATAGGGTCACCGTGCTGCCCATGGGATCATGATGTGCTTAAAAGCCCCACAAAGAAAGCTGGAAAGGGCGAGGGAGAGATTCTGAAGGGAGGTGAACAGAAATGTGGAGAAAGCAAGATGGAGAGATCAACACTGGGGTGAGATAGACAGATATGGGGAGAAACAGGAGAGAGAGGACAACTGGAGAGTGATAGGGAGATACGGGGTAAAGCTACAATATGAATGAAGAATTGAAACGCACTGGATGGGAGAGAAATCCAGATCGAGGGGAATAAAGCTGGTCGGAGAGAAGAAGAGTTTAGCAAGAGATAGCTAGGGAAGCAAAGGAGAAGGCATAGAGAGAGAGTTAGCAGAAAGGTAAAAAGGGACAGACAGAGGATATAATCTGTAAATTAGCAGCAGAAAGGCTGTGGAGGAGAGTGGGAATGGGAGGAAATTTGGAGAGGGGAAGTTAAGTCGAGAAATCCTGAATTGACTTCCAACTCCATCAGCTGACCAGTCCAGAGACGTGTTAAATGCGGGGTGGGCTCTGGTAATTGGGTGCAGGAAGGGATTGCAGATTCTATCTCTGTCCACTTTGAGTCTAACTTGGGAAACTCGTCCAGTCTGAACTAATCCCGTGAAACAGATCACATGAGAAATCCAATCTCTCTGAAATATTTGAATGATCAGAATTTGCAGATTTGCTCCATCAAAGTGAGAGATGTGTAATTCGGAGCTTCATGTCTCCCAAACCCTGCTTAACCAGCGGTGTTACATTGGCTACTTTCCAGTCTGCAATGTGAATCTCTAACATAACTCCTCCAAAGACATCGCCACCCCCAGAACCCCATTGGATTGATGCTGAAATCCCCTCCTTATTGTCTGTTCACACATGGAGAATGTTTACTCGTTAATTTCCCGGCTCTTATCCCTTTTTCACTGATAGTTAATTTATTAGGAATTGTGATCCTGAGTCGGGGAAAGTGTGGCCTCTCCACCTGCACCACTCGCTACCTGGTGGCCATGGCAGCGGCGGATCTGCTGTTCATCATCTTTAATCCCATTCTCAGCAAGATAAATGGTTATTATTTCCCGCTGAATTTCCTGTTCCTCACCTCTGCGTGTCGTGTTCGCGGTGTCCTACTGTCTGCAGCCACAGGCTGTTCTGTCTGGTTCACCATCACTTTCTCCTTCGATCGATTTGTGGCCATTTGCAGCCAGAAACTGAAAACTAAATATTGCACCGGGAACAATGCGGCTGTGGTTCTGGCAACAACCGGCATCCTGCTCTCTGTGAAAAACATCCCCCTGTACTTTATCAAGGTACCTCGGTGGAGAATCGGAAATGTCCAGTGGTTCTGTCGGAAAAAGACAAGCTTTTGGACTGATCCTGGCTGGGTTGGATTTTCCTGGTTTGAGCGGGTTTTAACTCCATTGCTCCCATTCGGTTTAATCCTCTTGATTAACGCTCTGACAGTCAGACACATTTCGGTGACCAGTCGAGTCCGGAAGGGACTGAGGGCTCAGAGTCAGGGAGAGAATCGCAGAGACCCCGAGATGGAGAGCAGAAGGAAGTCAATGATTTTACTCTTCAGCATATCCGGAGCTTTCATTCTCCTCTGGGCCGTGACTGTTATATATTTTTTCTATTCGAAAGTGAAAGGATTTACTTACGTCACTATTCCTGAATTCACATTTCAACAAGTCGGAATGATGCTGCAGGATTTAAATTTCTGCACAAACACATTTATTTACGCGGTGACTCAATCCAAATTCAGGGAGCAGATCAGAATCGTCGTGAAATCTCCGATTACATCAATTATTCAATTAATGAAGAAACAAAACTGACTGACAGCCAATCACAGAGCGGGATCACTAAATCACCGCCTCAGCCAATCAGAGACTGGATTGCTAATTGACCACCTTCGCCAATCAGAGAGTGGATTGCTAACTGACCGCCTGAGCCAATCAGAGACTGGATTACTAACTGTCCGCCTCAGCCAATCAGAGACTGGATTGCTAACTGACCGCATCAGCCAATCAGAGACTGGGTTGCTAACTGACCGCCGCAGCCAATCAGAGACTGGACTGCTGACTGTCGGCCTCAGCCAATCAGGGACTGGATTGCTAACTGACAGCCTCAGCCAATCAGGGACTGGATTGCCAACTGACCGCCTCAGCCAATCAGAGACTGGATTGCTAACTGACTGCCTCAGCCAATCAGGGTCAGGTTTGCTAATTGATCGCCTCAGCCAATCAGGGATTGGATTGCTAACTGTCGTCCTCAGCCAATCAGGGACTGGCTTGATAACTGTCGGCCTCAACCAATCAGGGACTGGATTGCTAACTGTCGGCATCAGCCAATCAGGCACTGGATTGCTAACTGACCGCCTCAGCCAATCAGGGAATGGATGGCTAACTGACCGTATTTGCCAATCAGAGGCCAGATCGACTAATGCCCGAATCAGCCAACCAGAAATGCCGCTCGCATCCTGAAAGTCAAGTCCACCAATGACTGGTCTCCGCACTTTGACCGACAATGGATGAGCCAATCAGAGGCTGGGCCTTTTGACTGACAGCCGTGCCAGCCAATCAGCACACCAGCCGCAAACGGCCCGCTCCCAGAACAAATCCGGGAGGGACAGACACTTCAAGCAATCGGGAAGCTGGTGTGAGTGTGAGTGTATCAGTGTCTGTGAGTCTGTCGGTGCCCATGTGTGTGTCACTGTGTATCACTGTGTGTGTGTGGGTCAGTGTGTATCACTGTGTGTGCGTGTGTGTGTGTGTGCGTCAGTGTGTATCACTGTGTGTGTGTGGGTCAGTGTGTATCACTGTGCAAGTGTGGGTCAGTGTGTATCACTGTGCGTGTGTGTGTCAGTGTGTACCACTGTGTGTGTCCATGTGTAGCACTGTGTGTGTGGGGGTCAGTGTGTGTCACTGTGTGTGTCAGTGTGTCTCACTGTGTGTGTGTGTGTGTGTGTGTGGGTCAGTGTGTATCACTGTGTGTGTCAGTGTGCATCACTGTGTGTGAGTGTCAGTGTGTATCACTGTGTGTGTGCGTCAAAGTGTATCACTGTTTGTGTGTGTGTGTCAGTGTGTATCACTGTGTGTGTGTGTGTGTGTGTGTGTGTGTGTGTGTATCAGTGTGTGTGTGGGGGCCCGTGTGTATTGCTCTGTGTGTGTGTGTCAGTGTGCATCACTGTGTATGTGTGTGTGTGTTTGTGTGTGTGTCAGTGTGTATCAGTGTGTGTGTGTGTGGGTCAGTGTGTATTACTGTGTGTGTGTGTGTCAGTGTGCATCACTGTGTGTGTGTGTGTGTGTGTGTGTGTGTCAGTGTGTATCAGTGTCTGTGTGTGGGTCAGTGTGTATCACTGTGTGTGTGTGCGTTAGTGTGTATCACTGTGTGTGTGTGTGTCATTGTGTATCATTGTTTGTCAGTGTGAGTCAGTGTGTATCTTTGTGTGTGTCTGTGTGGGTCAGTGTGTATCACTGTGTGTGTGGGTCAGTGTGTATTACTGTCTGTGTGTGTGTCAGTGTGTATCACTGTGTGTGTGGGTCAGTGTGTATCACTGTTTGTGTGTGTGTGTGTGTGTGTGTGTATGTGTGTGTGTGTCAGTGTGTGTCACTGTGTGTGTCAGTGTGTATCACTGTGTGTGTGGGTCAGTGTGTATCACTGTTTGTGTGTGTCTGCCAGTGTGTATCGCTATGTGTGTGTGTGTGTGTCAGTGTGTATCACTGTGTGTGTGTGTATCAGTGTGTATCACTGTGTGTGAGTCAGTGTGTATTACTGTGTGTGTGTGTGTGTCAGTGTGCATCACTGTATGTGTGTGTGTGTGCATGCGCGTGTCAGTGTGTATCAGTGTGTGTATGGGTCAGTCTGTATTACTGTGTGTTTGTCAGTTTGCATCACTGTGTGTGTGTGTGTATGTGTGGGTGTGTGCGTGTGTGTCAGTGTGTGTGTCAGTTTGCATCACTATGTGTGTGTGTGTGTGCGTGTCAGTGTGTATCAGTGTGTGTGTGGGTCAGTGAGTATCATTCTGTGTATGTGTGTGTGTGTGCGTAAGTGTGTATCACTGTGTGTGTCATTGTGTATCATTCTTTGTGAGTGTGGGTCAGTGCGTATGTGTGTGTGTGTGTGTGTGTGTGTGTGTGTGGGTCAGTGTGTATCACTGTGTGTGTGTCAGTGTGTATCACTGTGTGTGTGTGTCTGTCGGTGTGCATCACTGTGTGTGTGGGTCAGTGTGTATTACTGTGTGTGTGTGTGTCAGTGGGCATTACTGTGTGTGTGCGTATGTCAGTGTGTATCACTGTGTGTGTGGGTCAGTGTGTATCATTCTGTGTGTGGGCGTCAGTGTGTAGCACTGTGTGTATCACTGTGTGCGTGTGTCTGTGTGTGTCAGTGTATATCACTGTGTGTGTGTGGGTCAGTGTGTATTACTGTATGTGTGTGTGTGTCAGTGTGCATCACTGTATGTGTGTGTGGGTCTGTGTGTGTGTCAGAGTGTATCAGTGTGTGTGGGTTAGTGTGTATCACTGTGTGTGTGTCAGTGTGGGTCACTGTGTGTGTGTGGGTCAGTGTGTGTTACTGTGTGTGTCCGTGTGTATCACTGTGTGTGTCTGTGGGGGTCAGTGTGTATCACTGTGTGTGTGTGTGTGTGTGTTTGTGTGTGTGTCAGTGTGCATCACTTTGTGTGTGTGTCAGTCAGTGCATACCACTGTGTGTGTGTGTGTGTGGGTCAGATTGTTTCACTGTGTGTCTGTGTGTGTGTGTGTGTCAGTGTGTATCAGTGTGTGTCTGTGGGTCAGTGTGTATAGAACATAAACATAGAACATTACAGCGGAGTACAGACCCGCCGGCCCTCGATGTTGCGCCGACCAGTGAAACCAATCTAAAACCCCTCTAATCTACACTATTCCAATATCATCCATATGTTTATCCAATAACCATTTGAATGCTCTTATTGTTGACGAGTCCAGTACTGCTGTAGGCAGGCCATTCCACGCCCTTATTACTCTCTGAGTAAAGAACCTATCTCGAACATCTGTCCTATATCTCTCACCCCTCAATTTACAGCTATGTCCCCTCGTGTTAGCCATCACCATCCGAGGAAAAAGGCTCTCACTATCCACCCTATCTGATTCTCTGATCATTTTGTATGCCTCTATTAAGTCCTCTCTTAACCTTCTCTCGAACGAAAACAACCTCAAGTCCGTCAGCCTTTCCTCATACGACTTTCCCACCATACCAGGCAACATCCTGGTAATTCTCCTCTGCACCCATTCCAACACGTCCACAACTTTCCTATAATGCGGCGACCAGAACTGTACGCAATACTCCAAGTGCGGCCACAACAGAGTTTTGTACAGTTGCACCATGACCTCATGGCTCCGAAACTCATTCCCTCTACCAATAAAAGCTAACATACCGTACGCCTTCTTAACAACCCTATCAGCCTGGGTGCCAACTTTCAGGGATCTATGCACATGGACACCCAGATCCCTCTGTTCATCCACACTACCAAGTATCTTACCATTAGCCCTGTACTCTGTATTCCTGTTACTCCTTCCAAAGTGAATACCCTCACACTTAAACTACATTTGCCACCTCTCAGCCCAGCTCTGCAACTTATATATGTCCCTCTGTAACCTGCCACTTCCCTCCGCACTGTCTAAAACTCCACCAACTTTAGTGCCATCCGCAAATTTACTAATCCATCCTTCCACGCCCTCATCCAGGTCATTAATAAAAATGACAAACAGCAGTGGCCCCAAAACAGATCCTTGCGGTTCACCACTAGTAACTGAACGGCAGGATGAACATTTCCCATCAATACAGCTCGCCAATTCCTGTTCCAAACCACTAAATCACCCTCAATCCAATATGTCCGTATTTTCTGCAAAACCTTACCATGGGGAAACTTATCAAACGCTTTGCTGAAATCCATATACAACGCAATCAACCGCTTTACGCTCATCCACCTCTTTGGCCACCTTCTCAAAGAACTCAATAATGTTTGTGAGGCACGACCTACCCTTCACAAAACCGTGCTGACTATCCCTAATCAAACTATTCCTTTCTCGGCGATTATAAATCCTATCTCTTATAATGCTTTCCAAAACTTTGCCCACAACAGAAGTAAGGCTCACTGGTCTATAATTACTAGGGTTGTCCCTACTCCCATTCTTGAACAAGGCGACAACAGTTGCTCTCCTCCAGTCTTCTGGTATTGTTCCTGTGGACAATGACGACACAAAGATCAAAGCCAAAGGTTCTGCAATCTCCTCTGTAGCCTCCCAGAGAATACCAGGATCAATCCCATCCGGCCCAGGGGACTTATGTAATTTTACTATTTCCAGAATTGCCAGCACCTCCTCCTTATGAACCTCAATCCCGTCCAGTCCAACAGCCTGCATCTCGGTACTCACACAGGAGAGGGACAGTGTTGTCGAGGGGAGTACGGAAAATATTCATTTAGTGCCTCTCCTATCTCTTCAGACTCCATGCACAACTTCCCACTACTGTCCTTGACTGGCCCTCATCTTACCCCAGTCATTCTTTTACTCCTGACATACCTATAGAAAGATTTCGGGTTTTCCTTGATCCTACGTGCCAAAGACTTCTCCTCTCCCCTCCTGGCTCATCTTAACTCTTACTTTAGGTCCTTCCTGGCTAACTTGTAACTCTCAAATGCCGTAACAGAGCCTTCACGTCTCATCTGAACATAAGTCTCCTTCTTCTTCTTCACAAGAGATTCAACCTCCTTAGTAAACCATGGTTCCCTCACACGACTGCTTCCTCCCTGCCTGACAGGTACATATTTATCAAGGACGCGTAGTAGCTCTTCCTTAAACAAGTTCCACATTACAATTGTGCCCATCCCCTGCAGTTTCCTTCCCCAAACTATGCCACCTAAATCTCGCCTAATCGCATCATAATTTTCTTTCTCCCAGCTGTAACTCTTGCCCTTTCGTATATACCTATCCCTTTCCATTGCTAAGGTAAACGCAATCGAATTGTGGTCATTGTCACCAAATTGCTCACCTACCTCCAAATCTAACACCTGGCCTCGTTCATCACCCAGTACCAAATCCAATGTGGCCTCGCCTCTTGTTGGTCTACCTACATACTGGTTCAGGAAGGCTTCCTGCATACATTGGACAAAAACTGACCACTATAAAGTGCTCGAACTATAGCTTTTCCAGTCAATATTTGTAAAGTTAAAGTCCCCCATAACAACTACCCTGTTACTTTCGCTCCTATCCAGAATGATCTTTGCAATATTTTCCTTTACATCTCTGGAACTTTTCGGAGGTCTATAAAAAAACTCCCAACAGGGTGACCTCTCCTTTCCTGTTTCTAACCTCAACCCAAACTATCCCAGTAGACGAGTCCTCATCAAATGTCCCTTTCTGCCACCGTAATACGGTCCTTGACTAACAATGCCACACCTCCCCCTCTTTTACCACCTTCCCTGCACTTACTGAAACATCTAAACCCTGGAACCTGCAACAACCATTCCTGAACCTGCTCTATCCATGTCTCCGAGATGGCCACAATGTCGAAATCCCAGGTACCAACCCATGCTGCAAGTTCACCCACCTTATTCCAGATGCTCCTGGCGTTGAAGTATACACACTTCAAACCACCTTCCTGCCTACCAGTACACTTCTGCGACCCTGAAACCTCATTCATGACCTCACTACTCTCAACCTCCAGTACACCGGAACTACAATTCAGGTACCCACCCCCCTGCTGAATTAGTTTAAAACCTCCCGAAAAGCTTGAGCAAATTTCGCCCCCAAGATATTGGTAGCCCTCTGGTTCAGGTGCAGACCATCCTGTTTGTAGAGGTCCCACCAGAAGGAGCCGGAATTGTCCAGATATCTGAAACTCTCCCTCCTGCAACATTCCTGTAACCACGTGTTCAATTGCTCTCTCTCCCTATTCCTCTCCTCACTATCCCGTGGCACGGGTAACAAACCAGAGATAACAACTTTGTTTGTTCTCGCCCTAAGCTTCCACCATAACTCTCTGAATTTCTGCCTTACATCCTCATCCCTTTTCCTACCTATGTCTTGAGTGCCTCTGTGAACCACAACTTGGGGGCTGGTTCCCCTCCCCCTCAAGGATTTCGAAAACACGATCCGAGGCATCATGGACTCTGGCTCCTGGGAGACAACACACCAATCGGGAGTGTCTCTCGTTCCCGCAGCATCTCCTTTCTGTCCCTTTAATTATGGAGTCCCCAATGACTAATCCTCTACTCCTCTCCCCCCATTCCCTTCTGAGCCACATTTACAGACTCTGAGCCAGTGACCTGTACACCATGGCTTACCCCTGCTAAGTCGTTCCCCCAACAGCATCCAAATGTGTACTATCCCCAATTTCTACTAGATTTATTTTTTCTCCCCCGACTTGAATGGCTCCCTGTACCCTGGTGCTGTGGTCAGTTTGCTCATCCTCCCTTTCCCTCCCCTTCTGGGCTACCGGGCCAGACTCTGCTCCTGAGGCACGGCCACTGTCGCTTCCCCCAGGTAAGCTGCTCCCTCCAACAGTTCTTAAACAGGAGTAATTATTTTTAAGGGGCACAGCCACTCGGGTACTCTCCAGTAGCTGACCCTAACCCTTCCCATTCCTAACCATGACCCACTTGTCTGCCTTCCGTGGCCCCGGTGTGACCACCTGCCTGTAACTCCTAACTATCACCTCCTCATTCTCCGTGACCAGACGAAGGTAATCGAGCTGCACTTCCAGTTCCCTAACGTGGTCCCTTAGGAGCTGCAGCTCGACGCACCTGGCGCAGATATGGACGTCCGGGAGGCTAGCTGACTCCAGGACCTCCCACATCCGACACTGAGAACAACAAACTGGCCTCACACTCATAATTCCCCCTTTCTTCCAATGACACAGGAAAAACTATCTAAACTGACCTGCCTCTGTCTGTTTACGCCGAAGCCCGATGAGCCAAAGCCCTTTAGCTCTCAGTCTGCTCCCTGCTCACTCAGCCTGATGAGCCAAAGCCCTTTAGCTCTCACTCTGCTCCCTGCTCACTCAGCCCGATGAGCCAAAGCCTTTAGCTCTCACTCTGCTCCATGCTCACTCCGCTGTCCGCTACAACGCTGCCCGCTGGATAGTGCGGCCTGCTTTTAAACCTCCCTCGTGCTTAAAAAACAAACAAATTTTCTTCCCAGGTCACCCCGCACCCGGCCTACTTCCGCTTTTCCCTTAAAGTTTGTAGCAAAGAAACCCCGCAAAATGGTAAGTAATAAAGGTCGATCCCTTACCCTTTGTACTGTGGCCTCAAACCGCTCCTCTCAGCTTTCCTCCGTTAGAACAATGAGAACGCTCCCCCCGGGTAAGAAACTTTTATATAAAAAAACAAAGTGTCAATTCGGTGTGCCCCCTGTTAATTAGAAATGCCCCCTGTCAATTATAAGTGTGCCCCTGTAAATTAGGAGCGCCGCCTGTCAATTAGTATTGTGTCCTGTCATTTAGGAGTGACCGCAGTCAATTAGGAGTGACGTCTGTCAATTAGGAGCGCCGCTTGTCAATTAAAAGCGTCCTCTGTCACTTAGGAGAGCCGCCTGTGAATTAGGAGTGTCCCCTGCCAATTAGGAGTGTCCCCTGTCAATTAAGAGTGTCCGTGTCAATTGGGAGTGTTGCCTGTCAATTAGGTGTGTTCGTGTCAAAATAGGAGTGACCCTTGTCAATTAGGAGTGCGCCCTGTCAATTTGGAGAGCTCCCTGTCAACTAGAAGCGCCCCCTGTCAGTTAGGAGTGTCCTCTGTCAATTAGGAATGCCTCTGTCAGTTAGGAGTGCCTCATGTCAATTAGGAGTGTCCCCTGTCAATTAGATGTGTCCCATGTCAATTAGGAGTACTCCTTCTCAATTAGGAGTGCCCTTATC
The DNA here is from genome assembly GCF_964213995.1 of Mustelus asterias. Classification (NCBI taxonomy): domain Eukaryota; kingdom Metazoa; phylum Chordata; class Chondrichthyes; order Carcharhiniformes; family Triakidae; genus Mustelus; species Mustelus asterias. The sequence goes on from NW_027590140.1 coordinate 1,222,637, forward strand.
AATTAGGAGTGCCCCCTATCTCAATTAGAAATGCTCCTGTCAATTAGGAATGCCCCCTGTCAATTAGGACCGCCCCCCCATCAATTAGGAGTGCCCCCTGTCAGTTGCGAGTGCCCCCTGTCAATTGGGAATGCCCCTGTCAAAGAGGAGTGCACACAGTGAGAAGTCTCACAACACCAGGTTAAAGTCCAACAGGTTTATTTGGTAGCAAATAGCGTCAGCTTTCGGAGCGCTGGTCCTTCGTCAGATGGAGTGGAAATGTCAATTAGGAGAGTTCCCTGTCAATTTAGAGAGCCCCCTGCCAATTAGCAGTGCCACCTGTCAATTAGAAGTGCCCCATCAGTTAGGAGTGCCCCTCTCAATTAGCAGTGCCCCCTTTCAATCAGGAGAGCTCCCTGTCAATCAGGAGAGCTCCCTGTCAATCAGGAGAGCTACCTGTCAATTAGGAGTGCCTCAGATCTCAATTAGCAGTGCCCCCGTCAGATAGCAATGCCCTCTGTCAATTAAGGGTGCCCGCAATCTCAATTTGGAATGCCCCTGTCAATTAGGTGTGCCCCTGTCAATTAGGAACACGCCCGATCGATTAGGAGTGCCCCCTGTCACTTGGGATGCCCCTTGTCAATTAGGAGTGTCCTCTGTCAATTGGGAATGCCCTCTGTCATTGTGGAGATGTACCCTGTCAAGTAGGAGTGCCCCCTATCTCAATTAGGCGTGCCCCCACTCAATTAGAAGTGCGACCTATCTCAATTAGGAGTACCCCCTGTCAATTAGGAGCTCCTCCTATCGATAAGAAGTGCCCGCGTCAATTAGAAGTGCCCCCTGTCTCAATTAGCAATGCCCCCAGTCAATTAGAAGTGACCACTGTCAATTAGGAGTGACTCTGCCAATTTGAAGTGTCCCCGGTCAATTGGGAGTGCCCCCTGTCAATTGAGAGTGCGCCCTGTCAATTAGGAGTTCCCCAGTCCAGTCGCAGTGCCCCCTGTAATTCGGAATGCCCCCTGTCAATTTCGATCCCTCCCTGTCAGTCTGGAATCCCTCTGTCAATTAGGAGTCAGTTGGCAGCGCCTCCTGTCGTTTATAAACGCGCTCAGTAATTTAGGATTCATCCTCATCAATTAGAAGCGCCCCCTGTGAATTTGGTGTGCCTCCTGTGAATTAGGAGTTTCCCCTGGGAATTAAGAGAGGCCCATGTGAACGAGGAGTGCCCCCTGTGAATTTGGAACGCCCCCTGTCCATTAGGAGTTCCCCCTGTCAATTAGGAGCACCCCCTGTCAATTAGAAGTACCCCTGTCAATTAGGAGTGCCCCCTGTCAATTAGGAGTAACCCCTGTCAATTAGGAATGCCCCCTTCAATTAGGAGTGTCCCCTGTCAATTCGGAACACCCCCTTCAATTAGGAGTGTCCACTGTCAATTAGGAATGTCCCCTCCAATCAGGAGTGTACCCTTTGAATTTGGAACGTCCCCTGTCAATTCGAAGTGCCCTTGTCAATTAGGAATGCCCCCTTCAATTAGGAGTGCGCCAGTCAATTAGGAGTGCCCCCTGTCAAAGAGGAGCGCCCCCTGTCAAATAGGGGTGCCCCTGGCAATTAGGAGTGCCCCCTGTCAATTAGGAGTGTCCCTGTCAATTAGGAGTGCTCCCTGTCAATTAGGAGTGCCACTGTCAATTAGGAATGCCCCCTGTCAATTAGGAGTGCCACCTATCAATTCGGAGTGCCCCGTGTCAATTCGGGGTTTTGCCATTCCTGATTCGGAGTGCCTCCTGTCTCCATTAGATATGCCCTCTATCTCGATTAGATGAGCCTGCTATCTTATTTTGGAGTGCCCTCCAACTCAATAACGAGTGGCCCCCCATCTCGAATTGGACTGCCCCATACCTCGATTTGGAGTGCCGCCATCTCGATTTGGAGTGCCCCCTATCTCGATCTGGAATGTGCCCATCGCTATTTCAAGTGCCCCTTATCTCGAATTCGAGTGTCCTTAAATCAATTTCGAGTGCCCCCGATCGTGATTTGGAATGGACCTGTCAATGAGGAGTGTCCTCTGTCAATTTGGAGAGCTCCCCGTCAATTAGGAGTGTCCGCTGTCAATTAGAAGCGCCCACTGTCAACGAGGAGCGTCAACGTCAATTAGGATTGCCCTGGTCAATTAGCAGCGCCTGCTGTCAATTAGGAGCGCCCCTGTCAATTAGCAGTGTCCCCTGTCAATTAGGAGTGACCCCTGTCAATTAGGAGTGACCCCTGTGAATTCGGAGCGGCCCCTGTCAATTAGGAGTGTTCCCTGTCAATTAGGAGTGTTCCCTGTCAATTAGGAGTGTCCACTATCAATTAGGAGTGCCCGTATCAATTAGGAGAACCCCCTTTCAATTACGAGTGCCCCCTGTCAATTTGGAACGCACCCTGTCAATTAGGAACGACAGCTCTCAATTAGAAGTTACCCCTGTCAATTAGGAGTGACCCCTCTCAATTAGGAGTGATCGTCTGAATTATGATTATCCCGTGTCAATTAGGAGTGCTTGTGTCAATTGGGAATGCCCCCTGTGAATTAGGAGTGATCCCTGTCAATTAGGAGTGACCCCTGTCAATTAGGATAGTTGCCGATCTCGATTTGGAGTGCCCCCAACTTTCGATTTGGTGTGCCCCCCATATCTCCATTTGGAGTGCCCCCCATATCTTGATTTGGAGTGACCCCCATATCTCGATTTGGAGTGCCACCCATCTCGATTTGGAGTGCCTCCTCCGCTGATTAGATGTGCCCTCTATCTCGATTAGAGTGCCCGCTATCATAATTTGGAGTGCCCTCGGTCTCAATAACGAGTGCCCCCTATCTCGATTTGGAGTGTCCCCCTATCTCGAATTGCAGAACACCCTATCTCGAATTGGAGCGCCCCCCATCTCAATTAGGAGGGCTCCTGCCGATTTGGTATGCCCCCTGTCAGTGAGTAGTTCCCCTGTCAATTAGGAGTGCCCCAGTCAATGAGGAGTGCCCCCTTTCAATTAGGAGTGCCACCTGTCAATTAGCAGTGCGCCCTTTCAATTAGAAGTGCCCCCTATCTCAGGTAGGAGAGCCCCCGACAATTAGAAGCGCCCCGTGTCGATTGGGAATACCGGTGTCAATTAGGAGTAACTGTGTCAATTAGGATTGCCCTCTGTCAGCTGGGAGCGCCCATGTCAATTGGGAGAGTCCCCAGTCAATTAGGTGTGCCCCTTTTCAGTTAGGAGTGCCCCCTTTTAATAAGGAGTGCCCCTTGACAATTAGGAGTATCCCCTGTCAATTTGGAACGCCCCCTGTCTGTTTAGAGAGACACCAGTCAAAAGGGAGTGACCTCTGTCAATTAGGAGTATCACCTGTCAATTAGGAGTGCCCCCTGTCAATTAGGAGTGCCCCCTGTCAATTAGGAGTGCCCCTGTCAAATATAAGTGCCCCCATCACAATTAGGACTGTCGCGTCACAATTAGGAGTGCACCCTGTCAATTACGAGTACCCATGTGAATTAAGAGGGCCCCCTGTCAATTAGCAGTGCCCCCAGACAATTAGGAGTGTCCCCTGTCAATTAGGAGTGCCCCCTGGCAATTAGGAGTGCCCCATGTTCATTAGGAGTGCCCCCTGTCAGTTGGGAGCACCCATGTCCATTAGGAGGGCGCCCTCTCAGTTGGGAGCGCCCATGTGAATTAGGAGTGCCCCCTGTCAATTAGGAGCGCTGCCTCTCGATTAGAGTTCCCGTGTCAATGAGGAATGACCGTGTCAATTAGGAATGCCCGTGTCATTTAGGAGTATCCGTGTCAATTATGAGCGCCGCCTGTCAATTAGGAGTGCCCCCTGTCAATTAGGAGTGCCCCCTGTCAATTAGGAGTGCCCCCGTCAATTTGGAATGCCCCCGTCAATTAAGAATGCCCCCGTCAATGAGGAGTGCCCCATTTCAATTAGGAGTTCCCTCTGTCAAGTAGGAGGGCCCCCTGTCAGTTGGGAGCGCCCCTGTCAATTCGGAGGGCCGCCTGTCAATTTGGAACGCCCCTATCAATTTGGAGTGCCCCCTCACAATTAGGAGCGTCACCTGTCAATTTGGAGTGACTCCTGTCAATTAGGAGTGCCCCTTGTCAATTAGGAGTGCCCCCATCAATTAGGAATGCCCCCGTCAATTAAGAATGCCCCCGTCAATTAGGAGTGCCCCCTTTCAATTAGGAGTGCCCCCTGTCACGTAGGAGAGCACCCTGTCAATTAGGAGGCCCCCCTGTCAGTTGGGAGTGCCGCTGTCAATTAGGAGCGCCCCCTGTCGATTCGAATGCCCGTGTCAATTCGGAATGACCGTGTCAATTAGGAGTGCCCGTGTCAATTAGGAGTGACCCCTGTCAATTAGGAGTGCCCCCTGTCAATTGGGAGTGTCCCCATCAAATTTGGAATGCTCCCGTCAACTTGGAATGCCCCCGTCAATTAAAATGCCCCCGACAATTAGGAGTGCCCCCTTTCAATTAGGAGTGCCCCCTGTCAATTAGCAGTGCCCCTGCCAATTAGGAGATCCCCTGTCAATCAGCAGGTCCCCTCTCAATTAGGAGTGTCCCCTGTCAATTAGGAGAGCACGTGTTAATTAGGAGAGATCCCAGTCAATTAGGAGTGCTCGTGTCAATTTCAACGCCCTCTGTTAATTAGGAGTGACCCTGCCAATTAGAACTGACCCCTGTCAATTCGGAGTGTCCCGTGTCAAACAGGAGAGCCCCTGTCATTTTGGAATGCCCCTTTCAATTATGAGTACCCCAATGTGAATTAGGGGTGCCCTTGTCAATTAGAAGTGACCCCTGTCAATTAGGAGTGTCCCGTGTGAATTAGGAGTGCCTGTGTCAATTAGGAGTGCCCCATGTCGGGTTGGAGCGCCCCCTGTCAATTGGGAGCGCCCCCTGTCAATTAGGAGGGCCCCCTGTCAATGAGGAGTGACCACTGTCAATTTGGAGTGGCCCCTGTCAAATTAGCATTGTTGCCTATCTCGATTTGGAGTGCCCCCCATCTCGATTTGGAATGCTCCCCATCTCAATTTGGAGTGCCCCCCATCTCGATTTGGTGTGCCCCCATCTCTCGATTTGGAGTCCCCCCGCCCCCCCCCCCCCATCATATCTCAATTTGGAGTGCCCTCCATATCTCGATTTGGAGTGCCCCCGATATCTTGAATTAGAGTGACCCCCATATCTCGATTTGGAGTGCCACCCATCTCGATTTGGAGTGCCACCCATCTCGATTTGGAGTGCCTCCTCTGTTGATTAGATGTGCACTCTAATTCGATTAGAAGTGCCCGCTATCATAATTTCGAGAGCCCTCGATCTCAATAACGAGTGCCCCTTTCTCGATTTGGAGAGTCCCCCTATCTCGATTTGCAGTGCACCCTATCTCGAATTGGAGGGCCCCCCATTTCAATCAGGAGTGTCCCCTGCCAATTTGGTATGCCCCCAGTCAATTAGGAGCCCCCCCCCACCCCCCACCCCCCCCGCCACCCCGTCAGTTAGTAGTTCCCCTGTCAATTCGGAGTGCCCCCAGTCAATTAGGAGTGCCTCCTGTCAATTAGGAGTGCGCCCTTTCAATTAGAAGTGTCCCCGATCTCAAGTAGGAGAGCCCCCGACAATTAGAAGTGCCCCGTGTCGATTAGGAGTACCTGTGACAATTAGGAGTGACTGTGTCAAGTTGGAGTGCCGCTGTCAGTTGGGAGCGCCCATGTCATTTAGGAGAGTCCACAGTCTATTAGGTGTTCCCCTTTTCCATTAGGAGTGCCCCCTATTAATTAGGAATGCCCCTTGTCAATTAGGAGTATCCCCTGTCAATTTGGAACGCCCCCTGTCTGTTTGGAGAGACCCCAGTCAATAAGGAGTGACCTCTGTCGATTAGGTGTGTCGCCTGTCAATTAGGAGTGCCCCCAGTCAATTAGGAGTGCCCCTGTCAAATAAAAGTGCCCACTATCACAATTAGGACTGCCCCCGTCACAATGACGAGTGCCCCCTGCGAATTATGAGTACCCATGTGAATTAAGAGGGCCCCCTGTCAAGTAGCAGAGTCCCCAAACAATTAGGAGTTTCCCCTGTCAATTAGGAGCGCCCCTTGTCAATTAAGAGTGCCCCCATCAATTAGGAATTCCCCCCTTCAATTAAGAATGCCCCGTCAATTTGGAATGCCCCCGTCAATTAGGAGTGCCCCCTTTCAAATAGTAGTGCCCCCTGTCAAGGAGGAGAGCTCGCTGTCAATTAGGAGTGCCCCCTATCAGTTGCGAGCGCCCATGATAATTAGGAGTGCCCCCTGTCAGTTGGGAGCGCCACCTGTCAATTAGCAGTGCCCCCTCTCAATTTGGAACGCCTCCTATCAATTAGGAGTGCCCCCTGTCAATTAGGAGCGCCACCTGTCGATTCGAATGCCCGTGTCAATTCGGAGTGACCGTGTCAAATAGGAGTGCCCGTGTCAATTAGGAGTACCCGTGTCAATTAGGAGCTCCCCCTATCAATTAGGAGTGACCCCTGTCAATTAGGAGTGCTCCCTGTCAATTGGGAGTGCCCCCATCAAATTTGGAATGCCCCCGTCAATTAAGAATGCTCCCGTCACCTTGCAATGCCCCCGTCAATTAAAATGCCCCCGTCAATTAGGAGTGCCTCCTTTCAATTAGCAGTGCCCCTGCCAATTAGGAGATCCCCCTGTCAATCAGCAGGTCCCCTCTCAATCAGGAGACCTCCCAGTCAATTAGGAGTGCTCGTGTCAATTTCAACGCCCTCTGTAATTAGGAGTGACCCCTCTCAATTCGGAGTGTCCCGTGTCAATTAGGAGTGCTCCCTGTTAAACAGGAGAGCCCCTGTCATTTTGGTATGCGCCTGTCAATTATTAGCGCCGCCCTTCCAATTAGGGGTGCCCTTGTCAATTAGAAGTGACCCCTGTCAATTCGGAGTGTCCCGTGACTATGAGGAGTGCCTATGTCAATTAGGAGTGCCCCATTTCGAGTAATAGCCCCCTATTTATTAGAAGTGCCCCTTGTCAATTAGGAGTGTCCCCTGTCAATTTGGAACGCCCCCTGTCTGTTTGGAGAGACCCCAGTCAATAAGGAGTGACCTCTGTCAATTAGGAGTGTCGCCTGTCAATTAGGAGTGCCCCCTGTCAATTTGGAGTGCCCCTGTCAAATAGAAGTGCCCCCTCTCACAATTAGGACTGCCCCCGTCAAAATTAGGAAGTGCCCCTATTGAATAACGAGTACCCATGTGAATTAGGAGGGCGCACTGTCAATTAGCAGTGCCCCATGTCATTAGGTGTGCGTCCTGTCAGTTGGGAGCGCCCATGTCATTTAAGAGGGCCCCCTGTCAATTAGGAGTGACCCCTGTCAATTAGGAGTGCCCCCTGTCAAGTAGGACTGCCCCCTTTCAATTTGGAGTGCGCTCTGTCAAGTAGGAGTGCTCCCTGTCAGTTAGGAGTGCCCCCTGTCAGTTGGGAGCGCCCATGTCAATTAGGAGGGCCCCCTGTCAATTTGGAACGCCCCCTATCAATTTGGAGTGCCACCTCTCAATTAGGAGCGCCACCTGTCAATTAGGAGTGCCCCCTGTCAATTAGCAGTGTCCCTGCCCAATTAGGAGCACCCCCTATCAATCAGCAGGTCCCCTCTCAATTAGGAGTGTCCCCTGTCAATTAGGAATGCCCGTGTGAATTAGGAGAGTAAATTTGGAGTCTCGCCTGTCTATTACGAGCACCTGTGTCAACTTGGAATGCCCCATTTCGATTTGGAGTGCCCCCCGGTCTCGATTTGAGCCCCCCCTCCCCCCCCCCCCCCCCCCGTCTCGATTTGGGGTGTCCCCCCGTCTCGATTTGCAGTGCCTCCCGTCTCGGTTTGGTTTGCCCCGGCTCGGTTTGGAGTGCCCACCGTCTAGATTTGGAGTGCCCCCCGTCTCGATTTGGAGTGCCCCCCATCTCAGTTTGGAGTACCCCCCATCTCTATTTGCAGTACCCCTCATCGCGATTTGGAGTACCCCAATCTCGATTTCGAGTGCCCCCATATCTCGATTTGGATTGCCCCCATATCTCGATTTGGAGTGCCCCTATCTCGATTGCCAGTGCCCCCCATCTCGATTTGGAGTGTCCCCCATCTCGAGTTGGAGTGGGCCCCATCTCTATTTGGAGTGATCCCCGTCTCGATTTGGAGTGCTCCCCGTCTCGATTTGGAGTGCCCCCCGCCTCGATTTGGAGTGCCCCCACCCCCGTCTCGATTTGGAGTGCCCCCCATCTCAGTTTGGAGTACCCCCCATCTCGATTTGGAGTGCCAGCCATCTCGATTTGGAGTGCCCCCCATCTCGACTTGGACTGATCCCTGTTTAGATTTGGAGCAGCAACTATTACAATTGAGTTTCCGCATCTCAACTCCGAGTGCCCGCATCTCAACTCGGAGTGCCCACATCTGAACTAGAATCATAGATCATGGAGTCGTATAGTTTCACAACATGGAAACAGGCCCTTTGGCCACCCTTTTTTTAAAATCCCGAAGCGAGTCCCAATTGCCCGTATTTGACCAATCTCCCGCGATATCCATCTTATCCATGTAACTGTCTCAACGCTTTTTTTAAGACAAAATTGTACCGCCTCTACTACTATCTCTGGCAGCTTGTTCCAGACACCCACCACCCTCTGCGTAAACAAAATGCCCCTCTGGACCCTTTTGTATCTCTCTTCTCTCACTTTAAAACTATGACCTCTAGTTTTAGACGCCCCTACATTTGGGAAAGGATACTGGCTATCGAGCTGATCTATGCCCCTCAGTATTTTACAGACCTCTATAAGATCACCCCTCAGCCTTCTACGCTCCAGAGATAGAAGACCCAGTCTATCCAGCCTATCCTTAGAACTCAAACCATTTAGTCCCGGTAGCATCCTAGTAAATCTTTGCTGCACTCTTTCTAATATCCTTCCTATAGTAGGTTGACCAGAATTGTACAGCGTATTCCAGATGTGGCCTTACCAATGTTTTGTACAACTTCAACAAGACCCAATGTTCTGACCAATGAAACTAAGCATGCTGAACGCCTTCTTCACCACTCTGTCCACCTGTGACTCCACTTTCAAGGAGCTATGAACCTGTACCCCTAGATGTCTTTGTTCTGTAGCTCTCAACAACGCCCTACCATTCAGTGAATAAGTCCTGCCCTGGTTCAATCTACCAAAATGCGTCACCTTGCATTTATATAAATTAAATTCCATCTGGCATTCGTCAGCCCACTGGCCGAATTGATCATGATCCCGTTGCAATCCGAGATAACCTTCTTCACTGTCTACTATGCCATCAATCTTGGTGTCACCTGCAAACTTACTAACCATGCCTCCTAAATTCTCTTTGAAATCATTAATATAAATGACAAATAACAGTGGACGCAGCACTGATCCCTGAGGCACACCGCTGATCACAGATCTACAGTTTGAAAAACAACCCGTTACAACCACGTTCTGGCTTCTGTCAAGAAGCCAATTTTGTATCCATTTCGCTACCTTATCCTGGATCCCGTGAGATTTAACCTTACGCAGCAACATACCATGCGGTACCTTGTTAAAGGCCTTGCTAAAGGCCACGTGGACAACATCAACTGCACTGCCCTTATCTACCTTCTTGATTAGTCCTTCAAAAAACCCAATCAAATTTTTGAGACATGATTTTACACCCACAAAGCCATGCTGACTGTCCCGAATCAGTCCTTGTATCTCTAAATGCCTGTAGATCCTGTCTCTAAAAATACCTTCCAACAACTTACCCACAACAGATATGAGGCTCACCGGCCTGTAGTTCCCAGGCTTTTCGATGCAGCCCTTTTTAAACAAAGGCACAACTTTTGCCATCCTCCAATCTTCAGGCACCTTACCTGTGACGAGCGGTGATTCAAATATCTCTGCTCGGATACCACCAATTTCCTCCCTCGCCTCCCACAATGTCCTGGGTACACTACATCAGGTCCCAGGGATTTATCTACCTTGATGCGCTTCAAGAGTTCCAGTACCTCTTTCTCTGTAATATGTATACTCTGCAAGACATCACTATTTATTTCCCCAAGTTCCCTAACAACCATGCTTTTCTCAACAGTAAATACCGATGAGAAATGTTCATTTAGGATCTCACCCATAACTTGTGCATCTGTACATAGATGACCTTGTTGATCCTTAAGAGGCCCTACTCTCTCCCTATTTACTCTTTTGGCATTTATGTATTTGGAGAAGTTCTTTGGATTCTCCTTTGCCTTATCTGCCAAAACAATCTCGTGTCTCCTTTTGTCCCTCCTGATTTCCCTCTTCACTCTACTCTTGCATCCTCTATATTCATCAAGGGATTCACTTGATCCCAGCTGCCTGTGCGTGTCATGTGTCTCCTTCTAATTCTCGACCAGGACCTCAAAATCCTGAGTTATCCAGGGTTCCCTACTTCTGCCAGCCTTGACCTTCACACTAAGGTGAATGTGTTTACCCTGAACCATGGTTAACACACTTTTGAAAGCCTCCCACTTACCAGACGTTCCTTTGCCTTCCCACAGACCCCCCCAATTAACTTTTGAAACTTCCTGTCTGACACCATCAAAATTCATCTTGCCCCAATTTAGAATTGTAACTTTTGGGCCAGAACTATCATTCTCCATAGCTATCTTAAAACCAAAAGATTTATGGTCAATGGTCCCAAAGTGATCCCCCACTAACACTTCTGTCACCTGCCCTTCCTCATTTCGAAACAAGAGGTCAAGTTTTGCCCCCTCTCTACTCGGGCCATCCACATACTGAATGAACAATTCCTCCTGGATACACTCAACAAATTTCTCTCCATCCAAGCCTCTAATACTATTGCTGTCCCAGTCAATGTTGGGAAAGTTAAAATCTCCTACTATTACCTCCCTATTTTTCTTGGAGCTATCTGTAATGTCCTTAGATATTTGCTTCTCAATTTCCCGCCGATTATTTGGGGGCCTATAGTACAAATCTATTAAAGTGATTTCCCCCTTCTTATTTGTCAGTTCTATCCATATAGATTCAGTGGCCGAACCCTCGGATATATCCCCTCTCGTACAGACGTGATGTTTTCCCTATACAAAATGCAACTCCCTCTCCTCTATTACCTCCTGTTCTATCTTTCCTAGAGCATCTGTACCCTGGAACATTGAGCTGCCAGTCCTGTCCCTCCCATAGTCATGTCTCAGTAATTGCTATGGCATTCCAGTTCCACGTATCCATCCATGCCCGGAGTTTATCTGGCTTGACGTTCGAACTCTTGCATTGAAATAAATGCAGTTTAATCTGGACTTCCCTTCATCTCTGTCTTTCTTTTGCCTGATCTGTCCGGTACGAGGATTACTAACACTGCCTTTACTACTTCATGAAAGTATCGATGTGGAAGGACCAAGACAGGTTGTTGGTGATCTGGACACCGAGAATCCTGGACCTCTTGACTGAATTGAATGATTATTTGAAAAGAAACAATGTGCCGGGTTATAGAGAGGAAGACAGAAGAATGTCACGAGAGAAATGCTCATCCAGAGAGCTGGTGCAGACACAATGGGTTGAATGGGCTGTTTCTGCACCATAATGGCACAGTGGTTTGCATGGCTGCCTTTCAGCACCAGGGACCCGGGCTCAATTCCTCACTGTCTGTGCGGAGTCTGCACGTTCTTCCCGTGTCTGCATGGGTTTCCTCCGGGTGGCCTGGTTTCCTCTCATAGTGTGTGCTGGTTAGGTGCATTGGCCATGCTAAATTTTCCTTCAGTGCACCCGAACAGGCGCCCACTTGTGACACTTTTCTTTCAAACAGGAATTTCACAGTAACTTCATTGCAGTTTTAGTGTAAGCCTGACTTGTGACTAATAAATAAAATTAACTTCCATGAGGTAGACAGGTCCCCAGGCGAGGTTCCGGAGGACTGGAGAATAGTCAGTGTTGATCCCTTGTTTAAGAAAGAAAGCAGGAATATTCCAGGAAATTATAGGCCGGTGAGCCTGACGTCAGTGGTGGGGAAGATTTTGGAGAAGATGCTGAGACGTAGGATGTATGCACATTTGGAAGAAAATGGACTCGTTAGTGACAGGCAGCATGGTTTTGTACGGGGATGGTCATGTGTCACCAACTTGATTGAGTTTATTGAAGAGGTGAAAAAGATAATTGATGAGGAAAGGACTGTAGATGTACAGAGAAGACAGAACAAAGAAAATTATAGCACAGGAACAGGCCCTTTGGCCCTCCAAGCCTGCACCGACCATGCTGCCTGACTTAACGAAAACCCCCTACTCTTCCAGGGACCATATCCCTCTATTCCCATCTCGTTCATGTACTTGTCAAGACGCCCCTTAAAAGTCACTACCGTGACTACCGTATTGTCGTTGATATGGACTTTAGTAAGGTGTTTGACAAGGTCCCACAAAGCAGACTGTTACAAAAAATAAAATTACATGAAATTCAGGGCTTGCGACAGGGATACAGAACTGGCTACGTCATAGAAGACAGAGTGTAGCGGTAGAAGGGTGTTTTTCAGAATGGAGATCAGTAGTTAGTGATGTACCGTAGGGATCAGTGCTGGGACCTCTGTTGTTTGTGGTATATATTAATGGTCAGGAGGAAAATGTAGAGGATCTGATTAGTAAGTCTGCGGATGACAGGAAGATTGGTGGAGTGTCTGATAGTGCCAGGGGTTGTCAGAGGATACAACAGGATAGAGACAGATTGGAGACTTGGGCACAGAAGTGGCAGATGGTTTTAATCCAGACAAATGCGAGGTGATGCATTTTGGCCGATCAAATTCAGGTGTGAATTATACTGCAAATGGTAGAACCCTTCGGAACATTAACATACAGAGGGATCTGGGCATGCAGGTCCACAGTTCCCTAAAAGTGGCAACACAAGTGGCCAAGATGATTAAGAAAGCATATGGCATGCTTGCCTTCATCAAACGGAGCACTGAGTACAAGAGTTGGGAAATCATGTTACAGCTATATAAAACCTTGGTTAGGCTGCATTTGGAGTATTGCATGCAGTTATCTTGGTTAGGCTGCTGTTTGTAATATTTATTAATGATCTGGATGAGGGTATAGTTGGGTGGATTAGCAAATTTGCTGATGACACCAAAGTCGGTGGTGTGGTAGACAGTGAGGAAGGGTGTCGTAGTTTGCAGGAAGACTTAGACAGGTTGCAAAGTTGGGCCGAGAGGTGGCGGATGGAGTTTAATGCGGAGAAGTGTGAGGTAATTCACTTTGGTAGGAATAACAGATGTGTTGAGTATAGGGCTAACGGGAGGACTTTGAATAGTGTGGAGGAGCAGAGGGATCTAGGTGTATGTGTGCATAGATCCCTGAAAGTTGGGAATCAAGTAGATAAGGTTGTTAAGAAGGCATATGGTGTCTTGGCGTTTATTGGTAGGGGGATTGAATTTAGGAGTCGTAGCGTTATGTTGCAACTGTACACAACTCTGGTGCGGCCGCACTTGGAGTACTGTGTGCAGTTCTGGTCCCCACATTACAGGAAGGATGTGGAGGCTTTGGAGAGGGTGCAGAGGAGGTTTACCAGGATGTTGCCTGGTATGGAGGGGAGATCCTATGAGGAGAGGCTGAGGGATTTGGGATTGTTTTCGCTGGAAAGGCGGCGGCTAAGAGGGGATCTTATTGAAACATATAAGATGATTAGAGGTTTAGATAGGGTGGATAGTGATAGCCTTTTTCCTCTGATGGAGAAATCCAGCACGAGGGGGCATGGCTTTAAATTGAGGGGGGGTAGTTATAGAACCGATGTCAGGGGTAGGTTCTTTACCCAGAGGGTGGTGAGGGATTGGAATGCCCTGCCAGCATCAGTAGTAAATGCGCCTAGTTTGGGGGCGTTTAAGAGATCCGTAGATAGGTTCATGGACGAAAAGAAATTGGTTTAGGTTGGAGGGTCACAGTTTTTTTTTAACTGGTCGGTGCAACATCGTGGGCCGAAGGGCCTGTTCTGCGCTGTAATGTTCTATGTTCTATGTTCTATGTTCTATCGTTTCCACACTGCGAGAAGGGCATGGAAGCTTTGGAGAAAGTGCAAAGTAAATGGTAGAACCCTTAGGAGTATTGCCAAGCAAAAAAGATCTGGGCGTACATGTCCCGATCTTTGAAAATGGCAATGCAGGTGGATAAGGTAGTCAAGAAGGCATACAGCATGCTTGCCTTCATCGGTCGGGGCATTGAGTGTAAACATTTGCAGGTCATGCTGCAGCTGTACAGAACCTCAGATAGGCCTCATTTAGAATATTGTGTACAATTCTGTTTGCCACACGAACAGAACGATGTGGATGCTTTGGAGAGGGTACAAGTTTACCAGGATGTTGCATGGTCTGGAGGGTAATAGCTATGACGAGAGGTTGGATAAACTTGGCTTGTTCTCACTAGAACGGCGGAGGTTGAGGGCCGCCCTGACAGTGGTTTGCAAGATTATGAGTGGCATGGACAGAGTGGATAGCTATATGTTCTTTCTTAGGGTAGAAAAGTCAAGCACAAGGGGACATAGGTTTAAGGTGTGGGGAAAAGTTTAGAGGAGATCTACGAGGCAGCTTTTTTACACTGATGGTGGTGAATGTCTGGAACCCGCTGCCTGGGGAGGTGACGTGAGCAGGTACAATAGCAGCATTTAAGGGGCAACTAGGTGGATACATGAATAGGATGGGAATGGAAGGAAACACACTCTGTAAGTGCATACGGATTTAGTTTAGGTAGGCATCAGGATCGGCGCAGGCTTGGAAGGCTGAAGAGTCTGTTACTGAACTGTACCTTTTTTTGGGGCACTAAGGTTCACCAGCATGTTGTCTGGTCTCAAAGCTAAGAGGAGAGGTTCAATAACTGGATTATTTTCGCCGGGAAGACGGAGGCTGAGGGGTATACAAAATTATGAGAGGCAAAGGCAGGGTGGATAGTCAGAGGCTTTTTCCCCAGGGTGGAAGAGTTAATTACAAGGGGACACAGGTTCAAGGTGAGAGGGGGAAAGTGTAAGGAAGATGTGCGGGTGAAGTATTTCACGCAGAGTGGTGGGTGTCTGGAATGAGCTGACAGAGGAGGTGGTAGAAGCAGACGCATTAATAACATTTAAGAGGCATCAGAATGATTTGATTTGATGAATTTATTATTGTGACATGTATTAGCATTCAGTGAATATTATTGTTCCTTGCACGCTATACAGACGAAGCATACCGTTTGTAGAGAAGGAAAGGAGAAAGTGCAGAATGTAGTGTTACAGTCATTGCTAGGATGTAGAGAAAGATCAACTTAATGCATGGTAAGTCCATTCAAAAGTCTGACAGCAGCAGGGAAAAAGGTGTTCTTGGGTTGGTTGGTACGTGACCTCAGACTTTTGTGCCTTTTTCCCGAAGAAGAAAGGTGGAAGAGAGAATGTCCGTGGTGCGTGACGTCCTTAATTATGCTGGCTGCTTTGTTGAGGCAGCGGAGAGTGTAGATAGAATCAATGTATGGGAGGCTGGTTTGTGTAATGGATTGGGCTACATTCACAACCTTTTGTAGTTTCTTGCGGTCTTGGGCAGAGCAGGAGCCATACCAAGCTGTGATACAACCAGAAAGAATGTTTTCTATAGTGCATATGTAAAAGTTCGTGAGATTCATAGCTGACGTGCAAAGTTTCTTCAGTCTCCTGAGAATGTAGAGGCGCCGGTGAGCTTTCGTAACTATAGTGTCGGCATGGGGGAACTACGGTAGGTTGTTGGTGGTCTGGACAACTAAAAGCTGAAGCTCTCAACCCTTTCAACTTCGTCCCCATTGATGTAGACAGGGACATGTTCTCCTTTACGCTTCCTGAAGTCGATGACAATCTCCTTCGTTTTGTTGACATTGAAGGAGAGATGGAGGGTTATAGGTAGGCCTAAAAGGTAGGGATATGTTCGGCACAACTTGTGGGGCCGAAGGGCCTGTGTTGTGCTGTAGTCTTTCTATGTTTCTATGAGAGATTATTGTTGCCGCAACAGTTCACCAGATTCTCTATCTAATTCCTGTACTCTGTCTCGTTATTGTTTGAGATCCAACTGTTGTGGGAAATGAACCACTGAGTCAGGCTTGAAGGTTTCAAGAATACAGTTTTATTTTAATGAAGCTTCGTGGAGAAAAGGCACTAGCAAGCAGCAAACCTTCTCTCAATGAGACAGTAGGAGCGTCCATCTTTATACACTTTACACAATAGATGGACCGGCATCTAGCCATTATCAAATCGTTGTAATCAAGTAGGTGATCGATCGTGAACACATCGTTATAGACAAATGCAGACAGATACAGACATGAACATGTTAACATCGCATTGTCTTAGGAATTGATACATTTCCTACGTCAGTGGCTATCAATGGTTTTTAGTTTCGGCCTATTCATATTCTAATTTACAATAATTGGTTTTCCTGCAGTTATATATTCCCGATCCTACCTGTAGTTAATCTCATCATCTTCCCCTATTGTCCTTATCTTTACGTCCTGGCTGGATTCCTGCATATTTAACTTTGGATAGCTGTCTGTCCTTCATGTTTTAATCTCAGGTGGCTGTCTGTACTGAAAGTCAGTGCCCGTTTAATGTATCTTTCCCAGGTGACTGTTTGTGTGCAAGGCAACCATCTTATGTGCACCCATCTGTATATTTTTCCTCCTTCGCAACTGACTATGGTGGTGTCGTCAGCAAACTTGAAAATCGAATTGGAGGGGAAGTTGGCCGCACAGTATTCGGTGTACAAGGAGTATAGTAGGGAGCTGAGAAGACAGCCTTGTGGGGCACCGTTGTTGAGGATGATCATGGAGGAGGTGTTGTTGCCTATCCTTACTGATTGCGGTCTGAGAGTTAGGAAGTTAAGGATCCAGTCACAGAGGGAAGTGCCGAGGCCCAGGCCACGGAGTTTGGGGATGAGTTTCGTGGGAATAATAGTGTTGAAGGCTGAACTGAAGTCAATAAATAGGAGTCTGACATAGGTATCTTGTTATCTAGGTATTCCAAGGTTCAGTGAAGAGCCAGGGAAATGGCGTCTGCTGTGGATCTGTTCCGGCAATAGGCAAACTGTAGTGGATCCAGGTAGTCCAGGAGGCTGGAATTGATTCATGACTAACCTTTCGAAGCACTTCATAATGATGGATGTCAGAGCCATTGGCCGATAGTCATTAAGGCACGCTGCTTGGGTTTTCATAGGTACCAGGATTATGGTCGTCTTCTTGAAGCGGATAGGGACCTCAGATTGTTGTAAAGAGAGGTTGAAGATGTCTGTGAGTACCTCTGCCAGCTGATCCGCACAGGACCTGAGTGCATGTCCGGGTCCCCAATCCGGGTCAGTTGCTTTCCGTGGGTTGAGCTTCAGGAATGCTGATCTGACATCAGCAATGGTGACCCCAGATAAAGGTTCATCCAGGGCTTCCAGGGTAGGGGGCATGCTCTCGCTGACCTCTTGCTCAAAACGGACGTAGAATGCATTTAGCTCATCAGGGAGAGGTGCGTTGGAGCCGGCGATTTAATATGCCAGCTCCAACATGGATGGGTACAAGAATAGGGAGGGAATAGCGGGATACGGACCAAATAAGGGCAGAAGGTTTTTTGTTTAGATTAGCTCTGGCATCATGATCGGCACGGCCTTGGATGGCTAAAGGGCCTGTTCCTGTGCTGTACTTCTCTTTGTTCTTTGTTCTAATAAATAAACATTTTAAACTTAAACTTTAATAAGTCTATGATTCTGTGTTGACTCATAGTTGAGTAATCCAACATGGATAAATATGAGGCTTTATGTTTTGACAGGAAGAACGGGTCACTTTTTTTAAGGAAGATGCAAGTTCTGGTGGGCCAAAGGAACAAAGCGATCTCAGTGTGCAAACTACAACAATCATTAAACTTTTACCGTTGGCAAGATGGCGCTGGACTGAGGCGACTTCTTGCAAGCTGTGCCCAGTATTTCCTCTAATTCTTTTCAATGAAAGCAAATTACTGCGGATGCTGGAATCTGAAACCAAAAGAGAAAATGCTGGAAAATCTCAGCAGGTCTTGCTGCATCTGTAAGGAGAGAAAAGAGCTGACATTTCGAGTCCAGACGACCCTTTGTCAAAGCAAAAAAGGCAGAGAAAGTGGGAGATATTTATACTGTAGGGTGAGGGTGTCAGAGATCCTTGGGTACCAGCAACCTGAGGCACACCTAGTCGACTCTTAACACAAGCAGTGCTGGACACCATGCATCCAATGCAAGGTCTTTAATTATTTGTGCACAAGGAGAATTCCCTCCATCCACTGGGATGGCCGGAGCGGTTCTGACGTAACAGAGAAACTGCTCAGCAGTTATTGTCAATTACAGCAAATCAGGGACAAGAGATTTTTCATATCTTTCATTGACAGACATATTTGCCAATTAAATCCCAGCTTTTCGCCCTTTCTCATTCGATGAAAAATTGATTGTGAAAATCCTTCATTTTCATATCCCCATAACTCGTCTTTGGTATTTGTTATGAAACAAATCTGGTCTTGTTCACCCTCTGGTGAAGGCGAAAATCAAAATGTTATGGGGCCTACACAGTATAGCAGAGACTGACTCCTTTTGAAGGTCAGTAAGCTGAGAAACATTTTCGACTACTGTACAGAGAAAGCATGAGTTTTTAATTTGAACACTTTAACTTCCACACAATTTACCTTGCAAACTATGAAACTTCAATCTCAACTTTTTAATTTCCACACTTCCATCCTTTCTGTCCTCTTCGGACAAGGTTATGGGTCCTCCATGACTTCTCCATCTCGGCGCATTAGCTTTCTAAATTCTTCCTCAGTCGGTTCGAAGACTGGGAGGACTGAAAGGAGATGGGCTGCTGGGCTGTGGATATAAGAACGAGGGAGACAGTTAGATCAAATGAAACAAGAGACAAGTTAAATAACCAGGTATAATACGATGAGCAAGGCCAGGCCCATAATAAGGTACTTGAGAAGGGTCTAAAAAAATTTCCAAATCACCCGCCAAGGTTAGAGAGCCAGCCCCACCAGTCAAAGGGTTTGTCCTGAGCAACTGAGTGCAAAAGACGCACATGCTACAGACTGGAATGCACATCTGTCTCGACCCTACGATCATCATTAACGTAAAAACAACATGTCTCATTGACTGCCGCGCACACTCCGCCCTGCGCTGCTAATAGGAGATTGTGGGCCATGCGCTTCTGGAGCATCACTTTAGAAAAGGACTGAATCACCGACTGCAGGCGCTGAATGGCGTCCACGGTGCTGTTTTCAATTATTTCCATTGCAGCGGAGATATTAATCATGGCCATTTCTAATTCTGAGAACCCAAGACCTGGGAGGAGGGCCCGGACAAACTGGTGAAAGCCGGTGTTACAGGACGAGTGGGTTTGGACCTGACTGTTGCTGATACTTCACAAATCCGAGATTTTTGCGAAGAGAGTGGATGAATAAGTGCTTGACCCCAAGGGCCTCGGGGATCATGCGACCTATGGTGCAGGTGGTGGCCCAATCGACAGGGAGGGTCTTGCAGGCTCCATCCCCACAAAGCCAGAACGAGCCATTGCGATCAAGAGTCGGGTACGAGAATGTGGAGTTTTGGCAAAAGGTGAGCCATTGCTGGGTGTGGGGAGATTTCTCCGGGGCATATCAACGGACCTCACAAGTCTGACTGAGACGTAGAGCCCTGAGGGCTCCTTGGTCTGCACACCTGGACCGATCCCCATGGTTACAAGGCCCTGATTCCTTGGGATAGACGCCGTTAGGAGGCCAGACGGTAACGAGACCATTGAGAGTGAGGTTGTGTGACCACTGGCAACCACCCTCGCACTTGGTGTAGTGGAGTTTGGCCTTGGATTTGGGGGACGAAGCTATACATAATCGGTTGTTAATCGTGCAATCCCGAAAGGAAGTCATGCGACCGGACCAGATGTCATGTGACCGGATGTTTATTTAATTCCCAGAATTTTGGTGTCTTCCATTTAATTGATTTTATACTTTTAAAACTAATCTATTACTTTGAATATTTATTTTTGTATTCATGTTTGATGTTTAAGATTAGGATACAGTTATGATTCCCATGGGGATCTTAATATCCAATTGACTGAGCAGCCCTCAAATGACTGCAGATTGTTTCCTTACTGTACTCCTTAAAGCACGGTATTTTCTGTAACGGCAGTATAATAGTTTGTTCACACATGAAACAGATAAAATGACATACATCAAATGCAAGGATTAAAGTAATCAGCAAAGTAAGTTACGAGCTGTATTAAATTACAATTCCATAAACCCTACAGAGTTACTGTTGTGAAAATAAAGACAGACTTCGCTGGCAGCTGGTGAATGGAAATTGCATTCCAAAACAATACTGGGTATTGATAACGACACAGCACGATTGAAGCTTCACAAGGCCAAGAAACTCAAAACAAACCATAAATCCTATCCCAGGAACAACATTACATAGCAAATTATACAAGTGAATTCGACAATATTCTGAGCAACATATTGGCATTCATGGCTAAATTAAATGCCGGTGCATGATATAGGGAGTTGTTGGGGGCGCAGGCCGTTGGGGAGGCAGGGGTGGCATGGCTGAAGGCCACTGGATACGGTGCCGGGACCAATGTCCCCTGGAAAATGCAGGTGCAACAGGCACTTGTGTCGCTGCCTCGGTCAGCTGACGCCTTTATCCCCAGCCCGTGTCCTCCACGAGCTCGACCTCAACTGACCGGAGTATAATACATTATCTGTAACTTTACTTCTCGATTTTGGCTTCTGGTATTGCAGCTGGTTTTCACAGTGCTGGGAGGGTCGAAGAAGCTTGGATAGGTCCCATTCAACACAAGTCATTGCAAACATTTTTTTCAGATCAGGATGCAACCCTGGTACAAGAATATTTACAAGCGCTGACACTCCAGTGCTTTGAGATATATCCAAACAATTCATGAACAGCGAACCAAATTTCTCGACATAATACGTCCTTATCAGGCTCCTGTACCGTGCTATGTATCCTCTGCCAATGTACGTTTAGAGTCCTTACGATTAAAATACAGCCTGGAGAAAATAAAACTCAGGAACTAAGGGTATTCCTCGGGGTCTGGGAAGGGGAAGGCGGGGGGGGGGGGGGGGGGGGGCGGGGGGTGGTGCCTGGGATCTGGTTTGGGATGAGATGGTTTTTTTCTCAGAGAATCCTGAGGGTCCCAAAGCTGCTGGGGGCGGGGGGGGGGGGGGGAGGCGGGGGGTGGGATGGTGGATCCCTGCTGATAGCACTGCGGCAGGGAGGGTCCAACCGTATGAATCTGGGAGGTGGGGGGGGTCCTTTGTGTGGCCTCAACTGGACTCGACCGTGAGTCCGCTGAAGGAGGCCGCGGGGGTCGGGGGGGGGGGGGGGGGGTGGGGGCGGAGCTGAATCCAATTTTCCTCCTCATCATCCTGTTCAGCAGAAAGTAATTTTTTTGTTTGTTTGTGAGGACGCTGCAATAACCCAGATCTTGGCTTTTCTTATCCAATATAATACCAATCCTTCATTAGCGTAACATGTCCCCATATCATGCTATTTGGTAATCACCATGGTAACTTGTTCTTTGTTTTCATCCTACTTTCCTGACCTGGAATATTGTGTTTTTGGAACAAGGTTTAATATATACTCACTTATCCTGCGTACGTCAGTGCTGGCCTTACTGAAGGCGTGACGGAAGGCCGTGTTTCGCTGAGAATCATTTTCCATTACATGACAGAATTTTGGTTTTGGCAATTATGGAACATAAAAGTTTACAATTGTGGTCACCTAACTTCCACACCTCCTCCCCCCATCCCACCAGAGAATGATCTGCCTGCATCCCCCCCCCCCCCCCCCCCCGCCGCCGACCGAATGATCTGCCTGCATCCCCCCCCCCCACTCCCCTCCACGCCCCCCCCCCACCACCGCCCCCCCCCCCCCCGCCGCCGACCAATCTGAGATAGAGAGCCGCTGGAAACACTGAACTTCCCTCTTCAGAAGCTGGAGCGCCCGAAACAGACCTTTGGCGAGCAGGTCTGCTTATTGCCAAATCTGGAAGGGGGAACATGATGATAAAGGGGGAAAGGCCGATACGTTTGGGTGTCCAGATCATTACGTCAATTTAAATGCATGCAACTGCATTTAAATTCACGTCGCTCCCATTTTTGGCACGATTCAGATCGCGGCCATTATCGAGTCTTGGTAATGAAGGAATGGGCGTGGACAAAGATCAAAGAGCAAAGAACATACAGCACAGGAACGGCCCTTCGGCCCTCCAAGCCCGCGCCGCTCCCTGATCCAAACTAGATAATTCTTTTGTATCTTTCCATTCCCACTCCGTTCATATGGCTGTCTAGATAAGTCTTTAACGTTCCCACTGTGTCCGCCTCCACCACCTTGCCCAGCAGCACATTCCAGGCCCCCACCACTCTCTGTGTAAAATAAGTCCTTCTGATATCCGTGTTAACCCCCCCCCCCCCCCCCCACGCGCCGGCTCACCGTAAACGCAGATCACGCTGTTCGCCTGACGCCTGACTTTACAAAGTTTTCACACCCGCAAACATGTGCCAAACTTCGCGCCCGTTTTCGGGCGCAAAATCGCGGTAAAGTTCGGCGTCGGGCCTTTAACGTGATCTGCACCCGAATTGGAGCAGGTCGCACCTTTACCGACATCCCGTTCGGGCGCGGGTCCGGCGCATGCCCGAATCGGGTGGCCCGATGATTTAAAGGCATTTGCATAAATTTAAAGCGACTTAATAAACTGCGTGCCCAACTCTACCGCCAAATCCCACTTTACCGCCTTCTGGCCCGATCCGCGTCTGTGCTGTAACCGACCTGCAAAATACAAGTCTGAAGTCGCCGCTGCAGCCTCCGAAGAGCGGGGTCAGAGACTGCAACTGCTCTCTGACCCAGGTCATCGTCTGTTCGGGCGGGAGGTGGGTGGGATCGGAGGGGGTGTGACCGATCATCCCCTGGGGGGAGGGGGGATGAGAGGGGGTGTGACGTCTCATCCTCTGGTCGGGAGTGTTCCGCTGCCTGTCTGCAGCCGATCCCTCCTGGCACCATCACTGGTCAACTACCAGCCACAGATTACTCTTCCCTGCAGGTGCGAGAGAGCGGCAGAAATGGCTGTGGCTGGTAGTGTACACGTGATGGTGCCAGGAGGGATCAGCCACAGACACGACCAGAAGATGAGACGTCACACCCCCACTCCTTCCCCCCCCCCCCAGAGGATGAGACATCACACCCCCTCTCCTCTCCCCCAGGGGATGATCGGTCACACCCCCTCCCCTCCCATCCCCCCCAATCCCATTCCAGAGCATGAACATCAGAGAGCCGCACTCTCCGCTTTCTGCTTTTTTTTTGCGCCCGGGCGTGCTGTCAGAGTTTTTTTCGAACTGCACATGCACAGTTCCGAGCTCCTATCGGTCCGCCAGCGCTAAGCCCCGGCCACAGAGCTGATCGGGCTGGAGCCGGCAAAACGCATATGGGCGCGCTGCAACGAGGATTCCGGGAATGGATCTGTTTGACGCCCAAATCCGGCAAATAAACTGAAAATGGTAAAATTCCCCCCTATACTCCATCTGCCACTTTTTTGCTCACTCTCCTAACCTGTCCAAATCCTTCGACAGTCCTCCTGCTTCCTCAATACTACCTGTCCATCTACATATCTTTGTATTATCTGCAAACCTCGCAACTCTATCTTCAGTTCCTTAATCCAAATCCTGAATGTATATTGTGAAAAGTTGCAGTCCCAGCACTGACCCCTGAGGCACACCACTCGTCAACGGCTGCCATCCTGAAAACGACTCCTTCATCCCCACTCTCAGCCTTCTGCCAGTCAACCACTCCTCTATTCATTGCAGGATCTTACCCTTAGCACCCGGGCTCTTAAATGATTTAACAGTCTCCCGTGCGGTTTTTTGTCAAAGGCCTTCTGGAAATCTAAATAAACCACATCCACTGGTTCTAATTTATCTTACTTCCTTGTTACCTCCTTCAAAGAGCTCTTAACAGATTTGCCAGAAATGACCTCCCCTTGACGACTTCGTGCTGACTCAGTCCTATTTTATCATGCACTTCCAAGTACTCTTTGGTCTCATCTTTACTAATGGATTCTAAAATCTTGCCCATGATGAAGACAGGCTAACTGGCCTATAATATCCCATATGCTGTCTCCCTCCCTACTTAAACAGCGGTGTTCTATTAACTACTTTCCAGTCCTCTAGGACCCTCCCTGCCTCCAGTGATTCCACGAAGATCACCACCAATGCCTCCACAATTTCCTCAGCTATCTCTTTTAGAACCCTGGGGTATAGTCCATACGGTCCAGGTGATTTATCCACCTTCAGGTCTTTCATTTTTCCCAGAACCTTCTCCTTAGTGTTGGCCACTACATTCATTTGTACCCCCTAACCTTCCTGGAGCTCTGGCATCCCACTGGTGTCTTCCACCATGAAGACTGATGCAAAGTAACTATTTGGTTCCTCTGCCATTTCTATGTTTCCTGTTATTACTTCTCCAGCCTCATTTTCCAGTGGTCCAATGGCTATTTTTCCCTCTCTCCCCCCTTTTTATGTCTTGAAAAAAATTCGGCCTATCTTCTTTTATATTACTAGCTAGCTTACACTTGTATTACATCTTCTCCCCCCTTATTACAATTTTAGTTGTCCCCTGCTCGCTTATAAAGGCTTCCCAATCCTCTGGCTTCCCACTAATCCTTGCCACTTTGTATGCTTTCTTCTTTTGCTCTTAGGCTGTGCTTGACATCCCTCGTAAGCCATGGATGCCTCGCCCTCTCCTGAGCATGTTTCCTCCTCCTTGGGATGAATTTCTGTTGTACCTCCCTTACAACCCCTCAATACCCCTGCCATTGCTCTTCCACTGTCTCCATTGCTTGGCTCCCTGTCCAATCAACTCTGGCCAGCTCCTCCCTCACGTCTTTGCAATTACCCTTATTTAATTGTTACATTGTTTCCAGCTTCTCCCTCTCAAACTGCAGGGCAAATTCTATCATATTATGATCACTGCTCCCGAAGGGTTCCTTTACCATAAGTTCCCTAATCAAGTCTGCCTCATTACACATCACCAAATCCAGAATTCCCTGTTCTCGAGTAGGCTCCGTCACAAGCTGCTCCAAAAAAACACCTCTTTGACATTGCACAAATTCCTTTTCTTGGGATCCACGACCTACCTGATTTTCCCAATCCACCTGCATATTGAAGCTCCCCATGTTTATTGTAATATTACCTTTTTATAATATTTTTCTGTCTCCTAGATGATTTTCTGCCCACATCCTGACTACTGCTAGGGGGCCTGTACATAACTCCTATCAGAGTCTTTTTATCTTTGCGATTCCTCAACTCTACCACAGAGCTTCTATGCCTCTTGATCCCATATCGATTTTTGCCATTGATTTAACTTCATTCCTTTGTAACAATGCAACCCCGCCCCCTTTGTCCATCTGCCTGTCCAGTCGACAGGATACATATCCTTGGATATTTAGATCCCAGCCCTGATCCCCTTGCAGCGACGTCTCTGTGATGCCCACAACATCCTACCGGCCAATTTCAATGTGCGCAACAAACCCATTTACCTTGTTCCATATACTGCGCGAAGATAGGTACAACACTATCAGTCCTGCATTGACTATCACCCTCCTCATACTTGTCACTCTTTTTGCTCTGCCTGAGGTTAGATTCCTGCCACCTTCTAAACTTTCTGTTCTCTAATGTGGGAGGCCAGGGAGGCCTGGTATCAACAGCTCCTCCAATCATGAAGGGGACAGGGAACTCGACATTGGTCACTGCCGACGGGGGGGAAGAGGATCAAACGTTGGTGGGTTCATCGAGGCCTCACTCGCCAGAGAGGATTTAAAACTGGCTCCAGTCCCCAAACATCAACCCGAAGGGATTGTCACTCCCCTGATCATGTTTAAGTAAGATGGACATAAGGATCAGGAATGAACTATGGGCTGTATTATATTGTAAATATGCTGTGGATTCTGCACCGAGCCTGTATAAAGTGAGTAGAGAAAAATGTACAATTGTTCGCAAATGGTTTCAAATGCTGTTGCTGTACTGGGGGTTGTTATTTACAGGGGAGGATAGTTGTATATGTTGGAGCAGTCCTTTAAGGGAACAGGCCGTGTGATCTCAGGTGTGGGGTGAGCTGTTGGGATCCTCCCAGAGTGGGCAGTCAATAATTGGAGCGTTGTGTGAACAGATGGAATAAAGAGTTGTGTCCCTGACACCTGACTGTGGAGTCGATATTGAAGAGAAGCCTCAGAACCACAGGACATAAACAAACAGTCTCTGTCCCAGTGCTGCACAACTCTACCGGTAGCTTCAATCCTCTTGTCCACCTCTCACACTCTTCTCAAGGTGCTACTTGTCTGTCCCGGTGTCCACCTCCCGACTCTCCTCAAGGAGCTGCTTTTCTTTCCCGGTGTCCCAGTGCCCCCTCTCACACTCTCCTCAAGGTGCTGCTTGTCTGTCCCGGTGTCCACCTCCCCACTCTCCTCAAGGTGCGAACTGTCTGTCGCGGTGTCCCAGTGCCCCCCTCTCACACTGTCCTCAAGGAGCTGCTTGTCTGTACTACTTTCTCCCTCTCACACTCTCCTCAAGATGCTCCTTCTCTGTCCTGGTGTCCACCTCCCCACTCTCCTCAAGGAGCTGCTTTTCTTTCCCGGTGTCCCAGTGCCCCCTTCTCACACTCCCCTCAAAGTGCTGCTTGTCTGTCCCGGTGTCCCCCTCTCACACTCTCCCCAAGGTGCTGCTTGTCTGTCCCGGTGTCCACCTCTCCACTCTCCTCAAGGTGCTACTTTTCTTTCCCGATGTCCCAGTGTCCCCCTCTCACACTTTCCTCAAGGTGCTGCTTGTCTGTCCTGGGGTCCCCCTCAAACACTCTCCTCAAGGTGCTGACTGTCTGTCCCAGTGTCCCACTGTCCCCCTCTCACACTCTCTTCAAGGTGCTGCTTGTCTGTCCCCGTGTCCCCCTCTCACATTCTCCTCAAGGTGCTACTTGTCTCTTCCGGTGTCGCCGTGTCCCACACTCACACTCTGCTCAAGGTGCTGACTGTCTGTCCCGGTGTCCCAGTGTCACCCTCTTACACTCTCCTCAAGGTGCTGCTTGTCTGTCCCAGTGACCGCCCCTCACACTTTCCTCAAGGTGTTGACTGTCCGTCCCAGTGCCCCACTGTCCTGCTCTCACACTCTCCACAGGGTGCTGCTTGTCTGCCCCGGTGTCACAGTGTCCGCCTCTCACACTCTCATCAAGGTGCTGACTGTCTGTCCTGGTGTCCCAGTGTCCCCCTCTCACACTCTCCTCAAGGTGCTGCTTGTCTGTCCCAGTGTCCCAGTGTCCCCCTCTCACACTCTCCTCAAAATGCTGACTGTCTGTCCAGGTGTCCCAGTGTCTTCCTCTCACACTCTCCTCATGGTACTGCTGACTCTGTTTAGGTATCCCGGTGTCCTCCTCAAACACTTTCCTCAAGGTGCTGCTTGTCTGTCCCGGTGTCCCAGTGTCCCCCTCTCACGCTCTCCTCAAGGTGCTGCTGACTCTGTTTAGGTGTCTCGGTGTCCTTCTCCCAAACTCTCCTCAACTCACTCTTGCCTCCTTACAACTTCACAACAGAAAATGCTGAGAAAGTTTGATGTGAAGCCTCTTGCTCAGATTGTACTGTACATAACACTGAGAGATAGTTCTATCTGAAGCCTCAGATTGTACCATTCATAACACTGAGAGATAGTTCTATCTGAAGCCTCAGATTGTACCATTCATAACACTGAGAGATAGTTCTACCTGAAGCCTCAGATTGTACTGTACATAACACTGAGAGATAGTTCTATCTGAAGCCTCAGATTGTACTGTACATAACACTGAGAGATAGTTCTATCTGAAGCCTCAGATTGTACTGTATATAACACTGAGAGATAGTTCTACCTGAATCCTCAGATTGTACTGTACATAACACTGAGAGATAGTTCTACCTGAATCCTCAGATTGTTCTGTACATAACACTGAGAGATAGTTCTATCTGAAGCCTCAGATTGTTCTGTACATAACACTGAGAGATAGTTCTACCTGAAGCCTCAGATTGTACTGTACATAACACAGAGATAATTCCATCTGAAGCCTCTTGCTCAGATTGTACTGCAAATAACACTGAGAGATAGTTCTATCTGAAGCTACTTGATCAGTTTGTTCTGTACGTAACACAGAGAGGTAGTTCGATCTGAAGCCACAGATTGTAGTGTGTGTAACACTGAGACATAGTTCTATCTGAAGCCTCAGATTGTATTGTACATAAAACTGAGAGATAGTTCTATCTGAAGCCTCAGATTGTACTGTACAAAGCACTGAGTGATACTTCTACGTGAAGCCTCTTGCTCAGGTTGTACTGGACATATCATTAAGAGATAGTTCTATCTGAAACCTCCTGCTTAGATTACACCGTCGATAACACTGAGAGATATTTCTATCTGAAGGCTCAGATTGTACTGTACATAGCACTGAGAGATAGTTCTATCAGAAACCGCAGATTGTAGTGTACATAACACTGAGCGATTGTTCTATCTGAAGCCTCTGGCTCAGGTTGAACTGGCCATATCACTGAGAAATAGTTCTATCTGAAGCCTCAGATTGTACTGTGCATAACACTGAGCGATAGTTCCCTCTGAAGCCTCAGATTGTTCTGTACATAACACTGAGAGATAGTTCTATCTGAAGCCTCAGATTGTTCTGTACATAACACTGAGAGATAGTTCTATCTGAAGCCTCTTGCTCAGACTGTACTGTACATAACACTGAGAGATACTTCTATCTGAAGCCTCTTGCTCAGACTGTACTGTACATAACACTGAGAGATAGTTCTATCTGAAGACTCTAGCTAAGACGTAATGCTGAGAGGTTGATCTGCGTGAAGTCCCTTACTCAGGTTCTTATGCACATGAGTTGTGCATAAGATCTGCTTATGCCTGGATTTAGCAATCCTGTTTAACGTTAACCGCATCTAAAACTCACAGCCTTGATAACCATTAGACAATAAGATGTGGGAGCACAATTAGGTTATTAGGTCCATCGAGCCGGATCCACCATTCAATTATGGCTGATACGTTTCTCAAACCCATTCTCCTGCTTTCTCCCGGTGACCCTTGATCGCTGTACCAGTCAAAAACCTATCTATCACTTTCTTAAATACACTCAATGACGTGGCCTCCACAGCCTTGTGTGGCAATGAATTCCACAGATTCACCTCTCTCTGCCTGAAGAAATTCCTGCTCGTCACATTTCTAAAGAAAGAAGTCTCACAACAGTTGGTTAAAGTCCCACAGGTTTATTTGGAATCACGAGCTTTCTGGTATTGTGAGACTTCTGACTGTGCCCACCCCAGTCCAACACCGGCATCTCCACATCTAAAGGGCCATCCATTTCCTCTGAGGCTCTGCCCTCAGGTCCTAGTCTCTACTACTAATGGAAACATCTTCCCCAAGTGCACTCGATCCAGGCCTTACATTGTTCTGTAACCTTCAATTATACCCCCCTCCTTATCCTTCCAAACTCCATCGAGAACAAACGCAGAGTCCTCAGACGCTCCTTATGCGTTAAGTCTTTCTTCCCCAGATCCTGGATCATTCTTGTGAACCTCCTCTGGACC
Source organism: Mustelus asterias (assembly GCF_964213995.1). Taxonomy (NCBI): domain Eukaryota; kingdom Metazoa; phylum Chordata; class Chondrichthyes; order Carcharhiniformes; family Triakidae; genus Mustelus; species Mustelus asterias. Next base: position 1,252,223 of record NW_027590140.1, read on the forward strand.
CATTCCAAGGCCAGCACATCCTTCCTTAGATACGGGGCCCAAAATTGGTGACAACATTCTGAATGTGGTTTTACCAGAGTCTTATATAGCCTCAGCAGTACACCCCTGCTTTTGTACTGTCGTCTCGAAACGAACGCTCGCAGAGTGACCTCTGTTATATCGAATGAATATTGAAAGATTTAGGTCTGACCCTCCATTATTTCCAACTTTCCATACCTCCCTCACCCTCAACACCCCATCTCGGCTGTAAATGTTCTACTTTGTGTATAAAAAGTGTTGGATTGAACGGGATTAAGTGAAGTTGTTTGTTTAGTGACTGTAATTGATGTGAGTCTCCATGGATCCGCTTAGTGTGCCTGGAGGGTTTTCCCTCTTCTATTAATAAGGGATTCCGTTCAATGTGTTGTCCCATTGGGTCAGCCGGAGCGACAACTCCGACACGAACAGAGATCAGCGTCTGTGGAGATAGAGGGAGGGAGGGGAGAGACCAGAATCTGGGAGCAATGGATTGGAATCTTCCAACACTGGATCAGATTCTGAGTACAATGAAGCAGAATGTTCCAACAATGGATCAGAATCTGGGAACAATGGATTGGAATGTTCCAACCAAGGATAGGAGTTTATTCTTTTGGATTTTTATGTTTACTGTCGATGTTCCATGGATAACATCAGCTGAACGGATTCAATTTCTACTGTATGCGGTTCAATGCTTTTACTATCCCCTCCTGGCGATTGTTGGTGTTCCGGGTAAGTACCTGGCTGGAACTGTACCGGCCCGACCGCTACGGGAATCGGAGCAGGCGAGGGGTGGAGCACGGGAAGGTCTGTTGAACACCGGCGGGCTTTTGCAGCTTCTGGAAGAGTGAGGCTGTAAATCCCGTTCCCTTTGTCCAGTTCTTAATTCTAAAAAGACTGTTCAACTGTATGGATTTTCTTGTCATTTACTGGACTCGGTTTGCTGCTCTTGTTGTTTCCGTTGAATCTCTGTATCCAGTTATTAATTCTTTCAGCCACGGACAATTGTCTCAGGGTCTATGGTCCAGGATGTCTTCTGTGTGCTGTGACTTTCCATGGACATGTGACCTCAAACCCTGTTCCTTCGTGAGTAAAAGACTGAGACAGAACCCTTTTTACCCTCTACATATAACACCAGTACACTGCTAAGAACCCACCCAGTCAGCACAACGCAGAATCTATTTTATTGAACATATGTGCACAGCAAGATCTCACAGAGATGGAACCTGTTTTGTAAAGTTTGAAGTTTGTTCATTAATGTCACATGTATGTGAGCATTAACACTGCGATAAAGTTGTCAAAATCCCCGAGTCCCCACCCTCCACTTCGGGTACATTGAGGGAGAATTTAGCATGGTCAATACACCTAACCAGCATAACTTTCAGAGTGTGAGAGGAAACCGGAGCATGCAGAGGAAACCCACGCAGACACAGGGAGAACGTGCAGACTCTGCACAGACAGTAACCAAGCCTGTAATTGAACCAGGGACTCTGATGCTGTGAGGCAACCATGCTATCCCCTGTACCACAACAAGCTCTGCTGCACTGACAGGAACACAAAAACACCGACACACCCAAACGCACATATATAAATATAGACATTTGCTGATAGAAGCAATCAGATTTAAGCACTTACTCCCACACACACAAATTCAAGAAAAACCAAAATTGCTGGAGCAAACCAGAACAGTGCACACTTACGAACAGAGCAATCTTACGGTACTCTCTTGCTCACACACACTTACACACACACACTTACACACACACATGCATATTGGTACAGACAATATAGAGACACACACAAACACACACACACACACACACGGGAGGGGGCGTGTTGACAACCATTCCCTGCCCATTGAGGACGGGGTGAGCAGTAAAATCGCGTGAGAGCCTAGAACTCAGGTCTGCGCCCGATTTCTCGCCTCTGGCGACCTCACCGGCAACGGATATGCGGCGGATTCAGTCTCCTGTCCATATCTGGCAAGAGGCTGAATAAATTATTGAAATTTATTTTTAAAACAAATTTACATAAAATTAGCAAGCCTGGGGTGGAATTGTGCGGCACACTTGCCTTTGCAGCCTCACCAGGTATAGGTCATGTCCGGTGAGGAAAACAGCTGGTCCACATGTACGCAGACGAGTCATGGTGACCTCGCTGGTAGAACTGAAGGTTATTGAGGACACCGGACAAGGTCGAGGGCAATGTTAGGCTCCACTTGGGCAGTGCCCACTGGGCAGTACCAGGGGTTGGGGCCTGAGGTGGCGGGGTCTACTCTGAACGTAGCTGCTGGGTGGTAGGGTGTCCCCTTGCCACTCTGCATGCTTTCTGTGGGATGGGGTGGTCCCCGCTTCCACGCTGCACATGACTGGTGGGAGTAGGGGGCCCTACAGCCACTCTGCATCTGATTGGTGGTGTAGGGAGGGGGGGCATCGCTGCTTCTCTGCATGCATAGTGGATTAGATAGGGTTGCCCTGCTGCCACTCTGCATGCAATTGGTGTGGGGAAGGGGGAGTGGGGTGATTGGTCCGTATGGTGGGGGAGGGGGGGGAGACTGGGCGTTTTAATCGTTCGGGGGCTTCTCACGAAGAGCTGTGAGCACCGGACTCTCTAGGGTCAGCTGCTGTGTTGAAGATAGCTGCAGCAGCAGGGAGCTGTCAGATGTCTCTCTCAGACCAGGCAGCTCACTGATGGTTACTATTGCCCATTTTCAAACACATAGGTTTGGTACGTGGTGGTATCCAAGCCAGCGCTGTGAGAGCTGTAAGTGATGGGGCCACTGCTGAGCGTGTTCTAACAGTCATCGAGTTTTAACAGCCCAAAATGAGGCCCTTCAGCCCATTATGTCTGAACACATCAGCAAACACCTATCCAATCGAATCCCATTTTCCAGCGCTCGACCCACAGCCTTGTATGCTCTGGCGTTTGAATTGCTGATCTAAATGGCTCTTGTGGTTGTTCCCGCTTCTACCACCCTTTCAGGCCGTGAGCTGCCGATCCCAGCACCCTGTGGATGGAAACATTTCTCCTCAAATCCACACAAAAATCTGTCCTTTACCTTAAATCCACGCCCCTCTGGTTATTGACACCTTTACGAAAGGGAAAAAGTTTATTCCTGTCTATCTGCCACATACTTTTATCCATATCACTCTGGTACCACCCCACTTTAGAGCATTCCCCACCACCACCCACTCTGCCTTCTCCCCCTCCAGCTGTCTCTGCTCGAAGGTAAAAAACCCAGCCTAATAGCTGAAACTCTCCAGCCCAGGCAGCATCCTGGTGATTCTCCTTCCACCGTCTCCAGTGCAATTACATCCTTCCTGTAGTGTGATGACCAGAGCTGCACAGTAATCTTCCTCTGGTCTAACCAGCATTTTATACACTTCCATCATAATCTCCACGCTCTTATATTCTATGCTACGGCTGCTAAAGGCAAGTATCTTACATCTCGTCTTAACCACCTCATCGACCTGTCTCGCTGCCTTCAGAAATCCACATACATGCTCCCCAAATTCATTCTGGTCCTCTTCACTTTCTCACACTCTATTGTTCATTGTGCATTTCCTTGCCCTGATAGTCCGCCCAAAATGCATCGCCTCACATTTTTCAAGTTTAAATTCCATTTGCCCTTCCGACCAGCCTATCCATTTCCTCGGCACGGTGGCATAGCGGTTAGCACTGCTGCCCCACAACGCCAGGGACGCGTGTTCGATTTCTGGCTTGGGTCACTGTCTGTGTGGAGTTTGCACATTTTCCCCGTGTCTGCGTGGGTTTCCTCCTGGTGCTCCAGTTTCCTCCCACATTCCAAAGACGTGTGGGTTAGGTGGGTTGTCCAGGCAAAATAGCCCTTTGCATCAGAGAGATTCGCTGGTGTAAATGAATAGTGCTAAGGGGATAAGGCCTGGGTGGGATTGTGGTCAGTGCTGACTGGTTGGGCCAAATGGCCTCCTTCTGCACGGTCGCAATCTATGATTCCTGTCATCTAAGTTTTTCCTCCTCAATATTTGCCACGCCACCACTTTTTGTATGATCTCTGAACTTTCTGATCATACCTCACACATTCCTGTCTCGACCATCAATGTGCACTACAAACAGCAAGGGACACAGCATCGACCCCTGTGGAACCCCACTGGACACAGGCTTGCTGCTACAAAAGCAACCTTCGATCATCAACGTATCCTCCTGCCAATCAGCCAAGTTTGAATGTAATTTACCAAATTGCCCTAGATCCCATCAGCTATTACTTTCTTGTTCAGTCTTCCATGCAGAACTTGTCAAACGTTTTTCTGAATTCCATGTAGAGTACATCGACTGCACTTCCCTCATCTACTCATCCAGACACCTCCTCAATATATTCCAGGAAATTGTAATACATGATCTCCCCCTGACAAAGCCATGCTGACTATTGTTCATAAATCCTTACCTCTCGAAGTGGAGATTAATTCTGTCCCTCAGATTGTTTTACAATCATTTCCCTACCACGGATATGGTGATGATGGTGTCCTGGGAGTGATCTTAGATGTCTCCAGGACACCATGCCCGTGTTGCTTGGGGTACTTAATTAGACTGGCTGCTTTTCTGGGACAGCGGGAAGTGAAGGCAGTATCAAAGAGTGGGAGGTTGGTTTGAGTGATGGACTGGGCTCCATTAATGACTGTTTGAAGTTTCTTACAGTTTTGGACAGAGCAAAGGCCCTACCAATCTGTGATACAATGAGAAAGAATGTTTTCTTTGGTGCATCTGGAAAAGTTGGTGAGAGTCGTAGTTGACATTCCAAATGTCTTTAGATTTCTGAGAAAGCAGAGCTGTTGGAGGGATTTTCAACTATAGGCTCATCATGGAGGGAGCAGGACAGGTTGTTGTTGATTTGGACCCCGAAAAACTTGAAGGTCTCGAACATTTCAACTTCATCCCATTGTTGTAGACAGGGGCACGTACACCACTCTGCTTCCTGAAGTCGATGACTATCTCCGTTGCTTTGCGGACATTTAGGAAGAAATTATTGTGGTCGCACCAGTTCACCAGATTCTCTATCTCTTCCCTGTTCTCGGTCTCTTCATTGTTTGAAATCCGACCCCCTACAATGGTGTCCTCAGCAAACTTGAAAAATCAGTTGGAGGGGAATTTGGCCACAGTCATCGGTGTATAAGGAGTATAGTAAATGGCTGAGGGGACAGCCTTGTGGGGCACCACTGTTGAGGATGATTGTGGAGGAGTTGTTGTTGCCTCTCCTTATTTATTGATGTCTGTGGGTTAGGAAGTTCAGGACCCAATTGCAGTGGCAGCAGCCGAACTCCGGGCCATGGATTTTGAACAGGAGATTCGTAGGAATAATGATGTTGCAGGCTGAGCCGCATTCGATAAACACGAGTCTGGGTTCCAGGGTTCACTGTAGGGCCAGTGAGATGGCGTCCGTGGACCTGTTGTGGAGGTAGGTGAACTGTAGTGGATCCAGGAAATCTGGGAAGCCAGAATTGATTTATGCCATGACTAACGTTTTGATGCATTTCATAACATTGAATGTCAGTGTCATCGATAATCATTAAGGCGGGCTACCTGGCTTTTCCTTGGCATCGGCCTCTGTTTGTGTTTTTCTTACCTGGTGAATTGATTAGCAACCTTCCTGCTGAGAGAGTGCGCACTGAGCTTCAGTGATCCAGTAGGCCAAAGTGGGACAGCAGCACTATGGACGGTAGCTATTCGCTGAACCCTGAAGCTCTCTCCCACTGTTGAAAGCAAATCCTGGTACTTATATTCTGTGCCAATCGAGTGTGAGATTACTGTTTCTCCCTGTGTTGTGCTAACCGTGGCCACAATGCTATGGTCTTCTCTCCAGGGTCCAGTCCTGTGTAAATATAATAGAGTCGGAACTGTTGAGACATCAGGATGTCCCTCTGCCAACTTTTAGTCTTGTCCAGAGGAAAGGGTGTAACCAGCACTGTTTGGTACGAGCCCTGCTGCAAGGATTGTCAGTCAGCTGTCTGAGAGACAACAGATAACCACCTACAGTCTGGATTTTCTGTCAGGGTTAACTGCCTCATCCTTCTTACCCTCCAAATCCCCCACAAGGTAGAGGGGGTATTTACCTCAAGCTGAGTGAGGGTCAATATTGAGGGTTGTCCGGAACACTCTCTCCCAAATGCATACCATTGTGTCGCCACGATGGAGCAACATGGTGGCACAGTGGTTAGCACTGCTGACTCACAGCGCCAGGGACCTGGGTTCAATTCCAGGCTTGAGTCACTGTCTGTGTGGAGTTTGGACCTTCTCCCCGTGTCTGTGTGGGTTTCCTCCAGGTGCTGCTCTTTCCTCTCACACGGCAAAAGACGTGCTGGATTTAAAACGAACGACAATCAAGTTATTCTGTGTGTGTGTACATTTTTTTAACTTTAAAATATCCTCAGTCTAAATGGTAACTTCTTCCCCTGAATCATGTCTAATTTTATCCTTTGTTTTCCTTCCTGACAGCGAACGTAATCACAATTGTGACACTGACGAGCAGAAATTGTGGTCTGTCCAAATGTGTCAATCGTTACCTGGTGGCCATGGCAGTGGGGGATCTGCTGGTCATTATCCTCGACCTGATATTGAGACACATTCCCATTGTTTATCGGGAACAGTTTGATTTCCTGCGTTCGGTCCCCATGTGTAACATCCACGCCGCCCTGCTTTATGCAGCCATTGACTGTTCTGTCTGGTTCACCGTCACTTTCACCTTTGATCGATTTGTGGCCATTTGCTGCCCCAAGCTGAAAAGTAAATATTGCAGTGAGAAATCGGCAGCTGTGGTTCTGGGAACAGTGACGGCACTGAGCTGTTTAAAGAACATTTTCTGGTATTTTACGTTATCAGATGAATACACACTGGTGAACGATCCCTTGTTTTGTGTTTTCACAGTGGGTTTTGTGTACTCTCCGGTCTGGGGAGCAATCGAATTTCTCCATCACATTCTAACACCGGGTGTCCCATTCATCCTGATTCTGCTGCTCAATGTTTTCACCGTCAGACACATTTTAGTGAGCAGCAGAGCCCGCAGGAGACTCCGGGTTCACAGCAGTGGGGAGAATCCCAGAGACCAAGAGATGGAGAGTCGCAGGAAATCCATCATTTTACTGTTTGTTATCTCAGCCAATTTCATCCTCTTATGGTCAATATTAATGTTTTATTCTATATGGAGTCGGATGTCTTATTTGGGCTATTCCTCGTTTGTTGTAGATTATTTTGTTATGGAATTGGGCTTCATGCTGCAGCTCCTGAGTTGCTGCACAAACACTGCCATTTATGCCGTTACACAGACTCACTTCAGGCAGCAGCTGAAAAATGTGCTGAAATCTCCCCTTACTTCAATTCTTCAATTCGTTACACCCTGAGAGAAAACTGCAACCAGAAGACCCCTGTCTCTTCATATTGGACATTCAGGCTTTAAATCAGCAAACAGTCTCACAGAGACAAAAAGAATGCCAGAGAATGAGAGTGGCAGTGAGCACAACAATGAGATTGAAAGAGAGACAGAGAGTGACAGAGAGAAGGAGGGGAACAAAGACATGAAAAGCGACAACAGATGAATGAACACATGACAATCGCCAGGCCGGAGTGCTCCGTTCCAGTCAGGAACACCAGCAGTCAAGGGCATTAGCCTCTGATCTTTGGTAAGCGTCTTCCAAGGTGGCATTCAAGACACACGACAGCACAGAATCACTGAGCAGAAACTGATTGCCAATTTCTGCATGCATGAGGATGACCTCAACCGTGGGTTCATGTCACACTACATGTAACCCTCACCAATTGGCCTGGGCTTGCAAAATCCGACTAACAGTCCTGGCTTCCTTCAATTTACGCCTCTTTAACCGAGGATTATCCCTCTCTCCACTCGCATTGCCTGTACCAATAAAGACTTGATTACCTAAAAAGTCTTGCATTCCAACCATTATCTTGCTTTTGAGTCTTTGCCTTTTTATGGCGTGTTTGTGAAACCGACCTCTCCACTCATCTGATGAAGGAACAGTGCTCCAAAAGCTCGTGATTCCAAACAAAGCTGTTGGACTTTTACCTGGTGTTGTGAGACTTCATATTGTGCCCACGCCTGTCCAACGCCGGCATCTCCAGATCATAGAGGTTTACAGCATGGCAGAACTTGTCCATGCTGTCCTTTTGTGTCAAAAGAAAGGGACAGATAGACCAAATGGGAAAGGGAAACAGACAGGGAGGCAGAGAGAACGAGTCAGAGGCAGAGAGAAACAGAGATACAGAGACAGAGCGGCTGTGAATGGAAGATAGTGAGACTGAACCAGCACAATGGCCACAGCAAGAGCAAAAGGCTGAATGGATTAGAGACAGGGATAGAATCTGACAAAGAAGTGAATTACCACAGAGAGGGCGAGAGAGGTGGAGACAGAGCGGAAGAAGCAGTCTGAGACTGAGGGTCCGGGGGGAGGGGGCGGGGGGTGGGGGGTGCAGGAGAGAGAGAGGAAGAGGGGACAGAGGGAGAGGCAGAGACATGAGTGAACCAGATGGGTTTTTCCAAAAATCGGCAATTATTTCATGGTCACGAACAGATTCTGAATTCCAGATATTTTTTTATTCATTGCCACCATCTGCTGTGACGAGATTCGAACCGGGGTCACCAGTATTTATTTACCAATAAATGATAATATTATTCATGCATTAATTTATGTATTAATCCCTGTGTTCCTGGATTAATAGTTCAGTGATGAAAGTATCGGTCAATCGCATCCATGCCCTCAGTGTACACACCCTGAGTTCCAATAACCCAGACACTCCATATTATTCACATCCGCACGGCCCTAGGATTGGGGAAGAAGACAGAGACAGACATACAGAGAGAGAGAGAGAGAGAGAGAGACAGAAAGGCAGAGAAATGCAGAGAATGACAGCGAAAGAAAGAGATAATTATTTAATTAATTTACCAGGGTGAGAGGGACCTGTTAGAATATGAGCTCCCTGATTGAGGCAGTTAATCATGCCCAATCCGAGAGTCGTGCAGATGTGAATAATGTGGAGTGTCTGGGTTATTGGAACTCAGGGTGTGTACACTTACGGTGTGGATGCGATTGACTTTTGGTTTCATCAATAATCTATTAATCCAGAAACTCAGGTTTTTAATAAATAAATTAATGAATCAATAATATTATTATTTATTCATCAATAAATTCTGGGGACCCGGGTTCGAATCTCACCACAGCAGATGGTGGCAATGAATAAAAAATATCTGGAATTCAAAATCTGCTGGAGACCATGAAATGATTGTCGATTTTCGGAAAAACCCATTTGGTTCACTCATGTTCCAGTGAAGGAAACCAATCATCCTTGCATCGTCTATCCTAAATGTAACTCCAGAGCCACGGCAATGCGGTTGACTCTGAATTGCCCTCATAAATGGGTGCCCCAAGCCACTGAGTTCAAGGACAACTCAAGATGGGCAATGAATTCTGGCCAGCCAGCGATACCCATGTCCCAAGAATGAATAAAGACTACTTTGTACTGGAAAATGTTATACCAATGGTAATCTGTTTCTCACAGCTGGATAAATACACAATCCTTTGGATCAAGGATTTACACACAAAGCTGGCAGGCGGGTTCTTGTTTCCAGTTATGAAATGATTCATGTGTGGTTCCACGTACAGCTGAGTGAGGATTCCCAGAGATATTCTACTTTGCATACTCAGAAGGGCCTTCACCAATACACTATACAGCAACCTGGCATAACGTCAGCATGCTCAAACTTCTAATGAATGATGGAGAATCATATGGTCTACCTCAGTTTGCTATTTATCTGGGTGACATGCTTGTAACAGGGAAAGAAAAACAAATAAGGTGCATCTGGAAAACATTGCACAAGTTCTAAGCCGATTTTCCAAAGTAGAGACACTCCACAGAAGGAAGAAATGCGTATTGCAGATTCCCAAGTGACCTGTCTGGGCTTCAGACGAGGAAAGTCTGTTCTATAATCCTTGGAGGACAATTTGGGAGAGATCCATGTCCATCCAGGATCTAAGATCATTTCTGGGGTTGGTAGACCACTATGGGAAGTTTCCCCACCTCGTCTCCAACATGGCTTCATTACAATAGCTACGAAAAAAGGATTAGCCATGGGAGTGAGCTTCCAGTCAGTTCTTGGCTTTCAATAAAATAAAGCAACGGTTTTACTCGTCGAACGCTCTGGTACGTTATGATCCCAGGAGAAAAAAACTAATATGATGCATTGCAGTGTGGAATTGGATGTGAAGTGGGAAAAAATTATACAGATGAGTACACTTAAAAAATAATAACTGCCTCGCACATAAACAGTCACCTGGGAAAGAAACATTAAACAGGTACTGACGTTTAGTACAGACAGCCACCTGAGATTAAAACATAAAGGACAGACAGCTATTCAAAGTTAAATATGCAGGAATCAAATCCTGCAGGAAGCCAGCCAGGGCTTGAGGCACTCTTTCGGATAAGGACAATAGGGATGGGTAAAGAGATGAGCTACAGGTGGGATCGGGAAAACTGCAGGAAAACCAATGACTGTAAATTACTGTATGAATAGACTGAAACTAAAACCATTGATAGCCACTGACGTAGGAAATGTATCCATCCTATGAAACAATGCGATGTTAACATGCTTATGTCTGTATCTGTATCTGTCTGTATTTGTCTATAACGATGTGTTAACGATCGATCGATCACCTGCTTGATTGCACCGATGTGATAATGGATAGATGTCCGGTCCATCTATTGTGTAAAGGGTATAAAGATGGACCGCTCCTATTGTCTCATTGAGAAAAGGTTTGCTGCTTGTTCGTGCCTTTTCTCCACGAAGCTTCGTTAAAATAAAACTGTATTCTTGAAACCTTCAAGACTGACTCAGCGGTACATTTCCTACAACAATTGGCATAGTCGTTAGGATCCTATTACTGGTGAGATCGATTGGCCACGATCAGAGCCGGGGTAGAGATCACTGAATCTGTGAGAGTCGGACAAGGTCAAGAATACAGTTTGCGAGGGGTTAAACTTAAGGAGTATTTGTAGTTATAAGTACTGTTGTATATGGTATAGTGATAAATACTAACTGATGATTGTAATAAGTAACTGTTGCTTGTGCTGACCGACAAGAGGACAAGGTAGTGCCTGTCTCAAAACCCTGCCTTAGACCGGCTGTTAAGAGGAGGAACCTCCCACGCGAAGGCCAGGAGATTGAAGTGGGTAAAGGGAAACCAAGGGCAGTTAGAATTGTGAAGCAGAAGTGGCAGAGGTCGGTTAACATCAAACTCTGCAGTGGTGAACAAACGCAAAGTTGCCGTCCGATTGCATGAAAGTTTGAAAAGTTGGGAACTGTACTGTCAATGTTGTGAAAAGCGGGTCGGAAAAGGAATTTGATCAACTCTGACCGGAACCGGAATCCGGTGGAGAAGCACATTGCCGAGGTGGTAATATTGGAAACCGTGAGTATAACTTGAAACCCTGTAGCGGTAGTGAAACACGGCGCCAGAGTAGTAATCGTGGCCGGGGTTAGTGAAGTCTGTGAAATAGCAGATAATGAAGTTAAAAGGGGACAAGCAGGATCCCTCATTGAAGTTTACATGACAGACAGGAAAGAGTTAATAGAGAGAATGAAAAATGATGGCTGGGATACTTCTCAGACATTCGAGCAGCAGTGAAAGTGGATAGATAAGGAAAAGAGAGACAAGACAAAGAAAATAGGAGTAATGTTAATACATCAGTTTGCTGGTCTAATTGAGCAAGTAGTCATATCTACTAAGAAGTGGAGTGAAGATAAAGAAAGGATTAGAGAATTAGAATCCCAAGTGAGGGAACTGGGGAATCAAAACTAGGTTTTAGAAGAAAATCAATGGAGCGGGGAAACTGTTCCTCTACCTCCTTATGAGTCCACACAGCAGGGACCAACCACTCCATCAGAGGAGTGGGAAGTGCAAGAACACAACTGAGCGCCAGTAACCCGAGGGGGAACAAATGCGCGACTAAAAGGCAACTTATCAACCCTTCACCGCAGGTGAGAGATAGCACATAATGGATTCCCTGGGTAAATTACAGCCTAGGAATAACAGATGTGTTGAGTATAGGGCTAACGGGAGGACTTTGAATAGTGTGGAGGAGCAGAGGGATCTAGGTGTATGTGTGCATAGATCCCTGAAAGTTGGGAATCAAGTAGATAAGGTTGTTAAGAAGGCATATGGTGTCTTGGCGTTTATTGGTAGGGGGATTGAATTTAGGAGTCGTAGCGTTATGTTGCAACTGTACACAACTCTGGTGCGGCCGCACTTGGAGTACTGTGTGCAGTTCTGGTCCCCACATTACAGGAAGGATGTGGAGGCTTTGGAGAGGGTGCAGAGGAGGTTTACCAGGATGTTGCCTGGTATGGAGGGGAGATCCTATGAGGAGAGGCTGAGGGATTTGGGATTGTTTTCGCTGGAAAGGCGGCGGCTAAGAGGGGATCTTATTGAAACATATAAGATGATTAGAGGTTTAGATAGGGTGGATAGTGATAGCCTTTTTCCTCTGATGGAGAAATCCAGCACGAGGGGGCATGGCTTTAAATTGAGGGGGGGTAGTTATAGAACCGATGTCAGGGGTAGGTTCTTTACCCAGAGGGTGGTGAGGGATTGGAATGCCCTGCCAGCATCAGTAGTAAATGCGCCAAGTTTGGGGGCGTTTAAGAGATCCGTAGATACGTTCATGGACGAAAAGAAATTGGTTTAGGTTGGAGGGTCACAGTTTTTTTTTGTTTTTTTTAACTGGTCGGTGCAACATCGTGGGCCGAAGGGCCTGTTCTGCGCTGTAATGTTCTATGTTCTATGTTCTATGTTCTAGAAGCGCAAACACTAAATTCTGGGAAGAATTCGACACAATCTGGTTGGACATCAATTACACCTGAGAGACATACACCAGCTGGTCAGGGCAGCCTGTCCAGCGGATAAGTGGAGACAGGTAGCAGGTAGAACCGCCGCTCCTCCAGCACAGGATTGTACTGGGGGACGGTGGACACATGCAGTCGCCCTAACCTCGGCGATAGATGCCGAACAGGCACCCGTCACCCAGTTTAAAGGAGAGATTCAGAGGGTATTAGGGAATGCTCCCACTAACTGGAGCAGAATTACCACAACAAAACAGTTAAAAGGGGAAGGAGCTTCTGAATAAGGGGAACGGTTGTTCTATCTATATCAAGAGTGCTCAGGATAAGGGAACCCAGGTCGAGGGGATCGAGCGTTCATCCAGGCTTTTAAAGATGGACTCTCCAGCGCTCACCAGGTCATCCTAAAAATGGGAGTGATTATGTCCCAAGATTATGGTGAGTTGGTAGAGTGGGCTCGCGGAGTACCGGGAGACGAGAAATCCCAGGCAAGAACAAGGCTAGAAAGAGTATCAGCCTACAGTAATGGGAATGGAACACAATCTAAACCGACTTGCCACAATTGCGGCCTGCGGGGACACTTTGCAAGGGATTGCGGGACTCCACGGAAAGGGAACTGATTTGGGAACAGTGGGAAACATTGTAGCCACTGTAATAAAGATGGACACACAGAAGCAGTATGTTGGAAAAAACATGGGAAACCCCCGACCCGATTCATGACCATAGCAGAACCGGATGAACCATAGGACCTCCGGGGTCAGCAAGATTGACGGTCTGCAGACCCCATCCACAAGGGTAAGAAGGAGGGAAGAATTTACAGGTCAGCACTAGTAGGCGGCAGACAATGTGAGATGCTAGTGGACACAGGAGCATCCATATCTGTCACCAACCTACCCTTACCACTACAAATAAAATGATTTACCTCACCGGGATAGGAGGGAACAAAACACCTGCCTACCTGAGCGTGACCACGTCAGTACAGATAAATAATCTGTACATACCAATGAGGTTTCATTTGCGCAAAAACAACGAGGGTACAATAATGGGAAATGATCTGATCAAAGAACATGAGATTCTGATAGACTGTGGAAAGGGAGAATTAATCTGGCCAAGACAGGATGGTCTAAAAACTAGAATAGGGAAACTTACAAGTCACCTCGAAACTATTAAGGTGGCCACAGTCACCACCAGAAATTGGGAATTAGAAATAGGAGGGTTCGGAGTCATCTGTGCCTCCGTCCCCAGAGTATGGGGTAAAAGAAAGTTGGATACCGGTTTGACTAAAACGGACCCAATAAAGGTACCGGGACCGGAGCATAAGCCACACCGACAATACCCAATCAAACCAGAGGCAGAGAAAACTATAGTGGAGATAGTTAAAGGGTTAGTGGAAATGGGGATTCTGAGAGAAACCACAAGCACCACTAACTCCCCAACATGGCCAGTGAGCAAGCCTGGTGGAAGCTATAGGCTCACGATAGATTACACGAGACTCAATAAAGTCAGGTCCAAATTGCACCCCACTGTAGCAAGCCCTTCGACAATCCTGAATGGACTGTCACAGGAGCATAAAATATTCATAGTATTGGACGTAGCCAACGGATTCTGGTCCTTACCATTGGATCCTGAATCCCAAGACAAATTCGCCTTTACATTGGGAGACTAACAGTGCACTTGGACTCATTTACCACAGGGGTTCCACAACAGCTCCGCTATATTCCATCGAGCAATGAGTGACATCCTGAACAGAGAAGAACTGCCAGAGGGTAGTAGGGTCCTTCAATATGTGGACGATATCCTGGTAGCTTCGGAGTCCAAGTCAGGACATCAAGAAGCTTTATAAATACTACTGAATGAATTAAAAGCCGCAGGGCTAAAGGTGAGCCCCAAAAAGGCACAAATCGGGAAAACACAGGTCCTAAACCTCGGACGCCTTACAATACAACAAATGCCGCGACCCGTCACCGTAAGAGGGGTCAGAAAGGTGCTCGGGCTATTCAACTATAGCCAGAGTTTCATCCCAGGGTTCGCAAAATTAGCAGAACCCATACAAAAACTGGTCATAGGGGGAAAACCAGTTTTACGTCCTGTAGAATGGGGACCCAAGCAGGAAGAGCCTTACACTGAACTAAAAACAGAACTGATATCAGCCCCTGGACTAGGATTACCCGATTCAAATAAAGACTTCCATAGCCATTGTGATATATATAAATGATTTGGAAGAAGGTGTAACTGGTGTAATCAGCAAGTTTGCGGATGACACGAAGATGGCTGGACTTGTGGATAGCGAAGAGCATTGTCGGGTAATACAGCAGGATATAGATCGGCTGGAAAATTGGGCGGAGAGGTGGCAGATGGAGTTTAATCCGGATAAATGCGAAGTGATGCATTTTGGAAGAAATAATGTAGGGAGGAGTTATACAATAAATGGCAGAGTTATCAGGAGTATAGAAACACAGAGGGACCGAGGTGTGCAAGTCCACAAATCCTTGAATGTGGCAACACAGGTGAAGAAGGTGGTGAAGAAGGCATATGGTATGCTTGCCTTTGTAGGACGGGGTATGGAGTATAAAAGCTGGAGTCTGATGATGCAGCTGCATAGAACGCTAGTTAGGCCACATTTGGAGTACTGCATCCAGTTCTGGTCGCCGCACTACCAGAAGGACGTGGAGGCGTTAGAGAGAGTGCAGAGAAGGTTTACCAGGATGTTGCCTGGTATGGAGGGTCTTAGCTATGAGGAGAGATTGGGTAAACTGAGGTTGTTCTCCCTGGAAAGACGGAGAATGAGGGGAGATCTAATAGAGGTGTACAAGATTATGAAGGGGATAGATAGGGTGAACGGTGAGAAGCTTTTTCCCAGATCAGAATTGACGTTCACGAGGGGTCACGGGCTCAAGGTGAGAGGGGCGAAGTATAACTCAGATATTAGAGGGATGTTTTTTACACAGATGGTGGTGGGGGTCTGGAATGCGCTGCCAAGTAGGGTGGTGGAGGCAGGCACGCTGACATCGTTTAAGACTTACCTGGATAGTCACATAAGCAGCCTGGGAATGGAGGGATACAAACGATTGGTCTAGTTGGACCAAGGAGCGGCACAGGAGGGCCGAAGGGCCTGTTTCCTGTGCTGTACTGTTCTTTGTTCTTTGTTCATTGTAGTAATGAGGGAAGGTTCTATTCCGCCGTGGTCACACAGGACCATGGCGACAGAAAGAGACCCATAGGGTATTATTCCACAGCAGAAGGGCCGGTAGTCACCGGACTGCCAAGGTGCATAGCCGCCTTGGATTGTTCAGCCTGGGCTGTAAAGGTTAGTGAGCCAGTAATAATGACAGGGAATATAATCCTTCACACCAAATGGTGGAAATGTTGAACACGGGAAAACTAAGGTCAGTCTCAAACATGAGAAGGGCTAAGTGGGAAGCTGTCCTCCTACCTCCAAGTAAGTCCATGATAATAATCAGGGATACAGGGAATAACCCTGCAGAAGGGATTTTAGACGAAGGAGAGCCACACAATTGTGAAGATATAGATAGGGACGAAGAAGAGGGTAAGATAAAGCATATATCCTTAATGACAGCTGAGGAGACCCTCTTTGTGGATTGGTCACCTAATGTGTG
Source organism: Mustelus asterias (assembly GCF_964213995.1). Classification (NCBI taxonomy): domain Eukaryota; kingdom Metazoa; phylum Chordata; class Chondrichthyes; order Carcharhiniformes; family Triakidae; genus Mustelus; species Mustelus asterias. The sequence continues at coordinate 1,268,729 of NW_027590140.1, forward strand.
GAAGGATCACCCCGAACAGGGTGGGCAGCAGTGAATGACAAATTAGACACAGTAAGGTCAGGAAGGATTGACGGAGGTCTATCCACGCAAGTGGCAGAACTAGTGACACACACAGGCACGAGAGTTAGCTCAAGGTAAAACGGTGAACATCTACAAAGTCATTCGCTATGCATTCGGAGTCATACATGACTACATGACAGCATGGGGAAGAAGAGGGTTCATAACCACAGGAGGGACCCCCTATTAGGCACCAGCAAAGAATTGAGGCATTATTGAGACCTAGCGAGAAACCTAGATAAAGCGCAGTGATCAAAATTAAAGCGCATCAGAAAGAACCAGGAAGAGATAACTCGGATTGGTTAAATTTCAAAGGGAACCAAGCCGCAGACAGGGCGGCACAGTTAGCCTGATGACAGGAGACAATTGGCGAGCTGCCAATAGCAGCAACAGAACAGACAGGAGACGAAAAAGATATTCAGGACTTACATTAGGATACCCCAAAGAAGGGAAAGGAAAAATGGGAAGCACAGGGAGCAGTCAAAGGGACTGATAACATTTGGAGATGGGAAGATTCAGGTAATAGCACCAGAGTGCATACAAAACACCCTATTGGAACTACACCATGGACTCTCACATGTGGGTAGAGAGGCCATGATAACTAGGAACGGAATGGTAGTGGAAAGGAATGGGAAGAGATATAGCCCGACACTGTCAGCGATGTGTGACGTGCGCGCAACACAACCCTGGTAGACCAATAAAAATTAAAACGGGACACAAACCGAGACCAAAGGGACCCTGGGAACATCTGCAAATAGATTTCACAGGGCCACTACCATAATCCCATGGCAAAACTTATTGTCAGGTTATTATAGACCAGTTCACCAGGTGGGTAGAAGCGTTCCCCACTACAAATTGTACTGCTACCACGGTGGCTAGGATATTGGCAGAAGAGCTAATCCCTCTGCGGGGTGTACCCCTACAAATCGATTCGGACCAAGGGACGCACGTCACTGGAAAGGTGGTAAAAACAGTATGCCAATTAATGGCGATAAAACAAAAAATTCACATCCCTTACCACCCACAGAGTTCTGGAATGGTGGAACGTATGAATAGAACACTGAAAAATGCATTAGCTAAAGCCAGACAAACATCGGGAAAAAGGTGGACAGAGGTATTGTCCACTATACTAATGAGATTAAGAGCTACCACAAACCGGACAACCGGATTAACCCCTTATGAACTAATGACAGGAAGGGCGATGCAATTACCCGAAAGCATCATAACAGGTGGGACTGATGTAGGTCCACTAAAAGATAAAGTCAGGAGGTATGTTTTGGAACTGAGTACCCAACTAAAAGAGATGCGCAAATTGGTAAAGAACAATCAGGAAATAAAAGACACAGAGCGAGAGCTTGAAATGCTCCCTGACGTCCTAACAGCGGGAAGTCGCGTCCCAGTAAAAACATTACCTGACAAACCAGAGTTTGCACCAAAATGAAATGGGCCACATGACGTTATAATTAGTGGAGACACCTGTGCCTGTATAGACATAAGAGGGAAAGGTGTCTGGAAACACTGGACACAGCTAAAATTAAACAAGGGAACAAATAAGTAATTAAATTGATGAACGAACAGAACTACTTTCCTCAACTCAGGCAAAGACTGCAAGCCAGAACGGCTGGCGCACGCGGGTTAATAGATAAAATAACTTGTAAAGATTATATGAATTATAGTGTTAGGTTTGATATTTGATCATTGCGAATATGTATGCAATCGCATATGTAAAAGTACTACTTTGCGTTGTCGCGACTGTAAATTTGGCTGACTTGGAGGATAACTTGTTTTACAAAGCTCACATACATTTACACGGGAATCGAACTGTATTTACCCGTTAGCACAATCGGTAGAAGCCCTATTTGTAGCCACCCTTGGGTGGACCCCTCATGACTTATATACTGTAGATAGATCAAATACACCCTGGAAGGGACAAATTGGCAAATATAAAAGAGGTATACAGGGGAGATGTGTGGGACTTGTGAACCCCACAGATCCTGTGCGCAGGGGTTTCCAACAGGTGGGGGGAAAGGCTCGGTCAGATACTGCAAACTATCTGCTTTGTTTTTCGGGGCAGGGAAGAGGATGTCCCTATGCCTTGGTCCCTAAGAATGATTCCTGCGTACAGACGCAGTGTGTCCTTCAACATTGTCGGGTTAATAAGGGACAGTTTACTTGCACTTGGGATGAACAGAAATGTCTGAATATAACCGCGGGAAGACAGCTTATTTGTGGACAATGCAATGGAACTCACGTAAGTTCAGCCAAATGGACATACCCATTTGATACTTACCAGGTGGTGGGATCAAACGGGGAGTCAAGTAAACCGAACAATTGGCAATATGAACAAACTCATAATCATGACACTAAATGTTACCGGGCTAAGAAGCGAGATGTGTTCCTCTTCAATGGTAGCTACGTGACAGAAACGCCAAACCTGCCAAAACCTTTTTCAGAAGGAACAATAGGACCACTGACAGTTCCATGCCCTCAGAAGGGACATATTCGGGGGAGAATAGTAACTCGGGCTATCAGCAAAGAATTCTGCGCTGATTGGGAAGCCACGGGCACGATGGAATCCTCAATGGGATGTGGGTTCCTTGGAGCCTTATCTCTGGAGGGGGGCAGCAGGAGTGATTAGTGCAAAGAATCGGAATCATATTGTTTGTGGACTAACAGTCCTGGGAAACAGCACTTCAAAAGCACTGGAGGCTGTTAACCAAGAAATGGCTGAACTGAGATTGTATGCACAACAGACACGATACGCAGTGAACTATCAGTTAGCACAACAAGGGGGAGTGTGTACAATTATAGGCAATAAACGCATAACCCATGTCTCAGACGAGTCCTATAACATTACACAGGTCATCAATAGCATCAGAGAACAACTTGATAGCTTCAGACAGGGACCCAAGAAAGGAAGTAACTGGCTGGAATGGCTAGTGGTGGGGCGGGGGGGGGGGGGTGGAGGTTCCTGGGAATCTTACATATTACATGGATTGGTCATGCTCATTTCAATTCTAATTGTCTGTTGTCTAATTGTTGGATGCCTGAAAGTCTGTTGCAAGGTGATGTTGACGAGAGTTGCGCCAGGAGCCAGTGGATACATCGAAGAAGAAACCACGATGAAGATCCCCGAAGACATCAGACGAAACGGAGAAGGAAAGCAGAAAAACAAAGAATTATACATGTAAAATTATTGGTCTAGGGATTAGTGAAACTCATAATCCGACCAAACGTGGGGACTCAAGTGGGAAAAATATACAGATGGGGACACATAAAATGGTTGCCTGGCACATAAACAGTCACCTGGGAAAGAGACATTAAACAGGCACTGATCTTCAGTACAGACAGCCACCTGAGATTAAAATATAAAGGACAGACAGCTATTCAAAGTTAAACATACAGGAATCAAATCCTCCAGGAAGCCAGCGATGGCTTGAGGCGCTCTTTCGGATAAGGACAATAGGGATAGATAACGAGATTAGCTGCAGGTGAGATCGGGAAAACCAATTACTGTAAATTACTATATGAATAGACCGAATCTAAAACCATTGATGGTCACTTACAAAGGAAATGTATCCATTCATAGAACAATGCGATGTTAACATACTTATGTCTGTATCTGTTTGTATTTTTCTATAACGATGTGTTAACAATCGATCACCTACTTGATTACAATGATGTGATAATGGCTAGATGTCCAGTCCATCCATTGTGTAAAGATGGAACGCTCCTATTATCTCATGGAGAGAAGGTTTGCTGCTTGTTAGTGCCTTTTCTCCACGAAACTTCGTTAAAATAAAACTGCATTCTTGAAACCTTCAAGCCTGACTCAGTGGTAAATTTCCCACAACACCAGTATTGCTCTCTCTATCTCGCTTTCTCCCCATTTCCGTTCACCTCTCTCCAGAATATCTCCCTCTTTCCAGCTTCTTTGTGTGGCTGCTTTGAAGCAAAGCACGATAGTGGGCGGCACGGTAGCACAGTGGTTAGCACTGCTGCTTCATAGCTCTAGAGACCTGGGTTCGATTCCTGGCTTAGGTCACTGTCTGTGCGGAATTTCCACGTTCTCTCCGTGTCTGCGTAGGTTTCCTCCAGGTGCTCCGCTTTCCTCCCACATGGTGAACGACGTGCTGGTTAGGTGCATTGACCCGAACATGCGCCAGACTGTGTTGACTAGGGGAATTTCACAGTAACTTCATTGCAGTGTTAAGGTAAGCCTTACTTGTGACGAATAAATAAACGTTTCCCCTCCAGGAAACTCAGGGTCGTTCTCCGTAGTCATCCCGGTCGCTCGGACATCATCCGGCTAGCCCTTGGCCGCTGGCCGGACCTGGCGCGGCTCGTCCGGTCCGTGAGGGCATGCTCGCATGCCTCCGCGGGCCTGGAGAAAATAGAGCAGCGCTGGGTACTGCGGTTCCTCCACAGGCTCGAAAAGGTGGCGGGCGGACTGGTGAGTATTGCGCCAGCGCTCCCCCAAACACCTAGATAAGTGGTGACGGTGGCACAAAGCTGCTGACATGAAGGTGACCATAGCCAGCCTCAACATCAACGGCAGCAGTGAGCCACACGGCAGGTTCCAGAACTTCTCGGTCCTCCATGACGGGAAGTATGCGGTGTGTTTCCTGCAGGAAACCCACACCGTTCCGGGAGACGAAGCCTAATGGCTCCTGGAGTGGCGAGGGGGGGGGTGTCTACATGAGCCAACTCACGCTCGCTTCAAGCGGGGTGGCCATCTTGTGGGCCCCGCATTATAAGCCGGAGATCTTAGGGGTCAAGGAGCCGGTGCCAGGCCGGTTGCTGCACTTGACGGTCCGTGAGGGGGGCGTGGTCATTCACTTGCTGAATGTCTACGACCCGACCGCCGGACCGCAGCAAACGACTTTCTACGAGAAAGTGTCCGCTCACATCGACACCATCGCGGGGGGCGAATGCATTATCCTCGGGGGAGATTTCAACTGCATTCTTAAGACACGGGACCGCACCGGCCCCTGGCTGAGCACTCCGGCGGTGGTGAAGTTGCGGGACCTGATCGGGTCCCACGACTTGGTGGACGTCTGGAGACATCTCCATCCTGGCTCCAGCGCCTTCACTTTCGTGAGGCCTGGAGTCGGAGCGTCCAGGCTCGACTGCCTTTACATTTCGAAGGCGCACGTGTCCGGCGTGTCCTCGGTCTCCATGCGGCCGGTGTCGAGCACGGACCACAGCCTGGTGTGGGCGGACTTTGCGCCGTCTCGCATCCGGCGGGGGTCCGCGTACTGGCACTTTAACAACACGCTGCTGGAGGACGAGCGCTTCCTGGACTCGTTCCGTCGATTCTGGGCCGGCTGGAGAAGGAAGCGGGGAGGCTTCCCCTCCTTGAGGCTCTGGTGGGATGTGGGCAAGACTCACGTCCGTACCTTCTGTCAGGGGTACGCGAGGGGGTCGACAAAGAGGCGGAAATCCAGGCTCGAGGAGTTGGAGAAGGAAGTGCTCGACCTGGAGGCACGTCTCAGTTGGCCTGACGCGGACCCGGCCCTGCGTTCGGAGTACAGGGAGAAGAAGGACGCGCTGCGGGACCTGCAGCTTGCCAGGTCTCGCGGCGCGTACGTGAGGTCGCGGCTCCAGTTCCGGGTGGACCTGGACCGCGGCTCCCCCTTCTTCTACTCGCTGGAAAGAGGGCGGGCTAACCGTCAGCAGTTCCTTACGCTGCTGGCCGACGATGGTTCCCCCGTCTCGGATCCGGAGGGCATCCGGGCCATTGCCCGGGAGTACTACACCTCGCTCTTCTCTCCAGATCCGTCCAGCGAGGATGCCCGCAGACTTCTGTGGGAGGACCTGCCGCAGGTCAGCCCGGAGGGCGTCGGCAGGCTCGAGGCCCCTACCACCATGGCCGAGCTGACCGGCGCCCTAAATGGGCTCAGCCGGGGCAAGGCCCCTGGGCTGGACGGGCTGACAGTAGAGTTCTTCAGGGCGTTCTGGGACGTCCTGGGGAGCGACTACGCGGGGGTCCTGGGGGAGAGCATCGCTACCGGGGAGATGCCCCTTTCGTGGCGCAGGGCCGTCATTGCCCTGCTGCCCAAGAAGGGGGATCTCCACCTGCTCAAGAACTGGCGCCCGGTCTCCCTCCTCAGCACGGATTATAAAATCTTTGCCAGGGCTATGGCTTCACGCCTTGGATCCGTGCTGGACCACTTGATCCACCCTGACCAGTCCTCCACGGTCCCGGGCCGTTGCATACATGACAATCTCCACCTGGTCCGGGACCTAATCCATCACACCCAGAGGGCTGGTCTGTCGGGCGCCTTCTTGTCATTAGATCAGGAGAAGGCGTTCGACAGGGTGGAGCACGAGTATTTACTCGGGACTCTGCGGGCATTCGGGTTCGGGACGCATTTTGTCGCCCGGATCCGATTACTGTACTCTGCTGCAGAGTGTCTGATTAAGGTTAACGGGTCCCTGACGGCGCCCCTTCGCTTCGGGAGAGGAGTACGGCAGGGCTGCCCCTTGTCCGGCCAACTGTATTCCGTATGCGTGGAGCCATTCCTGTGCCTCTTGCGGAGGAGGTTGTCAGGTTTGGTCCTGCGCGGACCGGACGTAGGGGTGGTCCTGTCAGCTTACGCCGACGACGTGCTCCTCATGTTCACGGACCCGGCTGACCTGCGGAGGATGCGAGAATGCCAGGCGATGTACTCCGCCGCGTCCTCCGCCAGGATCAACTGGGCCAAGTGCTCCGGACTCCTTGTCGGTCCTTGGGAGACGGACCCCCTTCCGGAGGAGCTCAGGCCTTTCACCTGGAGCAGGACCGACCTCCTCTACTTGGGGGCCCATCTCTGCCCAGCCGAGGAATCCTGGCCGGCGAACTGGCGGGAGCTGGAGGCCAAAGTCTCCGCCCGCCTGAGTCGCTGGACAGGACTGCTCCGAGTGCTGTCCTACGGGGCGCGAGCTCGCGTCATAAACCAGCTGGTTGCCTCCATGCTGTGGTACCGGCTGGTCCCTTTGACCCCTCCCCCTGGCTTTGTCACCGATATCCAGAGAACCCTCGTGCGGTTCTTCTGGGGCAATCGACTGCACTGGGTCCCTGCTGCGGTCCTGTATCTCCCGCTTGAGGAGGGCGGACAAGGTCTGGTGTGCCTCCGCACTCAGATAGCGACCTTCCGCCTCCAGGCCCTGCAGAGGTACCTTTACGTTGAGCCCCCTCCACAGTGGTGTGCCATGGCGACGTATTTCTTCCGCCAGTGGCACGGCCTCAATTATGACGTGCAGCTCCTGCATATCGAACTGGGGCGTGCTTCGACCGCCCTGCAGGAGTTGCCCGTCTTTTACCAGGACCTCCTCACTGTCTGGAACAAGGTCGCCTCGCGACGCAGCTCTCCCCCGTCAGGAGTAGCGGCTCTCGTGCGAGAGCCGCTGCTCAGGAATCCGCTCCTCCAGCCGTATAACTTCAGGTGGCTGGCGGAGAGGGGGGCTGTGGACGCCGGGGTGACCAGAATCGGGGACGTGCTCGATGGCGGAGGAGCGGGCTGGATGAGTCCCCGCGTGCTGGCTGAGCGCGCGGGGACGTCCGTCCGGCGCGCGGCCAAAGCCATCCTAGACCTTAGGACGGTCGTGCTCGGCCCCGAAACTGCACGCAAACTTGAGACGGCACAGGCGTGCGGTGGGATCCCGCCCGAGCGTTCCCCTGTTCGGGCGGAATTCCACATTGGCCCAAAGCCTCAGCCCCCTCCCCTGGGTGAGGTGCCCCACAGCCTGAGCCGCCTCGCGGAAATGCCCTCCGTGCCTTTTTCTACCGCGCGGAGGCGTTTCCTGTGCGGGCTGCTGCTGCACACCTTCCACTACCGCCTCCTCGCCTGTCGCCCGGATACACCTTGGCGGGCCTTGTTGCCGCCGGGCGGCGGAGGTCCCCGCTGGAGGTCCCTCTACGGAGGGATCTCCCCCAATTACGTCGGGGACCTGGGGTGGAGGGTGATGCATGCAGCAGTTCCGCACAACCGTAGGATTCACTGGTTCACGGGCTCCGAAGACTGCCCTTTCTGTGGCCTTGTGGAGTCCGTGGACCATGTCTATGTTGAGTGTCTTAGGCTGCACTCCCTTTATGTTTTCCTGAAGAACCTTTTATTGATGTTTTGTTTGCACTTCAGTCCCACGCTCCTGATCTACGGACACCCGGTGCGGAGAGGGTCGGGTCGGGATGGCGACCTCCTCGTGAACCTGCTCCTGGGCCTGGCGAAACGCGCCATTTACCGGTCCAGGCAGCGGGCGATCGAGGGGGCCGTCCATCCTGACTGTCTTCCCCTCTACCGCGGCTACGTTCGCGGCCAGGTGTCCCTGGAGAGGGAGCATGCGGTGTCCACGGGCGAGGTTGACGCTTTCCGCGCCCGCTGGGCACCGCAGGGGTTGGGGTGCATTATTGACCCTAATAACCACATTTTAATTTGATGTTTTTAAGTTTCCTTTGCATTTTGATTTCTGTTCGGGCTGTTCCCCCTCCTTTTTGGGGAGCTGCCCCTTTTACTTTGTCCTGATTTAATTTGAGTTTGTTTACTTGGTTTGACCTAAAAAGAGGTCTCTCTGAATGTAGATTGAGCTTCAGACGGCCTGAGACGTGCCTCCTCTCGGACAACACCCAGTTTTGTTTCCGGGGTGAGGTGGATTCGTGTTCGCCCGTGTAGCGGAGGGCCCCGGGTCGGAACCGGGCGGAAACTTTGGGAGGGAGGTGAGCTGCTGCCTGTTGCCTGGCCTGCCTGTCGCCTGACCTGCCTGCCTGTCGCCTGGCCTGCCGCCTGGCCTGCCTGCCTGTCGCCTGGCCTGCCTGCCGTCTGGCCTGCTTACCTGCCTGCCTGCCGTCTGGCCTGCTTACCTGCCTGCCTGCCGTCTGGCCTGCTTACCTGCCTGCCTGCCGTCTGACCTGCTTACCTGCCTGCCTGCCGTCTGGCCTGCTTACCTGCCTGCCGTCTGGCCTGCTTACCTACCTGCCTGCCGTCTGGACTGCCTGCCTGCCTGCCGTCTGGGCTGTCTGCCGTCTGGACTGCCTGCTTGCCTGCCATCCGGCCTCTGGGGGGTGCGCTCTCCCCGGGGGGGGGAGGAAGAGAGGACAGGGAGTGACTGGAGGAGAGGGGGGGGGGGCGAAGGCGTTTGGACTGTCTCTTTTCCATCTGCAGTGGGGGGGGTGAAGACCTTTCCTATTTCCCCTACCCACTACTGCTATCCCCAAGATTGGTGCACCCTCCCCTTTTTCCCTCCTGACTGGGGCACCGGCCTTGTGCCTCATCTCCCTCCCACTGCTCCGACCTCCTCTCTCCCTCTCTCACTCCGGGGAGAGAACACCTACACCCCTACCCACCTACCCCACCCTCCCTTATCTTCCCCATCCCACATACGCCCTGCCGTGCATCTGGGCAGTCTCGGGGTGGGTGTAGCACTTCCCCTGATACAATGGCGTCATCACCAGCGTCGCCGGTGGCAGGGCCTTCTCGGCCCACCTATGCGGGCGTGGCGGCTGCCAGAGCCCCCGCCGCTCCCAAGGCCCTGCCGCCATTCTCTTTAATCACGCGGCAGCTCGGGGTGAAGTGCTACGCCCACCCCGACATGTCTATCGAGGCCTGCGTTAAGGCAATGGCTGGGGTTGTCGGCCCCTCAGCCATTGTCGCGGCCTCAAAGATGTACGGCCGGGCCGTATTCTTCCTGAAGGCCGAGCGGGCGGTTCGCCTCGCCCTGGAAAAGGGGCTCACGGTGGGCGGGACGTTCCTGGCGGTGGACCCATTGGAGGCCACCGCCCACAAGATAGTAATATCGAACGTCCCGGCCTTCCTACCAAGTGAGCTCCTCCTCCCCCACCTCCATCTACTGGGGGAGGTCAGGTCCGGGGTGCAGCCGATCCCGCTCGGCCTTCGGGACCCCTCCCTCCGCCACATATACTCCTTCCGGCGCCAGGTTTTTGTCCGCCTGGCCCGGGAGGAGGAACTGGAGGGAGGGTTCAATGTCCCCCACGAGGGGACCACGTACCGGGTCTTTTGGTCCGCGGACGGTGTGCGGTGCCATGCCTGTAAGGAGGCGGGGCACGCGAGGAAAAACTGCCCCGTCTCCAAGGCCGCCGACCACCAACCCAAGGCGGCCGCAGCTGGCACCGCAGCCCCCTCTCCCCCCAAGCGAGTACCATCTGCCCCCCCGCGAGGGGAGGCCACGCCGGCAGCAGCTGCCACCTCAGCTGCCGGCGGGGGGGGAGCGGAGCCCCCGCGCGGCCAAAAGGCCCATAAGGCACCTACAAAAATGAAGGGGGGTACCGGAACCCCGGCCCCCAGGGAAAACACCCCAACCACCCCGGCAGCCGGCTCGGGGACCGCCTCAGTCTCCACCTGCGCCCCCCCCCCACCACCACCACCACCACCACCACCACCACCATCTGCCGGGCCCGTGGGCTCTCCGGGGCCTAGTGCTGGGTCCGGCGCCCGGGATCATGGGCCCGAGCATGGGGGGGTAAGCGACCCCGAGCCGGCAAAACTGGCGACGCCGCCACCTCGGGGGGAAGTGACGGGAGAGCAGGGGGGGCGCGGCAAGGCGAAGAGGGGCGGAGGGCGAGGGGCCTCGCCTGCCCGAGGGCAGGTTAACAAAAAGAGGCGGGGCCCCTCGGGCACCGTAGAGTTCGAGGTCTGCGTGCCCCTCCCCCCTTGTGAGTCATCTCCTGCCGTGCCCCCACCTGTCTTTGTGCCTTGTCCCGCGAAAAAAGGGGGCAAGGCACCCTGCAAATCCAAGCATGTGTTGCCTCAGTCCCCCGGCGAGGAGTCTCCGGGGCCGGGTGGCAGCGGGACCCCCACGGTTCCGTTCCACCCGGCCGGTTACAACCCGGAGTTCTTCTTCAGTCTGTCGGGGGACTGGGGCGACACTCCAATGTTCATGTCCTCGTGCGGCGGCGGCGAGGAGACGATCCACTCGTCCTCTCCGTCCCGACCTTGGACGCTGGACATCCCCAACCTCAGTCCGAAGGATACACCGGACCTGGGGGGTGTCCAAGCGTCTGGGGCGGGGGGGGGGGCTGGGCCGCCGTCGCACGGGGGCCCGCAATCCGGGAAAGGTGAGCCCGGGGGGAACCCCTCCTCCACCGATCCTGGGGGTGGGATCGGGGAGGGGCTAGGGCTAGTTGGTGGCTCCGTGCCGCCCGCCGTACGTCCTGCGGCGGGGGACTCGGAGTCGAGGGGCGACCGCCCTGAGGAGGTCAGCGGCTCGGTGGAGGGCACGGGGACACTTTCAGAGTCTGCCCAGAGCGAGGCGGGGGACTCCCTCGTGCCCCCCACCGAGTCGTCCCTCATCCCCTCCAAGGACCTCAGGGTCTTTATCCGTAACCATTCCGGTCGCTCCGACATAATCCGGCTAGCCCTCGGCCACTGGCCGGACCTGGTGCAGCTCGTCCGGTCCGTGAAGGCATGCTCGCATGCCTCCGCGGGCCTGGAGAAAATAGAGCGGCGCTGGGTACTGCGGTTCCTCCACAGGCTCGAAAAGGTGGGGGGTGGACTGGTGAGAATTGCGCCAGCGCCCCCCCACACACCTAGTTAAGTGGTGACGGTGGCACAAAGCTGCTGACATGAAGGTGACCATAGCCAGCCTCAACATCAACGGCAGCAGTGGGCCACACCGCAGGTTCCAGAACTTCTCGGTCCTCCGTGACGGGAAGTATGCGGTGTGTTTCCTGCAGGAAACCCACACCGTTCCGGGAGACGAAGCCCAATGGCTCCTGGAGTGGCGAGGGGGGGTCTACATGAGCCACCTCACGCTCGCTTCTTGCGGGGTGGCTATCTTGTTGGCCCCGCGTTATAAGCCGGAGATCTTGGGGGTCAAGGAGCCGGTGCCAGGCCGGTTGCTGCACTTGACGGTCCGTGAGGGAGGCGTGGTCATTCACTTGCTGAATGTCTACGCCCCGACCGCTGGACCGCAGCAAACGACTTTCTACGAGAAAGTGTCCGCTCACATCGACACCATCGCGGGGGGCGAATGCATTATCCTCGGGGGAGATTTCAACTGCATCCTCGAGGCACGGGACCGCACCGGCCCCTGGCTGCGCACTCCGGCGGTGGTGAAGTTGCGGGACCTGATCGGGTCCCACGACTTGGTGGACGTCTGGAGACATCTCCATCCTGGCTCGACCGCCTTTACATTTCGAAGGCGCACGTGTCCGGCGTGTCCTCGGTCTCCATGCGGCCGGTGTCGAGCACGGACCACAGCCTGGTGTGGGCGGACTTTGCGCCGTCTCGCATCCGGCGGGGGTCCGCGTACTGGCACTTTAACAACACGCTGCTGGAGGACGAGCGCTTCCTGGACTCGTTCCGTCGATTCTGGGCCGGCTGGAGAAGGAAGCGGGGAGGCTTCCCCTCCTTGAGGCTCTGGTGGGATGTGGGCAAGACTCACGTCCGTACCTTCTGTCAGGGGTACGCGAGGGGGTCGACAAAGAGGCGGAAATCCAGGCTCGAGGAGTTGGAGAAGGAGGTGCTCGACCTGGAGGCACGTCTCAGTCGGCCTGACGCGGACCCGGCCCTGCGTTCGGAGTACAGGGAGAAGAAGGACGCGCTGCGAGACCTGCAGCTTGCCAGGTCTCGCGGCGCGTACGTGAGGTCGCGGCTCCAGTTCCAGGTGGACCTGGACCGCGGCTCCCCCTTCTTCTACTCGCTGGAAAGAGGGCGGGCTAACCGTCAGCAGCTCCTTACGCTGCTGGCCGACGACGGTTCCCCCGTCTCGGATCCGGAGGGCATCCGGGCCATTGCCCGGGAGTATTACACCTCGCTCTTCTCTCCGGATCCGTCCAGCGAGGATGCCCGCAGACTTCTGTGGGAGGACCTGCCGCAGGTCAGCCCGGAGGGCGTCGGCAGGCTCGAGGCCCCTACCACCATGGCCGAGCTGACCGGCGCCCTAAATGGCCTCAGCCGGGGCAAGGCCCCTGGGCTGGACGGGCTGACAGTAGAGTTCTTCAGGGCGTTCTGGGACGTCCTGGGGAGCGACTACGCGGGGGTCCTGGGGGAGAGCGTCGCTACCGGGGAGATGCCCCTTTCGTGGCGCAGGGCCGTCATTGCCCTGCTGCCCAAGAAGGGGGATCTCCACCTGCTCAAGAACTGGCGCCCGGTCTCCCTCCTCAGCACGGATTATAAAATCTTTGCCAGGGCTATGGCTTCACGCCTTGGATCCGTGCTGGACCACTTGATCCACCCTGACCAGTCCTACACGGTCCCGGGCCGTTGCATACATGACAATCTCCACCTGGTCCGGGACCTAATCCATCACACCCAGAGGGCTGGTCTGTCGGGCGCCTTCTTGTCATTAGATCAGGAGAAGGCGTTCGACAGGGTGGAGCACGAGTATTTACTCGGGACTCTGCGGGCATTCGGGTTCGGGACGCATTTTGTCGCCCGGATCCGATTACTGTACTCTGCCGCAGAGTGTCTGATTAAGGTTAACGGGTCCCTGACGGCGCCCCTTCGCTTCGGGAGAGGAGTACGGCAGGGCTGCCCCTTGTCCGGCCAACTGTATTCCGTATGCGTGGAGCCATTCCTGCGCCTCTTGCGGAGGAGGTTGTCAGGTTTGGTCCTGCGCGGACCGGACGTAGGGGTGGTCCTGTCAGCTTACGCCGACGACGTGCTCCTCATGTTCACGGACCCGGCTGACCTGCGGAGGATGCGAGAATGCCAGGCGGTGTACTCCGCCGCGTCCTCCGCCAGGATCAACTGGGCCAAGTGCTCCGGACTCCTTGTCGGTCCTTGGGAGACGGACCCCCTTCCGGAGGAGCTCAGGCCTTTCACCTGGAGCAGGACCAACCTCCTCTACTTGGGGGCCCATCTCTGCCCAGCCGAGGAATCCTGGCCGGCGAACTGGCGGGAGCTGGAGGCCAAAGTCTCCGCCCGCCTGGGTCGCTGGACAGGACTGCTCCGAGTGCTGTCCTACGGGGCGCGAGCTCGCGTCATAAACCAGCTGGTCGCCTCCATGCTGTGGTACCGGCTGGTCCCTTTGACCCCTCCCCCTGGCTTTGTCACCGATATCCAGAGAACCCTCGTGCGGTTCTTCTGGGGCAATCGACTGCACTGGGTCCCTGCTGCGGTCCTGTATCTCCCGCTTGAGGAGGGCGGACAAGGTCTGGTGTGCCTCCGCACTCAGATAGCGACCTTCCGCCTCCAGGCCCTGCAGAGGTACCTTTACGTTGAGCCCCCTCCACAGTGGTGTGCCATGGCGACGTATTTCTTCCGCCAGTGGCACGGCCTCAATTATGACGTGCAGCTCCTGCATATCGAACTGGGGCGTGCTTCGACCGCCCTGCAGGAGTTGCCCGTCTTTTACCAGGACCTCCTCACTGTCTGGAACAAGGTCGCCTCGCGACGCAGCTCTCCCCCGTCAGGAGTAGCGGCTCTCGTGCGAGAGCCGCTGCTCAGGAATCCGCTCCTCCAGCCGTATAACTTCAGGTGGCTGGCGGAGAGGGGGGCTGTGGACGCCGGGGTGACCAGAATCGGGGATGTGCTCGATGGCGGAGGAGCGGGCTGGATGAGTCCCCGCGTGCTGGCTGAGCGCGCGGGGACGTCCGTCCGGCGCGCGGCCAAAGCCATCCTAGACCTTAGGACGGTCGTGCTCGGCCCCGAAACTGCACGCAAACTTGAGACGGCACAGGCGTGCGGTGGGATCCCGCCCGAGCGTTCCCCTGTTCGGGCGGAATTCCACATTGGCCCAAAGCCTCAGCCCCCTCCCCTGGGTGAGGTGCCCCACAGCCTGAGCCGCCTCGCGGAAATGCCCTCCGTGCCTTTTTCTACCGCGCGGAGGCGTTTCCTGTGCGGGCTGCTGCTGCACGCCTTCCACTACCGCCTCCTCGCCTGTCGCCCGGATACACCTTGGCGGGCCTTGTTGCCGCCGGGCGGCGGAGGTCCCCGCTGGAGGTCCCTCTACGGAGGGATCTCCCCCAATTACGTCGGGGACCTGGGGTGGAGGGTGATGCATGCAGCAGTTCCGCACAACCGTAGGATTCACTGGTTCACGGGCTCCGAAGACTGCCCTTTCTGTGGCCTTGTGGAGTCCGTGGACCATGTCTATGTTGAGTGTCTTAGGCTGCACTCCCTTTATGTTTTCCTGAAGAATCTTTTATTGATGTTTTGTTTGCACTTCAGTCCCACGCTCCTGATCTACGGACACCCGGTGCGGAGAGGGGAGGGTCGGGATGGCGACCTCCTCGTGAACCTGCTCCTGGGCCTGGCGAAACGCGCCATTTACCGGTCCAGGCAGCGGGCGATCGAGGGGGCCGTCCATCCTGACTGTCTTCCCCTCTACCGCGGCTACGTTCGCGGCCAGGTGTCCCTGGAGAGGGAGCATGCGGTGTCCATGGGCGAGGTTGACGCTTTCCGCGCCCGCTGGGCACCGCAGGGGTTGGGGTGCATTATTGACCCTGATAACCACATTTTAATTTGATGTTTTTAAGTTTCCTTTGCATTTTGATTTCTGTTCGGGCTGTTCCCCCTCCTTTTTGGGGAGCTGCCCCTTTTACTTTGTCCTGATTTAATTTGAGTTTGTTTACTTGGTTTGACCTAAAAAGAGGTCTCTCTGAATGAAAATTGAGCTTCAGACGGCCTGAAACGTGCCTCCTCTGGGGCAGCGCCTGCACTTTGTTTCCGTGGTGAACTGGTTTCACGTTCGCCCGAGTAGCGGGGGGCCCCGGGTCGGAGCCGGGCGGAAATTTCGGGTTTGTTTTCTTTTCTTTTTGTGAGTACCTTTGTTTTTTTTTCGTTTTTGCTCACGGAGACGCCCGGTTTTTGTTTTTGTTTTGTTGGGTTTGTTTGTTTTTCGCTCCCTGCGGGGAGGAAGGAGGGAGGTGAGCTGCTGCCTGCCTTGCCCGGCCTGCCTGTTGCCTGCCTGCCTGCCGTCTGGCCTGCTTACCTGCCTGCCTGCCGTCTGGCCTGCTTACCTGCCTGCCTGCCGTCTGGCCTGCTTACCTGCCTGCCTGCCGTCTGGCCTGCTTACCTGCCTGCCTGCCGTCTGGCCTGCTTACCTGCCTGCCTGCCGTCTGGCCTGCTTACCTGCCTGCCTGCCATCTGGCCTGCTGACCTGCCTGCCTGCCGTCTGGCCTGCTGACCTGCCTGCCTGCCGTCTGGCCTGCTTACCTGCCTGCCTGCCGTCTGGCCTGCTTACCTACCTGCCTGCCGTCTGGACTGCCTGCCGTCTGGACTGCCTGCTTGCCTGCCATCCGGCCTCTGGAGGGTGTGCTCTCCCCGGGGGGAGGGAGGAGGAGAGGACAGAGAGTAACTGGAGGAGAAGGGGGGGGGGGCGAAGGCGTTTGGACTGTCTCTTCTCCATCTGCAGTGGGGGGGGTGAAGGCCTTTTCCTAATTCCCCTACCCACTGCTGCTGCCCCCGGGACCGGCACCCCCTCCCCTTTTTCCCTCCTGACTGGGGCACCGGCCTTGTGCCTCATCTCCCTCCCACTGCTCCGACCTCCTCTCTCCCTCTCTCACTCCGGGGAGAGAACACCTACACCCCTACCCACCTACCCCACCCTCCCTTATTTTTCCCTCCACATATACGCCCTGCCGTGCATCTGGGCAGTCTCGGGGTGGGCGTAGCACTCCCTTGATACCATGGCGACATCACCAGCGTCGCCGGTGGCAGGGCCTTCTCGGCCCACCTATGCGGGCGTGGCGGCTGCCAGAGCCCCCGCCGCTCCCAAGGCCCTGCCGCCATTCTCCCTAATCACGCGGCAGCTCGGGGTGAAGTGCTACGCCCACCCCGACATGTCTATCGAGGCCTGCGTTAAGGCAATGGCTGGGGTTGTCGGCCCCTCAGCCATTGTCGCGGCCTCTAAGATGTACGGCCGGGCTGTATTCTTCCTGAAGGCCGAGCGGGCGGTTCGCCTCGCCCTGGAAAAGGGGCTCACGGTGGGCGGGACGTTCCTGGCGGTGGACCCATTGGAGGCCACCGCCCACAAGATAGTAATATCGAACGTCCCGCCCTTCCTACCAAGTGAGCTCCTCCTCCCCCACCTCCATCTACTGGGGGAGGTCAGGTCCGGGGTGCAGCCGATCCCGCTCGGCCTTCGGGACCCCTCCCTCCGCCACATATACTCCTTCCGGCGCCAGGTTTTTGTCCGCCTGGCCCGGGAGGAGGAACTGGAGGGAGGGTTCAATGTCCCCCACGAGGGGACCACGTACCGGGTCTTTTGGTCCGCGGACGGCGTGCGGTGCCATGCCTGTAAGGAGGCGGGGCACGTGAGGAAAAACTGCCCCGTCTCCAAGGCCGCCGACCACCAACCCAAGGCGGCCGCAGCTGGCACCGCAGCCCCCTCTCCTCCCAAGCGAGTACCATCTGCCCCCCCGCGAGGGGAGGCCACGCCGGTAGCAGCTGCCACCTCAGCTGCCGGCGGGGGGGGAGCGGAGCCCCCGCGCGGCCAAAAGGCCCATAAGGGACCTACAAAAAAGAAGGGGGGTACCGGAACCCCGGCCCCCAGGGAAAACACCCCAACCACCCCGGCAGCCGGCTCGGGGACCGCCTCAGTCTCCACCTGCGCCCCCCCCCCACCACCACCACCACCACCATCTGCCGGGCCCGTGGGCTCTCCGGGGCCTAGTGCTGGGTCCGGCGCCCGGGATCATGGGCCCGAGCATGGGGGGGTAAGCGACCCCGAGCCGGCAAAACTGGCGACGCCGCCACCTCGGGGGGAAGTGACGGGAGAGCAGGGGGGGCGCGGCAAGGCGAAGAGGGGCGGAGGGCGAGGGGCCTCGCCTGCCCGAGGGCAGGTTAACAAAAAGAGGCGGGGCCCCTCGGGCACCGTAGAGTTCGAGGTCTGCGTGCCCCTCCCCCCTTGTGAGTCATCTCCTGCCGTGCCCCCACCTGTCTTTGTGCCTTGTCCCGCGAAAAAAGGGGGCAAGGCACCCTGCAAATCCAAGCATGTGTTGCCTCAGTCCCCCGGCGAGGAGTCTCCGGGGCCGGGTGGCAGCGGGACCCCCACGGTTCCGTTCCACCCGGCCGGTTACAACCCGGAGTTCTTCTTCAGTCTGTCGGGGGACTGGGGCGACACTCCAATGTTCATGTCCTCGTGCGACGGCGGCGAAGAGACGATCCACTCGTCCTCTCCGTCCCGACCTTGGACGCTGGACATCCCCAACCTCAGTCCGAAGGATACACCGGACCTGGGGGGTGTCCAAGCGTCTGGGGCGGGGGGGGGGGCTGGGCCGCCGTCGCACGGGGGCCCGCAATCCGGGAAAGGTGAGCCCGGGGGGAACCCCTCCTCCACCGATCCTGGGGGTGGGATCGGGGAGGGGCTAGGGCTAGTTGGTGGCTCCGTGCCGCCCGCCGTACGTCCTGCGGCGGGGGACTCGGAGTCGAGGGGCGACCGCCCTGAGGAGGTCAGCGGCTCGGTGGAGGGCACGGGGACACTTTCAGAGTCTGCCCAGAGCGAGGCGGGGGACTCCCTCGTGCCCCCCACCGAGTCGTCCCTCATCCCCTCCAAGGACCTCAGGGTCTTTATCCGTAACCATTCCGGTCGCTCCGACATAATCCGGCTAGCCCTCGGCCACTGGCCGGACCTGGCGCAGCTCGTCCGGTCCGTGAAGGCATGCTCGCATGCCTCCGCGGGCCTGGAGAAAATAGAGCGGCGCTGGGTACTGCGGTTCCTCCACAGGCTCGAAAAGGTGGGGGGTGGACTGGTGAGAATTGCGCCAGCGCCCCCCCACACACCTAGTTAAGTGGTGACGGTGGCACAAAGCTGCTGACATGAAGGTGACCATAGCCAGCCTCAACATCAACGGCAGCAGTGGGCCACACCGCAGGTTCCAGAACTTCTCGGTCCTCCGTGACGGGAAGTATGCGGTGTGTTTCCTGCAGGAAACCCACACCGTTCCGGGAGACGAAGCCCAATGGCTCCTGGAGTGGCGAGGGGGGGTCTACATGAGCCACCTCACGCTCGCTTCTTGCGGGGTGGCTATCTTGTTGGCCCCGCGTTATAAGCCGGAGATCTTGGGGGTCAAGGAGCCGGTGCCAGGCCGGTTGCTGCACTTGACGGTCCGTGAGGGGGGCGTGGTCATTCACTTGCTGAATGTCTACGCCCCGACCGCTGGACCGCAGCAAACGACTTTCTACGAGAAAGTGTCCGCTCACATCGACACCATCGCGGGGGGCGAATGCATTATCCTCGGGGGAGATTTCAACTGCATCCTCGAGGCACGGGACCGCACCGGCCCCTGGCTGCGCACTCCGGCGGTGGTGAAGTTGCGGGACCTGATCGGGTCCCACGACTTGGTGGACGTCTGGAGACATCTCCATCCTGGCTCCAGCGCCTTCACTTTCGTGAGGCCTGGAGTCGGAGCGTCCAGGCTCGACCGCCTTTACATTTCGAAGGCGCACGTGTCCGGCGTGTCCTCGGTCTCCATGCGGCCGGTGTCGAGCACGGACCACAGCCTGGTGTGGGCGGACTTTGCGCCGTCTCGCATCCGGCGGGGGTCCGCGTACTGGCACTTTAACAACACGCTGCTGGAGGACGAGCGCTTCCTGGACTCGTTCCGTCGATTCTGGGCCGGCTGGAGAAGGAAGCGGGGAGGCTTCCCCTCCTTGAGGCTCTGGTGGGATGTGGGCAAGACTCACGTCCGTACCTTCTGTCAGGGGTACGCGAGGGGGTCGACAAAGAGGCGGAAATCCAGGCTCGAGGAGTTGGAGAAGGAGGTGCTCGACCTGGAGGCACGTCTCAGTCGGCCTGACGCGGACCCGGCCCTGCGTTCGGAGTACAGGGAGAAGAAGGACGCGCTGCGAGACCTGCAGCTTGCCAGGTCTCGCGGCGCGTACGTGAGGTCGCGGCTCCAGTTCCAGGTGGACCTGGACCGCGGCTCCCCCTTCTTCTACTCGCTGGAAAGAGGGCGGGCTAACCGTCAGCAGCTCCTTACGCTGCTGGCCGACGACGGTTCCCCCGTCTCGGATCCGGAGGGCATCCGGGCCATTGCCCGGGAGTATTACACCTCGCTCTTCTCTCCGGATCCGTCCAGCGAGGATGCCCGCAGACTTCTGTGGGAGGACCTGCCGCAGGTCGGCCCGGAGGGCGTCGGCAGGCTCGAGGCCCCTACCACCATGGCCGAGCTGACCGGCGCCCTAAATGGCCTCAGCCGGGGCAAGGCCCCTGGGCTGGACGGGCTGACAGTAGAGTTCTTCAGGGCGTTCTGGGACGTCCTGGGGAGCGACTACGCGGGGGTCCTGGGGGAGAGCGTCGCTACCGGGGAGATGCCCCTTTCGTGGCGCAGGGCCATCATTGCCCTGCTGCCCAAGAAGGGGGATCTCCACCTGCTCAAGAACTGGCGCCCGGTCTCCCTCCTCAGCACGGATTATAAAATCTTTGCCAGGGCTATGGCTTCACGCCTTGGATCCGTGCTGGACCACTTGATCCACCCTGACCAGTCCTACACGGTCCCGGGCCGTTGCATACATGACAATCTCCACCTGGTCCGGGACCTAATCCATCACACCCAGAGGGCTGGTCTGTCGGGCGCCTTCTTGTCATTAGATCAGGAGAAGGCGTTCGACAGGGTGGAGCACGAGTATTTACTCGGGACTCTGCGGGCATTCGGGTTCGGGACGCATTTTGTCGCCCGGATCCGATTACTGTACTCTGCCGCAGAGTGTCTGATTAAGGTTAACGGGTCCCTGACGGCGCCCCTTCGCTTCGGGAGAGGAGTACGGCAGGGCTGCCCCTTGTCCGGCCAACTGTATTCCGTATGCGTGGAGCCATTCCTGCGCCTCTTGCGGAGGAGGTTGTCGGGTTTGGTCCTGCGCGGACCGGACGTAGGGGTGGTCCTGTCAGCTTACGCCGACGACGTGCTCCTCATGTTCACGGACCCGGCTGACCTGCGGAGGATGCGAGAATGCCAGGCGGTGTACTCCGCCGCGTCCTCCGCCAGGATCAACTGGGCCAAGTGCTCCGGACTCCTTGTCGGTCCTTGGGAGACGGACCCCCTTCCGGAGGAGCTCAGGCCTTTCACCTGGAGCAGGACCAACCTCCTCTACTTGGGGGCCCATCTCTGCCCAGCCGAGGAATCCTGGCCGGCGAACTGGCGGGAGCTGGAGGCCAAAGTCTCCGCCCGCCTGGGTCGCTGGACAGGACTGCTCCGAGTGCTGTCCTACGGGGCGCGAGCTCGCGTCATAAACCAGCTGGTCGCCTCCATGCTGTGGTACCGGCTGGTCCCTTTGACCCCTCCCCCTGGCTTTGTCACCGATATCCAGAGAACCCTCGTGCGGTTCTTCTGGGGCAATCGACTGCACTGGGTCCCTGCTGCGGTCCTGTATCTCCCGCTTGAGGAGGGCGGACAAGGTCTGGTGTGCCTCCGCACTCAGATAGCGACCTTCCGCCTCCAGGCCCTGCAGAGGTACCTTTACGTTGAGCCCCCTCCACAGTGGTGTGCCATGGCGACGTATTTCTTCCGCCAGTGGCACGGCCTCAATTATGACGTGCAGCTCCTGCATATCGAACTGGGGCGTGCTTCGACCACCCTGCAGGAGTTGCCCGTCTTTTACCAGGACCTCCTCACTGTCTGGAACAAGGTCGCCTCGCGACGCAGCTCTCCCCCGTCAGGAGTAGCGGCTCTTGTGCGAGAGCCGCTGCTCAGGAATCCGCTCCTCCAGCCGTATAACTTCAGGTGGCTGGCGGAGAGGGGGGCTGTGGACGCCGGGGTGACCAGAATCGGGGACGTGCTCGATGGCGGAGGGGCGGGCTGGATGAGTCCCCGCGTGCTGGCTGAGCGCGCGGGGACGTCCGTCCGGCGCGCGGCCAAAGCCATCCTAGACCTTAGGACGGTCGTGCTCGGCCCCGAAACTGCACGCAAACTTGAGACGGCGCAGGCGTGCGGTGGGATCCCGCCCGAGCGTTCCCCTGTTCGGGCGGAATTCCACATTGGCCCAAAGCCTCAGCCCCCTCCCCTGGGTGAGGTGCCCCACAGCCTGAGCCGCCTCGCGGAAATGCCCTCCGTGCCTTTTTCTACCGCGCGGAGGCGTTTCCTGTGCGGGCTGCTGCTGCACCCCTTCCACTGCCGCCTCCTCGCCTGTCGCCCGGATACACCTTGGCGGGCCTTGTTGCCGCCGGGCGGCGGAGGTCCCCGCTGGAGGTCCCTCTCCGGAGGGATCTCCCCCAATTACGTCGGGGACCTGGGGTGGAGGGTGATGCATGCAGCAGTTCTGCACAACCGTAGGATTCACTGGTTCACGGGCTCCGAAGACTGCCCTTTCTGTGGCCTTGTGGAGTCCGTGGACCATGTCTATGTTGAGTGTCTTAGGCTGCACTCCCTTTATGTTTTCCTGAAGAACCTTTTATTGATGTTTTGTTTGCACTTCAGTCCCACGCTCCTGATCTACGGACACCCGGTGCGGAGAGGGGAGGGTCGGGATGGCGACCTCCTCGTGAACCTGCTCCTGGGCCTGGCGAAACGCGCCATTTACCGGTCCAGGCAGCGGGCGATCGAGGGGGCCGTCCATCCTGACTGTCTTCCCCTCTACCGTGGCTACGTTCGCGGCCAGGTGTCCCTGGAGAGGGAGCATGCGGTGTCCACGGGCGAGGTTGACGCTTTCCGCGCCCGCTGGGCACCGCAGGGGTTGGGGTGCATTATTGACCCTAATAATCACATTTTAATTTGATGTTTTTAAGTTTCCTTTGCATTTTGATTTCTGTTCGGGCTGTTCCCCCTCCTTTTTTGGGGAGCTGCCCCTTTTACTTTGTCCTGATTTAATTTGAGTTTGTTTACTTGGTTTGACCTAAAAAGAGGTCCCTCTGAATGAAGATTGAGCTTCACACACATTACAACCTCCTCCCCTGTCAAACATCTGTGAGTAAAACACTTTATTTTCTATCCATTTATATTTCTTTTCTCATTCTGGGGGAAATTGGGGACTTGCAGCAACTGAAGGGAAAGGAAGTGAATCCAGGGAGGCTGCAGACTCTGGAAAGGTTAGCCCAGGTCTCTCTCTCTCTTTTAAAGTTTATTTATTTGTCACAAGTAAGGCTTACATTAACACTGCAATGAAGTTACTGTGAAATTCCTCTAGTCGCCACACTCCAAAGCCTGTTCTTGTCAATGCATCTACCCAGCATGTCTTTTAGACTGTGGGAGGAAACCGGAGCACCCGGAGAAAACCCACGCTGACACGGGGAAAACGTGTAAACTCCACACAGACAGTGACCCAAGCCGGGAATCGAACCCAGGTCCCTGGCGCTGTGAGGCAGTAGTGCTAACCACTGAGTCACCGTGCGGCTCTCTCTCTCTCTCTCTCTCTTAAAGAGATTGACATCCTTTGCTCCCTCAGCTTGATACATTCATTTGTCTCACGGAAATGATGGCCTCTTTCCTAATGTTCACAATTAAAAGGGTGGTTTCCCCAGAAGATGCTGAGATTTAAGGACGTAAATTAATATAGGACAGAGAGTAATATGGTATGTTTTAGATACATTATTTATCGATCTGCAATGAACTTCATTTATTATTTAGTCTTGTAATATAATACTCGAGTTACGTTATATGTTTCCAGTTGTAGTTACAGCACAGAAAAAGTCAATTCAGCAACTTGAGTCCATGCTGACAATCTCTGGAGCAATCCAGTCAGTCCCATTCCCCTTCTATATCTCTGCTCCCCTGCAAGGTTATTTCTTCAAGTGCCTATCCAATTTCATTTTGGAATCATCGATTATGTCCAATTCCACCATTCTCATAAGTAGCAGGTTCCTGGTCATGCACATTCACTCAGAAACAAAGCTTGTCCTTGCATTATTTCTGTATCCTTAATCAGGTGATGGAGTGTATATTAAATATATACATACACAAAGCCAGCAGCCTATGTGGTGGTCTTCAAGCCGTTGTGCCCTGGACAAGAAGCAGTAAGCATGTATCTGTCAATCAGGAGAATTAGGAGGGAGTATATTAGGTACAGCAGAGTGAGAATGGAGGATGGTGTGTGGTGTGGACACTTACAGCTTTTGGGGAAGAGGCAAGACTATTCCATTGAAACTACAATTGTCTGTTCTGAATTTCTATCCTGTTCTGCCAGTGATAACTTTTGTGAACCCTTTTCACAGGACACTCGAAGAGGATTTGCATTTGAGAAACTCAAACCAAGTATCACATCAAGATCTGACAGTCACTGAATTAATCAGGATCTGAATATCATCGTCCTTCGATTGTGGAAGGAGAAATGTTTGCCCGTTCTATCTGTGAGAAATGATTTCAACATCAGTGTAGCTGGAAAAGCACCGAGACACACACACACACACCCGAGTGAGAGTGTTCCAGTGAACTGACTGTGGAAAGAGCTTCACACAGCCGGAAAAAGCATCACACCATTCACAGCGGGGAGAAACCGTACTCAAGTTCCATGTGTGGATGAGGCTTCAATTGATCATCCAACCTGGAGGGACATCAGGATCCCGGCACCATGGAGAAACCGTGGGAATGTGGGGACTGTGGGAAGGGATTCTGCACCCCATCTGCATTGGAAACTCATCATCGTGTTCACACAGGTGAGAGGCCATTCACCTGCTCTCAGTGTGGGAAGGGATTCACTCAGTCATCCACCCTGCTGAAACACCAACAAATTCACACTGGAGAGAAACCGTTCACCTGCTCTCAGTGTGGGAAGGGATTCAGTAATTCATCTCACCTGCTCACACACAAGCGTGTTCACACTGGGGAGAGGCCATTCACCTGCTCTGAATGTGGGAAAGGATTCACTCGGTCATCCAACCTTCTGATGCACCAATGGCTCACACTGGGGAGAGGCCATTTACCTGCTCAGAATGTGGGAAGGGATTCAGTGATTCATCTGCCCTCCTGACACACAAGCGAGTTCACACTGGAGAGAGACCATTCATCTGCTCCGAGTGTGGGAAGAGATTCCCTCAGTCATCCAACCTGCTGACGCACCAGCGGATTCACACTGGAGAGAGACCATTCATCTGCTCTGAATGTGGGAAGGGATTCATTCAGTCATGCAACCTAGTGATGCACCAGCAAGTCCACACTGGGGAGAGGCCATCCATCTGCTCTGAGTGTGGGAAGGGATTCAGAGATTCATCCACCCTTCTGAGACACCAGCGCATTCACACTGGGGAGAGGCCATTCACCTGCTCTGTGTGTGGGAAAGGATTTGGTCAGTTATGCAGCCTACAGAGGCATCGGCAAGTTCACACCGGGGAGAGTTTGTTAGCCTGCTCTGTGTGTGGGAAGGGATTCACTCAGTCATCCTGTCTGGTGACACACCAGCAAGTTCACAAGTGAAAGCAATGATTAGATTCTGTTGTTAATCAGATCCAGGACTGAACCATGTTCATCTTGACAGTCGGTAAAGTGGGAGAGTTGGAGTATTTCTTTCTGCTGGACTGGCCGGTCTCTCAGTTTGGCTTCCAGTGGGCTGGTGTTCTTTCACCGATGTTGGCAGTGCTCCCAGTGCAGTCTAATCCTGGTTCAAAACAAGTTGAATATAAGCTCCCCTGCTTTCCAATCCTAACCTACTTCAATAGGAGCTGTTAATATGGGCCCGACACGGGGGGAAAGATGTGAATTTTTCGAGTGTGTGCAAAGGAGATGTGCTGGAATGTGTCACGCATGAAAGAATTCGGAGGCAGATTCAGTCATAGTTTTCAATAGAGAATTGGATCATTTTTTTGAAGAGGAAAAATTGACAGATGTGGGGGAAATGGGCACTGTGTGAATTTTTATTGCAGAGAGCTAGCACAGACAAAATGGGCTGAATGGCCTCCTTCTGTCTTGCCATTCCACAATTCTGGATTACCAGCTAGCTGATTCTGTACAGCACGACATGACAGTTGGTATCTCTCTTGCCTCTGAGTCAGGAGCTGGGGGGAAGGGGTTTGAATTTCCAAACCAGAGCTGGCATTCCCGGTACCAGTACTGAGGGAGAGCCGGACTGGCAGAGCGACCATGTTCCGAGTGAGACACTAACCCTGTCTCCCTCTCAGGCGGACATAAAAGATCAAACAGCAACAGCTGGAAGAGGACAGATGTAACTCCGTGATGTCCTGGGGCCTGATATTTATCCCACAATTAATATCCCACAAGTAAGACCAGGTGATCTGGTCATCATCACATTGCCTTCTGTGGGAGCTTGCTGTGCGCAAATTGGCTGCCACGTGCCGATCTTCGGAAAGTGTTGACTGTGAAATGCATTGTGGTACCCCAAAAGGCGGAAGGCACTATATAAATGCAAGCTTCCTTATGAATTAACAGGCTCCTATCCTTGTGGACAGATCGTCCAGAGGACCAGGAGTCAGCACAAGCCGGCTGAGTGCGGGACGACAGGAACTTCCAGTGTGAACCCAGGCTGCTTCCCTTCAGAGGCCACTGAATACATTGTGGGACCTGACCATTTAAAGAGGATACTTTGACTTGCTGAGCTGTGAATCCCGCCCCTTTTCCCTCTGTAATGCTGGCTGAGAATGAACATCGGGACTGGTCAATGTGCTGAAAGTACCTCTGCCACTGAAGATCGAGATAATGTTTCCCTCTATAATTCTGCTGTAAATAATTTATCTCACAAACTAATTGATAGATTTCACCAAACCTTGGTACACTGACCGAGTATGGCCGTTGGAAGAAATGATTCATTTTTGGTTAAGATTGGGATCTAGGAATGATATAAAGGAGCCATTCACAACGGGGGATCAGGCAAATTCACTTTCTCTATTAGATTGTTATGGTTTGTTTTATTTTGACTGTTTATTGTTTCAGGATTTTGTGGAGTATCTCGGCTGCTGGGGTGGAATTTGTCACAGCTGTCAAATGTGAGCTGAGTTTTCAGAGCAGGTTGTTGGATTAGGATTTGCCTAAAATCTCCTCGTGAGACAGTGCTCTTAATGAATAAATGTACTATTTTTAGCTTTATTGTCACAAAGCATGTTTTCATCCCTGTCTGTAACAATATACCTCAAAAACTCATGGACGAGTTTAAACAAAACATGGTACATGAAATAACGCCTCAGAGACCAGTGTCCCTTCAACAGATTCCCTTTATTTACAAACTCAGTTCCACTCCTAAGATCGCTTCAGTTACAAAGTCAGAATCAGGATTGTCAGTGCATTGCCAGAAATATATATATATGCACACACACACAGATGGTACTCCCTGATTAGGTAGGTGATCATTACCAACCTAATAGGTTGGAAGAACAATAGGTCAATAAGCATAGAGGCTGGGGATGAGGTTGGGGCCAAGACAAGGCTATCTAAGAGGAAGAGCATTCTGGGGGAGGATGACCTCAGTGGGCCTGGAGGTCTGGAGTGCATCTGCTTCAATGCAAGGAACGTCACGGGCAAGACAGACGAGTTTAGAGCCTTAATGCTTGCGCGGAACTTGGAGGTGGTTGCAGTGACGGAGACTTGGTTAAAAGAAGGACAGGACTGGCAGCTGAATATTCCGGGGTATAAGTGTTTTAGGTGAGACAGAGGAGGGGCGAGGAGAGGTGGGGGAGTAGCAATGCTGGTTAGGGAGCATATTACAGCAGTACAGAGGGTGGACAATATGGAGGGGTCAGGTAACGAGTCATTGTGGGTGGAGCTCAGAAACAGGAGGGGCGGAGTCACTATGCTGGGGGTATACTACAGGCCTCCCAACAGCCCACGGGAAGTTGAGGAACGGATATGTAAGGAGATTCTGGACAGGTGCAGAAAAAATTGGGTTGTTGTAGTGGGAGACTTTAATTTCCCTCACATAGACTGGAAATCGCTTAGGGCTGGGGGCCTGGACGGGAAAGAACTTATAAAATGCGTACAGGAAGGTTCTTTGGAACAATATGTTGACAGTTCAATGAGAGAGGGGGCAATACTGGGCCTAGTACTGGGGAATGAGCCCGGTCAGGTCATCAAAGTTGCAGTAGAGGAACATGTGGCAAATAGTGACCACAATTCTGTAAACTTTAGGATAGTAATGGAAAAACTTGAGTGTTGTCCTATGGGTAAGGTGCTGAATTGGGGGAAGGCGAACTACAACCGGATTAGGCAGGATTTGGTGGCTGTTGATTGGGAGAGGCTGTTCGAGGGTAAATCCACATCTGGCATGTAAGGAGCAGTTGATAGGACTGCAGGACAGGCATGTGCCTGTAAAGAGGAAGGATAGGAAAGGTAGGATTCGGGAGCCGTGGATAACCAGTGAAATTGTGGGTCTAATCAAAAAGAAAAAAGAGGCATACATGAGGTCCAGGCAGCTAAAAACAGATGGCGCACTGGAGGAATACAGAGAAAGTAGAAAAGAACTGAACAGGGAGTTAAAAGGGGTCACGAAATGTCTTTGGCAGACAGGATTAAGGAGAATCCTAAGGCATTTTATTCATAGGTTAGGAACAAGAGGGTTGTTAGGGAAAGAATCGGACCTCTCGGGGAAAAGGAGGGGAATTATGCTTAGAACCAAAGGAAGTAGGTGAGATCCTAAACGAATACTTTGCATCAGTATTCACAAAGGAGAGGGACATGTTGACTGGTCGTGTCTCAGAGAGATGTGTTGACCCGTTAGAAAAAATCTCAATTACAAGGGAGGAAGTGTTAGGTTTTTTAGGAAACATTAAGACAGACAAATCCCCAGGGCCAGATGGCATCTATCCTAGACTCCTCAGGGAGGCGAGAGATGCAATTGCTGGGCCTCTAACAGAAATCTTTGTCTCTTCACTGGACACAGGTGAGGTCCCAGAGTATTTGAGGATCGCAAATGTGGTCCCGTTATTTAAGAAGGGTAGCAAGAATAACCCAAATAATTATAGGCTGGTGAGCTTGACGTCCATGGTGGGGAAGTTGTTGGAGAAGATTCTTAGAGATAAGATATATGTGCATTTAGAACTGAATAATCTCATTAGCGATAGACAGAATGGTTTTGTACGAGGGAGGTCATGCCTCAAAAATTTGGTTGAGTTTTTTGAGGAGGTGACAAAAACGATTGACAAGGGAAGGGCCGTGGATGTTGTCTATATGGATTTTAGGAAAGCGTTTGACAAGGTCCCTCATGGCAGGCTGGTGCAAAAGGGTAAATCTCACAGGATAAAAGGTGAGCTAGCTGGATGGGTGGAGAACTGGCTTAGCCATAGAAGACAGAGGGTAGCAGTGGAGGGGTCTTTTTCTGGCTGGAGGTCTGTGACTAGTGGTGTTCCGCAGGGCTCTGTACTGGGACCTCTGCTGTTTGTGATATATATAAATGATTTGGAGGAAGATGTAGCTGGTGTGATCAGTAAGTTTGCGAACGACACAAAGATTGCTGGAGTTGCGGATAGTGATGAACATTGTCAGAGAATGCAGCAGGATAGACTAATGGGACTGAAGGTGGACAAGTCCCCGGGTCCGGATGGAATGCATCCCAGGGTATTGAAAGAAATGTCAGAGGTAATAGTGGATGCGTTAGTGATTATTTATCAAAACTCGTTGCATTCTGGGGTCGTGCCGGCTGATTGGAAAACGGCTAATGTTACGCCGCTGTTTAAAAAAGGAAGGAGACAAAAGGCGGGTAACTATAGGCCGGTCAGCTTAACGTCTGTAGTAGGGAAAATGCTGGAATCCATTATTAAAGAGGAGATAGCAGGGCATCTGGATAGAAATGGTTTGATCAATCAGACGCAGCATGGATTCATGAGGGGAAAGTCGTGCTTGACGAACATGTTGGATTTTTATGAAGATGTGACGAGGGCGGTTGATGGAGGAGAACCGGTGGATGCGGTGTTTTTGGATTTCCAAAAGGCGTTTGATAAGGTGCCCCATAAAAGGCTGCTGAAGAAGATTAGGGCACACGGAGTTGGGGGTAGTGTGTTAAAGTGGATTGGGGACTGGCTATCCGACAGGAAGCAAAGAGTCGGAATAAATGGGTGTTTTTCCGGTTGGAGGAAGGTAACTAGTGGCGTGCCGCAGGGATCGGTACTCGGGCCGCAACTATTTACCATTTATATAGATGATCTGGAGGAGGGGACGGAGTGTAGGGTAACGAAGTTTGCAGACGACACAAAGATAAGTGGAAAAGTGAATCGTGTGGAGGACGGAGAAGATCTGCAGAGAGATTTGGACAGGCTGAGTGAGTGGGCGAGGATATGGCAAATGGAGTATAACGTTGAGAAATGCGAGGTTATACACTTTGGAGGAAATAATAACAAATGGGATTACTATCTCAATGGAAACAAATTAAAACATGCTACCGTGCAAAGGGACCTGGGGGTCCTTGTGCATGAGACGCAAAAGCCCAGTCTGCAGGTACAACAGGTGATCAAGAAGGCAAATGGGATGTTGGCCTATATTGCGAGGGGGATAGAATATAAAAGCAGGGATGTCTTGATGCACCTGTACAGGGCATTGGTGAGGCCGCAGCTGGAATACTGTGTGCAGTATTGGTCCCCTTATATGAGGAAGGATATATTGGCATTGGAGGGAGTGCAGAGAAGGTTCACCAGGTTGATACCGGAGATGAGGGGTTTGGATTATGAGGAGAGGCTGAGGAGATTGGGTTTGTACTCGTTGGAGTTTAGAAGGATGAGGGGGGATCTTATGGAGACTTATAAGATAATGCGGGGGCTGGATAGGGTGGAGGCGGAGAGATTCTTTCCACTTAGTAAGGAAGTTAAAACTAGAGGACACAGCCTCAAAATAAAGGGGGGTCGGTTTAAGACAGAGTTGAGGAGGAACTTCTTCTCCCAGAGGGTGGTGAATCTCTGGAATTCTCTGCCCACTGAGGTGGTGGAGGCTACCTCGCTGAATATGTTTAAAGCGCGGATGGATGGATTCCTGAGCGGTAAGGGAATTAAGGGTTATGGGGATCAGGCGGGTAAGTGGTACTGATCCACGTCAGATCAGCCATGATCTTATTGAATGGCGGGGCAGGCTCGAGGGGCTAGATGGCCTACTCCTGCTCCTATTTCTTATGTTCTTATGTTCTTATATAGATAGGCTGGAACATTGGGCGGAGAAATGGCAGATGGAATTTAATCCAGATAAATGCAAAGTGATGCATTTCGGTAGATCTAATGTAAGGGGGAGCTGTACAATAAATGGCAGAGCCATCAGGAGTATAGACACACAAAGGGACCTGGGTGTACAAGTCCACAGATCCTTAAAGGTGGCAGCACAGGGGGAGAGGGTGGTGAAGAAAGCATATGGCATACTTGCCTTTATTGGACGGGGCATAGAATATAAAAGTTGGCATATGATGTTGCAGCTGTATAGAACGATGGTTCGGCCACATTTGGAATACTGCGTCCAGTTCTGGTCACCACACTACCAGAAGGACATGGAGGCTTTGGAGAGAGTACAGAGAAGGTTTACCAGGATGTTGCCTGGTATAGAGGGTCTTAGCTATCGGGAGAGATTGGGTAAACTGGGGTTGTTCTCCCTGGAAAGATGGAGGATGAGGGGCAACTTAATAGAGGTGTATAAAATTATGAAGGGCATAGATAGAGTGAACAGTGGGAAGTTTTTTCCCAGGTCAGAGGTGACGAACACAAGGGGTCACGGGTTCAAGGTGAGGGGGAGCAAGGTTCAACACAGATGTCAGGGGGACGTATTTTACACAGAGGGTGGTGGGAGCCTGGAATGCACTGCCAAGCAAGGTGATTGAGGTGGACACGCTGGGATTGTTTCAGACTTATCTGGATAACCACATGAACAGTGTGGGAATAGAGGGATACAAAAGAATGATCTAGTGGGCACATGAGCAGCGCAGGCTTGGAGGGCCGAAGGGCCTTTTCCTGTGCTGTATTGTTCTTTGTTCTTCATTTGTTCTTTGACTCTGGGAGGAAAGTGGAGCACCCAGAGGAAACCCATGCAGTTACGGGAATAATGAGTGACTTCCATACAGACTCCACACATTCTCCCTGTGATCTGTTTCCTAATTTCATAGTTGGCCATTCAGTCCCAGCCCCTGTACCCGATAAAAGCAAAAGAATGATCATAAGGTATTTGTGAATCTGAAACCAAAAGAGAAAATGCTGGAAAATCTTCTCAGGTCTGGCAGCATCTGTAAGGAGAGAAAAGAGCTGATGTTTCATAGATTCATAGAATACCTATAGTGCAGAGAGAGGCTATTAGGCCCATCGAGTCTGCACCGACAACAATCCCACCCAAGCCCTATCCCCACAACCCCACATATTTACCCCCCTTATCCCTCTAACCTACACATCCCGGAACACAAACGGGAAATTCAGCATGGCCAATGCACCTAACCTGCACATCTTTTGGACTGTGGGAGGTAACCAGAGCACCCGGAGGAAACCCATGCAGACATGGAGAGAACATGCAAATTCCACACAGACAATGACCCAAGCCAGGAATTGGACCCGGTCCCTGGTGCTGTGAGGCAACAGTGCTAACCGCTATGTCACCATGCCGTTTCGAGTCCGGATAATCCTTTGTCAAAGCTAAAAGGCAGAGAAAGTGGAAGATATTTATACTGCAGGGTGAGGGAACGAAAGATGAATCATAGCCACAGAAAACAGGGGAAAATGTTTATTTGGAATCACGAGGTTTTGGTGCGCTGCTCCTTTGGAGTCGCTCACCTGATGAAGGAGCAGCGCTCCAAAAGCTGGTGATTCCAAATAAACCTGTTGGACTTTAACCTGGTGCTGTGAGACTTCTTACTGTGCCCACCCCAGTCCAACACCGGCATCTCCACCTCATCCCTTCACAGGCAACAGAGGAACTCCGCGCAGGCGCAGTACAGGCCATGTTCTGAGCTTGCGCAGTGGGAGTGCTGGCAATCGGGAGTTCCTTGTTTCTTGTCCTTGCGGCGGGTAAGGAAGTGACGAGTCCGAGGGAGAGATTGGCGCAAAGGGAGGGCGGAAAGCATTCATAAACACCCAGTGAAGGCTGCAAACCTCGATTAAGAAGGTTCCAGGCCAGTCCCGAGTTTGTCCTGAGCCGCTCCTCTTCCCGCGGATACAAACCCGGAAGAACGGCCGCCATCTTTGCCGAGGCAAGGTGCAGCAATGCGCATGTGCAGTGCTCCCTGCCAGCAGGAGGAGAGATTGTGAATGTCTGTCCTGGGACGACAGTGTTGGATTTTGAAGCTCCTTTTACAGTGTTTAGAGTT
The DNA here is from genome assembly GCF_964213995.1 of Mustelus asterias. Taxonomy (NCBI): domain Eukaryota; kingdom Metazoa; phylum Chordata; class Chondrichthyes; order Carcharhiniformes; family Triakidae; genus Mustelus; species Mustelus asterias. Next base: position 1,301,794 of record NW_027590140.1, read on the forward strand.
TGTTTATTAGTGTCACAAGTATGCTTACATTGACACTGCATTGAAGTTATTGTGAAAATCCCCTCGTCGCCACACTCTAGCGCCTGTTCGGGTGCACTGAGGGAGTTGGAGGGGGAGGATTTGTCAATGGGAATTTCAAGCCAAGCGTCACGTCAACATTGATAGAATCTCCAGATTCATTTGGATCTGGATAGTACACAAAGGAAATTTCTGTTCATCCAGCACTGGATACCATAAGTGTTAAAGAACAAAGAAAATACAGCACAGGAATAGACCCTTCGGTCTCCAAGCCTGTGCCGATCATGGTGCCCTAAATTATCGATAAAGTACCTTCTGCCCTTACTTGGTCCATATCCCTCTATTCCCTCCCTATTCATTACCCATCCAGATGCCTCTTAAATGTCGCTAATGTGCCTGCTTCCACCACCTCCTCTGGCAGCACGTTCCAGGCACCCACCACTCTCTGCATGAAAAACGTCCCCTGCACATCTCCCTTAAACGCCCCCCTCTCACCTTGAACCTGTGCCCCCTTATAATTGACACTTCCACCCTGAGAAAAAGCCCTGTCTATGCCTTTAAGAATTTTGTAGACCTCTGACCTCTATCAGATCTCCCTCTGCCTCCATCTTTGCAGTGAAAACAATCCTAGTTTATTCAACCACTCCTTATAGCTGACCCCTTCGAGACCAGCCAACATCCTGGTCAACCTTCAGTCAGGACAGTGTGTGAGTGCCAGTGATGATGTTCACAGACTCCTGTTACCCTGGTCTCTCTAAGTGATAGAGGTTGAGGGTTTGGGAGATTTTAAAGAAGTCCTGGTTGATTGTAGCTATGACTCTCCCTGCCTCTTCCATCTTCTCCTTCTCACCCCTTTCCCTGAAGGAAATTCGTGAACCAGTTGAGTTTTTACAACAATCCGGCAGCTTTCATGGTCACGTTTTCCTCATGCCGGCCCCACAAATTACCAGGTTCATTCAGCTCTATTTCACAACCTGTTTTTGTGGGTTCTCTCTCACTCCCTTTTTTCTGTTTTAAATCAATTTCACAGAGTTTCGGGAGGGCTTGGAGTCAGGAGATTCAAACCAAACATCACATCCGGATCTGACAGTCGCACAACTTATCACAACGTAAATATCATCAGATTTTGAACATGGCAGAAAAAAGCACCGTTCACACTGGGGAGAAACCGTACATGTGTTCTGTGTGTGGAAGAGGCTTCAGCCGATTATCTTACCTGTCGATACACAATCGCAGTCACACCAGGAAGAAACCATAGAAATGTGAGGATTGTGGGAAGAGATTCCAATCCCCATCTTACCTGGAAATGCATTGCCGCAGTCACACTGGGGAAAAACCATTCATCTGCTCCGACTGTGGGAAGGGATTCACTCAGTTAACCAACTTGCTGAGACACCAGTGGGAAGAAGCCAATGACCTCCTCTGAGTGTGGGATGAAACGCCAGCGAGTTCAGACCGGGGAGAAGCCATTCATCTGCTCCGAGTGTGGGAAGAGATTCTCAAGGTCACCTAACCTGCTGGCACACCAGCGAGTTCACACTGAGGACAGACCTTTTAAATGCCCAGACTGTGGGAAGTGCTTTAAAAGTGCTGGGGAACTCATGTCCCATCAACGTGTTCACACTGACGAGAGACCTTTCAGATGCTCTCACTGCGGGAGTGGGTTCAAGACATCCTCTGCCCTAACTAAACACCAACGCATTCACACTGATGAGAGACGTTTCAGATGCTCTCAGTGTGGAACTACATTCAGGCAATCGCGTAACCTGTCTGTACACCAGCGCATTCACACTGGGGAGAGGCCATTCTCCTGCTCTCAATGTGGGAAGAGATTCACTCACTCATCTAGTCTGCAGAGACACCAGCATGTTCACACTCATGAGAAACCTTACATCTGCTCCAAATGTGGGAAGGGATTCAGTCAGTCCACCAACTTGCTGACACACCAGCAAGTTCACACGACTGAGAGACCATTTAAATGCCTAGAATGTGGGAAGTGCTATAAAAGTTCCGCAAAGCTGCTGTGCCATCAACGTATTCACACTGATGAGATACCGTTCAGGTGCTCTCACTGTGGGACTGGATTCAAGACATCGCCTGCCCTCACATCACATCAGCGCACGCACACTGAGGAGAGACCTTTTAAATGCGCAGAATGTGGGAAATGCTTTAAAAGTTCAGGGGAAAAGGTACGCCATCAACGAGTTCACACCGAGGAGAGATCTTTTAAATGTCCAGACTGTGGGAAGGGCTTTAAAATTTCCAGCAATCTGGTGTCCCATCAACACGTTCACACTGGGGAGAGACCGTTCAGGTGCTCTGATTGTGGGACTGCATTCAGAGAATTATGTCACCTCACTGTGCACCAGCGCACTCACACTGGGGAGAGGCCGTTCACCTGCTCAGAATGTGGAAAGGGATTCTCTCATTCATTCAACTTGCTAATACACCAGCGAGTTCACACTGGGGAGAGGCCGTACACCTGCTCTGTGTGTGGGAAGGGATTTGCTCATTCATCCAATCTGCTGACACACCAGCGAGTTCACAAGTGAGTGGATTTTGCCATCAATTACATTCAGAAATGAACCATATTCATTGGGCTCTGTTTCTGCTGATGCTAATAAACTCCATCTCAGGGCGGCACGGTAACAGTTGTTGGCACTGCTGCTTCACGGCGCTAGGGACCCGAGTTCAATTCCAGCCCTGGAATGCCGGATGACTGCGTGGATTTCCTCCGGCAGTCCAAAGGTTTGTGGGTCAGGTTGATTGGCCATGCTAAGTGGCTCCTCATTGTCAGGGGGATTAGCAGGGCAAATACATGGAGTTACGGTGATAGGGCCTGGGTGGGATTGTTATCAGTGTATGCTCAATGGGCCAAATGGCCTCCTTCTGCACTTAGGTATTCTAGATTTGTGTTAAACATCAAAGAACAAAGAAAATTACAGCACAGGAGCAGGCCCTTCGGCCCTCCAAGCCTGCACTGACCATGCTGCCTGACTTAACTAAAACCCCCTACCCTTCCGGGGACCATAATCTGTCTATTCCCATCCTATTCAGGTACTTGTCAAGATGTCCCTTAATAGTCACTACTTTATCCGCTTCCACTATACCCCTGGCAACGTGTTCCAGGCACCCACTACTCTCTGCGTAAAAGATTTGCCTCATACACCTCCTTTAAACCTTGCCCCTCGCACCTTAAACCTGTGCCCCCTAGTAATTGACTCTTCCACCCTGGGGAAAAAGCTTCTGACTATCCACTCTGTGCATGCCTCTCATAATCTTGCAGACTTCTATCAGGTCTCCCCTCAACCTCCGTCGCTCCAGTGAGAACAAACCAAGTTTCTCCAACCTCTCCTAATAGCTAATGCCCTCCATACCAGGCAACATCCTGGTAAATCTTTTCTGTACCCTCTCCAAAGCCTCCACATCCTTCTGGTAGCGTGGCGACCAGAATTGAACACTATATTCCAAGTGCGGCCTAACTAAGGTTCTATAAAGCTGCAACATGACTTGCCAATTTTTAAACTCAATACCCCGGCCGATGAAGGCAAGCATGCCGTATGCCTTCTTGACTACCTTCTCCACCTGCATTGCCACTTTCAGTGGCCTGTGTACCTGTACACCCAGATCCCTCTGCCTATCAATACTCTGCAGGGTTCTGCCATTTGCTGTATATTTCCTATCTGTATTCGACCTTCCAAAATGCATTACCTCACATTTGTCCGGATTAAACTTCATCTGCCATTTCTCCGCCCAAGTCTCCAACTGATCTATATCCTGCTGTATCCTCTGATGGTCCTCATCGCTATCCGCAAATCCACCAACCTTTGTGTCGTCCGCAAACTTACTAATCAATCCAGTTACATTTTCCTCTAAATCATTTATATATATTACAAACAGCAAAGGTCCCAGCACTGATCCCTGAGGAACACCACTTGTCACAGCCCTCCATTCAGAAACACACCCTTCCACTGCTACCCTCTGTCTTCTTTGACCGAGCCAGTTTTGTATCCACCTTGCTAGCTCACCTCTGATCCCATGCGACTTCACTTTCTGCACCAGTCTGCCATGAGGGACCTTGTCAAAGGCCTTACTGAAGTCCATGTCGACACCATCCACTGCCCTACCCTCATCAATCATCTTCATCACTTCCTCGAAAAACTCGATCAAGTTCGAAAAATATTCACATCGTGAATATTTTTAATAACTCTAATACAAGTCAGTTCCTTTTGAAGGGCTCTCCCCTGTTTCCTCCATCCTCACCTCCAACAACAAGTGTGAGGAGCTCATGGAAGTACTTTGTCACTAAGATTGACATAATCCAATCAGCTGTCTCTGTTGCTTTGCTCCATTCCATTAGCCCAATGGGCCAAACTGTCTCTAAATATCCCTCTTGTCTGAGCCCGAACTCCCATTTTTCTCCATCCAGTCTCCACACACACCAGTGGGTTCATACTGCAGAGAGAGGATTTAAATGCTGAGACTGTGACAGGAGCTTTAAAAACCCACATTCACTGATGGTTCACCAGTGCATTCAGTCCGTTCCACTCCACTCATCTGCTCTCAGTGCAGGGAGAGGTTCAAGCGATTGTCCATCCTGCAGCAACAGCAGAGAGTTCACACCAGGGAGAGGTCATTCACCTGCTCCATGTGTGGGAAGCAATTCACTGATTCATTCGTTTTGTTAACACACCAGTGAGTTCACACTGATGGAATGTGTTTCAAATGTCTGGATTGTGGGAAATGTTTTAAAATTTCTATGAATCTGATGTGCTATCAGCAGGTTCACACTGACAGCAGACCATCCAGAGTCTCTCACTATGGGACTGGGTTCAGCTGGTCATGTGAACTCAGTGTCCACCAGTGCACTCACTCTGGGAGAGGCTGTTCACTTGCTCCATGTTTAGCAAGAGATTTACTCAGTCATCCCACTTCACTGCACATCAACTTGTTCACACTGATCAGGAACTTTTTCAAACTTCTGACTCTGAGCAGCGATTTAAATGCAAAATGTATCTGCGGATACACAAACACATTCACAGGCTGTTCACCTGCTCCATGTGAGAAGAGATTCATTTGGTTACCTCACATTCTGACACACCAGCAAGTTCATAAGTTACTACAGGGGCTGGATTCTGCTGTTATTGCTGCTGCTGTGAATCACATTCAGGACTGGACTATGTTCATTCTGATATTTGGAGTTTGTTTCTGATTATGTTAATAATCCCTGTAACTGGACTGGAGTTTAATATTCCAAATAAATGTGAAATAAAACAGTGATATTTGAATACATAGTTGCAGATGTTCGTCTTTCCCAGCTGAATGTTTAACATTGACTGGCTGGAGCTCAGAAGGGGCAATCTGGGGGAGGTTCATACAGCAGGAACAGAACTGCAGTCTGTTCCTGCCATAGGGTTACACTGAGAGGGACAAACAGCACTTTGGACTTTCTCATCTCTCTTCACTGACAGCAAAGTGGGTTAATCCTGAGGTGTGTAAGAAATGTGTCCCAACTGCTCTTTTCCAAAATCCAGAGCTCCTAAACATGGAACAGAAGGCTCTTTTATAACTATGTTTCGAGTCAGGTGAACAATTGTGAAAGAAAATCAAAATATTACAGATGCTGGAAATCGGAAATAAAAACAAAGCTAGAAAAACTCAGCAGGTTTGGTAGCATCTCTGCAGAAACAGAGCTAATGTTTTCAAACTGAAGAGTCATATTGGACTGGAAACATTGACTCTGTTTCTGTCTTTACAAATACCGTCACACAGCTGCCGTGAGTTTGCAAAAATTTGGAACAACGGTGAAGGCTGGAAACATGCTGTCAAATCAAAGATTAGTGTGAAACTGGGACGTGTTCCTGACTGAAAGTGAAACAGCAGGTTTAAATTCCCAGACTGACAAATGATTGTGGTAATTACACTGTGCACACTCTTTCAAGGAAGGTGTTAATTAATTTAAAATAAGCCTGTTTAAATATATTTTCATAGAAAATAGGAACAGGAGTAAGCCATTCTCGGCCAGGCCAGTCATTCTGATCATGGACCACAAAAGATGTATTTGTCTTTGACAACATCAAGTGGCAATGGCGGTGCCATTACCCAGCATGCACCGAGAGGGTGACGATACCCTATCTTCAATACAGGAGATCATTGCGCAGGCTCAGTGCCTCTCTGACTGGAGCATGCGCAGTGCGGTGTAGGCAGTGGTCGGATGGGGTGGTGTCGGAGCAGCAGGGAGAGCAGAAACTGATTGTAGACACCGGGTGAGTGAGGTTAAATGGAGCCTGAGAGTCAAAAAGGAGGACTCATAAACACCCGGTATAGGAAGCGGAGCTTTCATAAACATCGGATATTAGCTTCAAACCACAAATAATACGCCCGAGGCCCTGCCTGACCGATTTTGCAGCCTCCATCTTTCGAGAACAATGGGCAGCGTGACCGCCATATTTATAGGGGGCAATGGACAGCAGGGCGGTGGCCATCTTTATAGGGGGCAATGGGCAACAGGGCGCATATGCAGCCGCCACCTCTATTGGAGGCAGTGGGCATTGATTCCAGAAGTTAGTTCCTGGCCTCCAGAATTGGTCTCTTTTTCATTAAGCCACAGAAACATTGAATTATTACACTACAGAAAATGACTAACCCGTCATGCATTTGCTGGTTCTCTACAAGGAAATCAGCTCATCCCACTACCCTGTCTTTTCACTAACAAGACCAACAGAAAATATTTCCCATCCCCAAAACGGGCGGCACGGTAGCACAGTGGTTAGCACTGCTGCTTCACAGCTCCAGGGACCTAGGTTCGATTCCTGGCTTGGGTCACTGTCTGTGCGGAGTTTGCACATTCTCCTCGTGTCTGTGTGGGTTTCCTCCGGGTGTTCTGGTTTCCTTCCACAGTCCAAAGATGTGCCGGTTAGGTTGATTGGCTATGCTAAAAAAAAATTGCCCGAGTGTCCTGGGATGTGTGGATTAGCGGGTAAAATATGTAGGGATATGGGGGTAGGGCCTGGGTGGGATTGTGGTTCGTGCAGACTCGATGGGCCGAATGGCATCTTTCTGCACTGTAGGGTTTCTCTGAAATTACCTGTGGAGAAGATTATGTTTTATCTTCTTCAACAGCTGCAGTCCATGTGGTGAAGGTGCTCTCCTTTAGGTCAAGAGTTACAGGCTATTCACCCAGTGATGATGAAGGGACAGTGATACATCTCCAAATCAATAATTACAATGTGTATTTATACAGCATCTTTCATGTACTGGAGTTTCTCAGGTGTGTTATAAAGCAACATTTGACATAGAGTCATGTGAGCAGACATGAGGGTGGATGGGTAAAGGCTTGGTTAAAGAGGTAGTTTTAATGAGTATCTTAAAGGGGGGGGGGAAGGATGATAGAGAGGGGGAGCAGTTTAGGGGGAAATTCCAAAGATTATGGCCTTGGTAACTGGGAGTGCGGACACGTATGATGGAGTGATTAAAACTGTGAATGCTGAGGAAGCCAGAATGAAAGGAATGCAGAGATATTGGAGGGTTGTGAGGCGAGAGGAGATTACAGAGATAGGGAGGGGGGAAACGATGGAGGTACTTGAGGACAAGGATGAGAAATTTAAAATGTTGATTCATAAACAGGAGCCTTTGTAGCACAGGGGTGATGGGTGAACAAGATTTGGAATGAGTAAACACGTGGGCAGCAGAATTGTGATGACTTCAAGTTAATAGACAGGTTGAGTGAGGGAGACCGGCCAGGGGTGTGTTAGAATTATTAAGTCTAATGGTAACAAGCACTCAGATCCTGCATGGACCAGCTGGCAGGGGTATTCGCAGACATCATCAACCTCTCTTTACAACAATTTGAGGTCCTATCTGCTTCAAGAAGATGACCATCATCTCAGTACCAAAGAAAAGCCAAGCAGCATGCCTTAATGACTATCATCCGGTGGGTCTAACATCCATCATTATGAAGTGCTTCGAAAGGTTAGTCATGGTACGAATCAATTCCAGCCTCTCGGACTGCCTGGATCCACTACAGTTTGCCTACCGCCCAACAAGTCCACAGCAGACACCAATTCCCTGGCCCTGCACTCAACCCTGGAACATCGAGATTACAAAGACAGCTATGTCAGACCCTATTTATTGACTACAGTTCAGCCTTCAACATCATTATTCCCACGAAACTCATCTCCAAACTCCGTGGCCTGGGTCTCGGCATCTCCCTCTGCGACTGGATGCTGAACTTCCTAACTCACAGACCACAATCTGTAAGGATAGGCAACAACACCTCCTCCACGATCATCCTCAACACCGATGCCCCACAAGGCTGTGTTCTCAGCCCCGACTATACTCCTTATACACCTATGACTGTGGGGCTAAATTTCCCTCCAACTCGATTTTCAAGTTTGCTGGTGACACCACCGTAGTGGGTCGGATCTCCAACAATGACAAGACAGAATACAGGAATGAGATAGAGAATCTGGTGAACTGGTGCAGTAACAATAATCTCCCCCTCATTGTAAACAGAAATGAAGGAGATTGCCATCGACAGAAGGAAACATAGTGGAGAACGTGTCCTGTCTACATCAACGGGGATGAAGAAGAAATGGTCGAAAGCTTCATGTTTTTAGGTGCCCAGATCATTAACAACCTGTCCTGGTCCCCCCAAGCCAACACTATAGTTAAGAAAGCCCACCAACACCTCTACTTTCTCAGAAGACGAAGGAAAATCTCGCAGGATCCAGGGTGAGGTAGCTAAATGGATACAAAATTGGCTTGATGACAGAAGCCAGAGGGTAGTTGTAGAGGGTTGTTTTTCAAACTGGAGACCTGTGACCAGCGGAGTGCCTCAGGGATCAGTGCTGGGTCCACTGTTATTTGTCATTTATATGAATGATTTGGATGAGAATATAGGAGGCATGGTTAGTAAGTTTGCAGATGACACCAAGATTGGTGGCATAGTGGATAGTGAAGAAGGTTATCTCGGATTGCAACGGGATCTTGATCAATTGGGTCAGTGAGCCGACGAATGGCAGATGGAGTTTAATTTAGATAAATGCGACGTATTGCATTTTGGTAGATTGAACCAGGGCAGGACTTACTCAGTTAATGGTAGGCCATTGGGGAGAGTTACAGAACAAAGACATCTCAGGGTACAGGTTCATAGCTCATTGACAGTGGAGTCACAGGTGGACAGAGTGGTGAAGAAGGCATTCAGCATTCTTGGTTTCATTGGTCAGAACATTGAATACAGGAGTTGTTGAAGTTGTACAAGACATTGGTAAGGCCACACTTGGAATACTGTGTTCAGTTCTGGTCACCCTATTATAGAAAGGATATTATTAAACTAGAAGAGTGCAGAAGAGATTTACTGGGATGCTACCGGGACTTGATGGATTGAGTTGTAAGGAGAGGCTGGATAGACTGGGACTTTTTTTCTCTGGAGCATAGAAGGCTGAGGGGTGATCTTATAGAGGTCTATAAAATAATGAGAGGCATAGATGAGCTAGATAGTCAATATCTTTTCCCAAAGGTAGGGGAGTCTAAAACCTGAGGGCATGGGTTTAAGGTGAGAGGGGAGAGATACAAAAGGATCCAGAGGGGCAAAGTGTCTGGAACAAGCTGCCAGAGGTAGTAGTAGAGGTGGGTACAATTTTGTCTTTTAAAAAACGTTGTAGACAGTTACATGGGTATAGAGGGATAAGGGCCAAATGTGAGCAATTGGGACAAGCTTAGGGTTTTTTAAAAAAAGTGCAGCATGGACAAGTTGGGCCGAAGGGCCTGTTTCCATGCTGTAAACCTCTATGACTCTATGAAATTTGGCCTGTTAGCTATGACTCGCACCAACTTTTACAGATGCACCATAGAAAGCATTAGCATCAGCTTGGTATGGCTCCTGCTCTGCCCAAAGACCGCAAGGAACTACAGAATGTCGTGAATGTAGCCCAATCCATCACTCAAACCAGCCTCCCATCCATTGACTCTGTCTACATTTCCTGCTGCCTTGCTAAAGCAGCCAGTATAATTAAGGACTCCATGCACCCCGGCCATTCTCTCTTCCACCTTCTTACGTCAGGAAAAAGATACAAAAGTCTGAGGTCACATACCAACCGACTCGAGGACAGCTTCTTCCCTGCTGCCATCAGACTTTTGAATGGACCTACGTTGCATTAAGTTGATCTTTCTTTCCACCCTAGCTATAACTGTAGCACTACAGTAGCGTTTCCTTCTCTATGAATGGTATGCTTTGTCTGTATAGCACACAGGAAACAATACTTTTCACTGTATGTTAATACATGTGACAATAATAAATCAAATCAAAACAAAGGAATGGGTGACGGTTTCAGCAGCAGATGAACTGAGAGGAGACTGGAGTTGGGTGATGTTACTGAGGTGGAACTGGTCTTGGTAATGATGTGGATTTGTGGTCAGATTCTCAGGTTGGGTGAAATATTTTGCTATGGTTGTGGCTCAGTCTCGGACAGTTTCCGAGGAGAGGGATGGAGTCAGTGGGTAGAATTTGTAGCAGAGAGCGGTGACAATAACTGCAGTTTTCCCAGGATTAAAATGGAGGAAAATTCTAGCCCAGAGCTGGAGAGATCTTTCAGGGAATCAAAGGATTTGAGGAGGGGGTGGGAAATTGGCACTAAAACCAGCTCAGTTTCACAACCTGCCTTTCTGTTTTTGAGAGTTCTCTCTCACTCCCTTTTTTCTGTTTTAAATCAGTTTCACAGGGCGTTAGAAGGGGAAGATTTGCAGTCAGGGAAACTGAAACCAAACATCACATCAGGATCTGAATATCATCGGGTTTTTAACATGCAAGAAAACAGCAATGTTCACAGTGTAGATAAACCGTGGAAATCTGGGGACTGTGAGCAGGGATTCAGATCCCCGTCTGAGCTGGAAACTCATCAGCCCTGTCACACTGGGGAGAGGCCATTCACCTGCCCTGAGTGTGGGAAGGGATTCACTTGGTCATCCAACCTGTTGAGGCACCAGCGTGTTCATAATGCGCAGAAGCCATTCACCTGTCCCGAGTGTGGGAAGGGATTCACTCGATCATCTGGGCTGCAACAACACCACCGAGTTCACACTGGGGAGAGGCCATTCACCTGCTCCAAGTGTGGGAAGGGATTTACTGATTCATCCACTCTGCTGAAACATCAGCAAGTTCACACTGATGAGAGACCGTTTAAATGCCTGGACTGTGAGAAGTGCTATAAAAGCTCTCAGAATCTAATGCGACATCAGCATGTTCACACTGAGGGGAGACCCTTCAGATGCTCTCACTGTGAGACTGGGTTCAGACAATCATCTGAACTCACTGCACATCAGCGAATTCACACTGGGGAGAAGCCGTTCATCTGTTGCAAATGTGGGAAGAGATTCACTCGATCATCAGGGCTTCTACAACACAATCGAGTTCACACAGGGGAGAGAACATTCACCTGCTCCAAATGTGGGAAGGGATTCAGCGATTCGTCCACTCTGCTGAAACACCAGCAAGTTCACACTGACGAGAGACCTTTTAAATGTGCTGACTGTGAGAAATGCTATAAAGGTTCTGTGGACCTGATGCGCCATCAGCTTGTTCACACTGACGAGAGACCGTTCAGGTGCTCTCACTGCGGGACTGGGTTTAGACAATTATGTCAACTGACTGCACACCAGCGGGTTCACACTGGGGAGAAGCCATTCATCTGTTTGCAGTGTGAGAAAGGATTCACTCAATCAGCCACCCTGCAGAGACACCAGCGAATTCACACTGGGGAGAGACCATTCACCTGCTTCGTGTGTGGGAAGAGATTCACTCGCTCATCCACCCTGATGAGTCACCAGCGAGTTCACAAATAATCAGTGACTGGATTTTACTGTAAATCACATCCAGGAATGAATTATGTTCATTGACGTCCATTTATTTAAACGGATGAAGTGAGTGGTAATTACAAAAGGAGACAGAATGGCTGTGTGAATTTAAACTCTGAGGATTTTTTATGCATTTGTGGGACATGGGCGTCACTGCATGGCCGGCATTTATTGCCCATCCCTAGTTACCATCGAACTGAGTGGCTCACTGGGCCATTTCAGAGGGCAGTTGATCGTCAACCGCATTGCTGTGCCTCTGGAGTCACATGTAGGCCAGACAGGTAAGGACAGCAGATTTCCTTCCCCAAACGGACATTCATGGGGTGGTACAGTGGTTAGCACTGTTGCCTCACAGCGCCAGGGACTGGAGTTCGATTCCCAGCTTGGGTCACTGTCTGTGTGGAGTTTGCACGTTCTCTGTGTGTCTGCGTGGGTTTCCTCCGGGTGCTCCGGTTTCCTCCCACAGTCTGAAAGACATGCTGGTTAGGGTGCATTGACTCGAACAAATGCCGGAGTGTGGCAACCAGGGGAATTTCACAGTAACCTCACTGCACTGTTAATATAAGCCTACTTGTGACTAATAAATAAACTTTACTTTTTGCTTTACTGAACCAAATGGTTTTTTTCTGACAATTGACAATGGTTTCATGGTCAGCAGTAGATTCTTAATCCTGATTTTTTAAAAATTGAATTCAATTATTTTTATTGAATTAAATGTACGAGGCAAGTTTTTTTTTTACCAAGAGTGGCAGGTGCCTGGAACTCGCTGCTGGGGGAGGTAGTGGAAGCAGATATGATAGTGACTTTTAAGGGACACCTGGACAAATGCATGAATAAAATGGGAATAGAGGGATATGGTCCCCGGAGGCCTTTTTAGTTCAGACGGGCAGCATAATCAGTGCAGGCTTGGAGGGCCAAAGAGCCTGTTCCTGTGCTATAATTTTCTTTTTTCTTGTTCTTTGTTCAAATTACACCACTTGCTGTGGTGGGATTTGAACCCGGTCCCCAGAACATAAGCTGAGTTTATGGATTAAGTCCAGGGATAATACCATTGGGCCATCACCTCTCATCTGGAACAAAACTGTTTTCACTACTAAGGCTCTGCTGTGATGTAATAGTCTCTATGACATCATCGCAGCAGGACTGGATGACATCATCAGAGTCCATTGTTTCTGAATGATCCACATCAGTAACAACAGGAAATACTCATCAAGCTGAGCACATTATCTAGGCTGACACTGCAGTCTGACATTGAGGGACTGCTGCACTCTGTCACACACTGTCCTTCACATGGAGCTTGTGGAGGCTCTGGCCACAACCTTCCAATCCTTATAGAGTCGTAGTGACAAAGGACAGAGAATGTAAATGTTACATCCCTGTTCAAAAACACAGCAATTACAGAACAATCAGCTTAACATCAGCAGTGGGGAAAAGCCAATAATCTGGGACACAATCAACTGACACTTGGAAAAGTATGGATTATAATTTCCAGTATTTTCTGTTTTTAAATACTGAAAACTTCCCTAGATCTCAAGGCTGGGAGAGACATTCTAGAAAGTATAGGGAGCTGGGACTTGTCCATGATAAGAAACAATACTTTTCATTTTATGCTAATACTTGTGACAATAATAAGTCAAATTTTAAAAAAATGAGTGTAACTGAAGGCCTGAGACTGAAATAATCTGGAGTTAAAAGGAGAAAAGAACCAAAAAACAGAAGTCAGTAACAAGACATCAATTAATCTCTTATCCTGGAGAAATCAAGGATTTAACACACCGTGTGTTTGGAACAAAGCTGATTTATTTAACAGATTTCAGAATATTAAATTCCAGGTCAGTTAGAGATTAACATCAGAAGAAATAAATGTTAATTGTCTGATTGAAGATGGTCGAGAGGAGATTAATACAGGTATTCAAGATCCTGAGGAATTGGGCAGGTGAAATAGTGAGAAAATGTTCCCACCAAGAGAACATCAAGAACTAGAGGGCACAGACCTATGTTAATGGGGAAAACAGAGTCAAAGTGATGCAAGGAAAATTATTTTCACCTAGTGAGTGGTTGGAGTCTGGAATAAACGTCCTGTGAGAGCAGTGGAGGCAGGTTTGATCAAGGTACTCAAAAGAGAATTGGATTGTTATCTGAAAAGAAAGAGTGTGCAAGGTTACAGAAGTATGGCAGGGGAATGGGATAAGGCTCTTTCAGTGAGCCAGTGCAGACTTGGTGGGCTGAATGGCCTCTTTCTGTACTGTGAAGAATCGGTGACGAGAGTTCCTGAATGATGGGGAAAGATCACAGACAGTGGTTCTTAAAGGGAAATGGCAACCCCAAAAACACAATCAGCTCTCGATCGAGAATATTAAACTCCAGCCCAGCGACAGGGATTATTATCAGCAGAAACAAACCTCAAATGTCAGAATGAATGTGGCTCACTCCTGGATGTGATTAACAGCAGCAGGTACAGCAGAATCCACTCCCTGCACTCACTCGTGAAGTCGCTGGTGTGTCACCAGGTGGGAGGAGGTAGTGAATCCCTTCCCACACTCTGAGCAGGTGAATGGTCTCTCCCCAGTGTGAAGTCGCTGATGTGCTTTGAGGCTGGATGAATGTCTGAAGCTCTTTCCACAGTCAGTGCAGCTGAATGGCCTCTCCTCAGTGTGAACTCGCTGGTGTGTCACAAGGTTGGATGAATTAATGAATCGCTTCCCACACACGGAGCAGGTGAACGGCCTCTCTCCAGTGTGAACTCTCCTGTGTAATTGTAGGTTATACATCTGGACGAATCCCTTCCCACACACAGAGCAAGTGTATGGTCTCTCTCCTGTGTGAACTCGCTGGTGTAATGTTAGGCAGGATGATTGAGTAAATTCCTTCCAACACACGGGACACGTGAAGGGTCTCTCCCCTGTGTGGGTGCGTCGATGAGTTTCCAGTTTGGATGGGCAAGTGAATGCTTTCCCACAGTCCCCACATATCCACGGTTTTTCTATGGTGTCAGTATCATCATGTCTCTCCATATTGAGTGATTAGTTGAAGCCTCGTCCACACACAGAACACATGCACAGATTCACATTGCTGTGAATGGTGTGATGTTTTCTCAGGCTGTGTAACTGGTTAAAGCTCTTTCCACAGTCAGTTCACTGGAAAACTCTCACTCGGGTGTATGTCTGTCTCAGTGCTTTTCCAGTCACACTGATGTTTGAAATCTTTTCCCGCACTCCACATTCAAAGTCTGATCGTGTTCAGGTGCTGGTGAATTGAGCGACTGTTAAATCTTGATTCAATTTTTCTGACTGTAAATCTTCCCCATCAAATATCCTGCAAAAGAAGAAGTTTACAAAACTACTGTCAGTCCAGGATAGAAATTCTGATCAGACAAGTCTAATTTCTAAGGAACAACTTTTCTGCTCTTGTTCCCCAAAACAGTAAATCTGTCCCATACACTCTCCCTCTTCCCTGAGCAGAGGGCGGCATGGTGGCGCAGTGGTTAGCCCTGTGCCTCACAGCCCCAGTGACCCGATTTGATTCCCAGCTTGGGTCACTGTCTGTGTGGAGTTTGCATGTTCTCCCGTGTCTGCATGGGTTTCCTGCAGGTGCTCTGGTTTCCTCCCACAGTCCAAACATGTGCGGGTTAGATAGATTGGCTATGCTAAATTACCCCTGAGTGTCAGGGGGGCTAGCTAGGATAAATGCATGTGGTAATGGGGATAGGGCCTGGGTGGGATTGTGGTCAGTGCAGACTCAATGGGCCAAATGGCCTCCCTCTGCACTGTAGAATTCTATGAGATCCAAATGAAATGCGTATTTTTCATGCATCCTTACAACTAATTTGTACAAATCACTCCAAGGCCTGTTCCTATCTCTGGAATCACCTCTAACACTGTGCTGATTCTGGTTTCCTGCACATTCCCTATTTTAATCACTCCACCATTAGTGACTAGACCTTCAGTGCACAAGGATGACTTCTCAAAGAATTCCTACAGTGCAGAAGGAAACCATTTAGCCCATCAAGTCTACACTGACTCTGAATATTTTACCCCTGATCTGTACCCCACTAATCCCCCTTACCCGCACATCTTTGGACACGAAGGGGCAATATAGCATGGCCAATTCCCCTAAACGTCACATCTTTGGGCGGTGGGAGGAAACCGGAGCACCCAGAGGAAACCCACAGTCACAGGGATAACGTGCAAACTCCGCACAGACAGTGACCCAAGGCTGGGATCGAACCTGGGTCCCTGGAGCTGTGAGGCAGCAGTGCTAACCACCCTGATATTAATGGTGTTATATAAATAGAAGTTGTTGTTGGCTGTAACCCTAACTTCCAGTTTTACAACAACACATCGATTTTGTTATGAAATCAAACTCTGATTTTTTTTGTCCCCTGTGGGTTATTCATTTGGTTTCACCCTCAACAAATACGGTGGCTGCGCATGCGTTGTTCCAATTTACCTCAATAAAGATGGCGGATGCGCATGCGCTTTGCAGTACACGGACCTTTATAAACATGGCGGATTTGAACTCCGGCCTGAAACCATCAGAAGGTCTGAGGAATTTGCTTTGCAAATTGAGGGACTGATGCGCGACAATCAAGCACGTGGAACCAAGGCTTCGATATTGAAGGCTTTTATTGTGTAACAATGGAACAACTAACACGAATACACCAGTTCAGACTGAAGGGGTCCTGCCGGAGCAGAGGGTCTTATACCTCGCCACCGGAGGCAGGGCCCCACCGGGATGTGCCATGATAACACTTATAACAGGTAAACACCCTAACCCAACAACATTGTACAACCCCCACAGTAACAACACCCTAGCCCAACAGTAACATAATAACAACCCCCAGTGGTAACCAACGATGGTTCACCACATTCACCCCTCCTTTAAAAACAAAAGGCGGCGGGGTGCAAGAAAAAACAGGTCATATATACAGAATTCACAAGTCCAGACGGTCTGGAGGACCGCACCGACGCTGTGATCTCCTCAACACCGGTTGCGAAACCGGAGCAGGTGCTTGCGGTGGCGTTCTCTCCAAAACAACGTCCGGCTGTCCCCTCAAGGACTCCCGGGCCGGTTGGCCCTGGTGAGGCGATGGTGCAGGGGATCCTGGAACCTTCGGTGGTGGCGCCGATCTCCGAGTCTCAGGCAAGCTGTACATGGGAGTAGAACTGTTATGCACTGGTCCCGGTGCTGACCGCGCCACGTCTGGGGAAGCAATGAGGAGTAGTGGATTCGTGACTGGGGGAATAGGAGCGACAGGAGTTGCTACGTCCCCTGCAGGCGCCAGGTCTCTAATGGAGACAGTGTCCTCTCGCCCGTCAGGATATGCCACATAGGCATACTGAGGGTTGGCGTGGAGGAGTTGGACCGGTTCGACCAAGGGGTCGGACCTGCGAGCCCTCACATGTCGCCGCAGAAGGACGGGTCCTGGGTACGTCAACCAGGCTGGCAATGAGATCCCCGAGGACGACTTCCGAGGGAATGAGAACATCCTCTCGTGGGGAGTAGCATTGGTTGCCGTACACAGGAGGGAGCGGATAGAATGGAGCGCATTTGGAAGGACCTCCTGCCAACGGGAGACTGGAAGGCCCCTGGATTTCAGTGCCAGTAGGACAGCCTTCCAGACTGTAGCATTCTCCCTTTCCACCTGTCCGTTACCCCTAGGGTTGTAGCTCGTGGTTCTACTAGAGGCAATCCCGAATGAGAGCAGGAATTGCCTCAAGTCGTTGCTCATGAACGACGAGCCCCTGTCGCTATGAATGTAGCAGGGGTACCCGAACAGGGTAAAAAGCTCACTGAATGCCTTGATGACGGTGGCAGTCGACGTGTCCGCACAGGGGACAACAAACGGGAACCGGGAGTACTCGTCTATTATGTTGAGGAAATAGACGTTCCGGTCCGTTGAGGGAAGGGGGCCCTTAAAATCCACACTCAGCCTCTCAAAAGGGCGAGTGGCCTTGACCAATTGTGCCCGGTCTGGTCGATAAAAGTGTGGTTTGCATTCTGCGCAAATCCGACAGCTTCTCGTCACTGACCTGACATCCTCCACCGAGTAGGGCAGGTTGCGGGCTTTGACGAAATGGTAGAGTCTGGTGACTCCAGGATGACACAGATCATTGTGGAGGGCCTTCAAGCGGTCCTCCTGCATGATGGCGCATGTTCCTCGCGAGAGGGCATCCGAGGGCTCATTGAGCTTCCCTGGACGATACATAATATCGTAATTATAGGTGGAGAGCTCAATTCTCCACCGCAAGATCTTATAGTTCTTGATCTTGCCCCTCTGCGTGTTGCTGAACATAAACGCCACAGATCGTTGATCCGTGATCAGGGTGAACCGCTTCCCCGCCAGGTAATGGCGCCAGTGTCTGACTGCCTCCACAATGGCCTGAGCCTCCTTCTCCACCGCTGAGTGCCGAATTTCGGGGCCTTGAAGGGTGCGGGAAAAGAACGCGACGGGCCTGCCTGCCTGGTTTAGTGTGGCGGCTAGGGCGAAATCAGATGCATCACTCTCCACCTGGAAAGGGATGGATTCATCCACCGCGTGCTTCGTGGCTTTCGAGATGTCGCTTTTCAAAGCCTTGAAGGCCAATTGGGCCTCCGGCGTAAGTGGGAAGGTCGTGGACTTGATGAGCGGACGAGCTTTGTCCGCGTAGTTGGGGACCCACTGCGCATAGTACGAAAAGAACCCGAGGCATCTCCTCAGTGCTTTCGTGCTAGCGGGCAAGGGAAGTTCAGTAAGGGGGCGCATACGGTCTGGATCAGGGCCAATGACCCCGTTTTCCACCACATATCCGAGGATGGCTAACCTGCGCGTATGGAATACGCACTTCTCCCTGTTATAGGTCAGGTTCAGGCGAGATGCGGTGCGCAGAAAGTGTTGGAGATTCGTGTCGTGGTCCTGCTGGTCATGGCCGCAGATGGTGACGTTATCCAGGTACGGGAAGGTAGCCCGCAACCCGTTCTGGTCCACCATTCGGTCCATAGCACGCTGGAAGACCGAGACCCCATTGGTGACACCAAATGGAACCCTGAGGAATTGGTATAGACGACCATCTGCCTCAAAAGCCGTGTATTGTCGGTCCTCTGTGCGGATGGGGAGTTGATGGTAGGCGGACTTAAGGTCTATGGTAGAGAACACTCGGTACTGCGCAATCTGATTGACCATATCAGAAATGCGCGGGAGAGGATACGCATCCAGCTGCGTATAACGATTAATGGTCTGACTGTAGTCGATGACCATCCGAGGTTTGTTCCCGCTTTTGACTACCACGACCTGCGCTCTCCACGGACTAGCACTGGCCTGTATGATCCCTTCCTTGAGGAGCCGCTGAACCTCAGATCTAATAAAGATCCGGTCCTCAGCGCTGTAACGCCTACTTTTAGTAGCGATGGGCTTGCAGCCTGGTACCAGATTCTTAAAGAGGGATGGTGTAGTGATTTTCAGAGTGGAAAGGTTGCATGCGGGGCGCTTTGGGCAATTTGGAGCCTGCGGCTGATTCCCTACTGCCAGTGAAGGGAGTGGCCCACCGTACTGTAGGATCACACTCTTCATGTGGACCATAAAATTTAGTCCGAGGAGAATTGGCGCACAAAGGTGAGGTAACACAAGGAGCCTGTATTGCTCGTAAATTGTGCCCTGTACCTCAAGAGTTACCATACATCGTCCTTGGATCGGTACAGACCGGGACCGTGATGCCATGGAAATTGTCTGCTTGGCAGGGAGAACCCGGAGTCCACACCTTTTAGCAGTTTCAGGGTGTATGAAACTTTCGGTGCTCCCACTGTCAAACAGACAATTCACAGTTCGACCATTTACCTTTATATCCATCATGGAATTCTCAAGCCTGTGGTGCTTAGTCTGGTCCAGGGAGATCGACGCCACCGTTGGCCCCTGGGCGTCACTGCATGCCGCCGATGTTGATGCTGAGGACCCCTGCTGGTCGCTCCTAGTCGTCGTGGACCATGATGGCCGCCCCCATGAATCGCACGTGGGCGAGGGCGCCAAACGCAGCGACTCCTGGTGGTCTTCCTCCTCCTCCGTCAGCCACGATGGCGCCGTCCTGGGTTCGCACGTGGTCGGACCTCGTGGGTACTGCAACGCCGAAGGAGATTGTCTCCGTTCTGGAGGGTTACAAGCTGCACTGCCGTTTTTAGACTTCGACCTGCAGACTTTACCGTAGTGGCCTTTTTTACCGCACTGGCTGCAGGTTGCCGTTCTTGCCGGACACTGTTGCCGTGGATGCTTGGCCCCACCACAAAAATAGCATCGCTGGCCACCTGGAGCTGCCGCCGTCGTCGGATCGATCTGGGAGCGCGGGTTAGCGGGGCGAGGAGGGAGCTGAGCTTGCTCCTGCCACGTTGACTGCACGTGGTCCTCAGGGTACAGCGCCAAGCTTTTCGACGCCGCTTCCAGCATCTCAGCCATCTCCATTGCTTGGGTCAAGTCGAGGTTCCCCTTTTCCAGCAATTTAAGCCTGATGTACGAGGACCCTACCCCTGCTACGAACGCGTCTCGGGCGAGGTCGTACATATATTGTTCGGCTGATACGTCTTTACAATCGCAACCCCTGGCAAGCTGCAGGAGCTCATTGGCGTAGTCCTCCATGGTTTCGCCCGACTGCCGACGTCATGTAGCGAGGAGGTAACGAGCGTGTATCTCGTTGGGTGGTTTCGTGTATCGTTTCTTCAGGAGCTCGACGGCCCTCGGGTAAGTGGGAGCCGCACGAATCGCGAGATAAATCGTGTCGCTTACCCTTGCGTGGAGGACTTGGAGTTTGTCACTGTCTGTAGTGATAGCTACAGAGGCAACCAGGTAGTCTTCGAAACACTTCCACCAGTGGTCGAAGGTGTTAGCGGCACCGACCGCACGTGGGTCCAGCGCCAGACGATCTGGTTTTAAGATCTGTTCCATACTCTTTTTTTGTACAGCTGAGAGTTTTCTGTTACACAATAAAATTGATGCGCGACAATCAAGCACGTGGAACCAAGGCTTCGATATTGAAGGCTTTTATTGTGTAACAATGGAACTACTAACACGAATACACCAGTTCAGACTGAAGGGGTCCTGCCGGAGCAGAGGGTCTTATACCTCGCCACCGGAGGCGGGGCCCCACCGGGATGTGCCATGATAACACTTATAACAGGTAAACACCCTAACCCAACAACATTGTACAACCCCCACAGTAACAACACCCTAGCCCAACAGTAACATAATAACAACCCCCAGTGGTAACCAACGATGGTTCACCACAGGGACTGTGGCCGACACCGGGTGTTTATAAAGCCTCACCATCCACCCGCAAAGTCCATTTATGTTTCCGGTTTTATTTCGGGCTCTGGATCTGCACTCGGTCTTTGTAAAAATCTCCATTTAAAACCCGCTCGCTCGAGCTCCTTACCGTCTGCCGCAGGCACTGCGCATGCTCCAGCTCCCAAACCAGGATGGGGCCGTTAACCTGGGCCTGTTCCCGGGAGGGAGGGAGGGAGAAGCCCCGCAGCTGCAAACCAGGGAGCTGACAATGATTCTGAAGGGTTTGCGGATCCTCCCCAATCTCCAACCGCCGGCTCCAGCGCTTCACCCGGTGCTGAAATATTTGCTCCAGCCCCGCCCTTCCTTCACTCCGATTGGTTGGAGGACCAACCGCTCCCGTTCGGTCCTCCAGCCCCGCCCCCTCTTCCTATTGGTCCGGAGCTGCCGTCAATCAGTGCCCGGGCATTGTGATGTGGAGCATGCGCAGTGTCATTGCTGTCCTTGGCGCTTGTTTGTCCCGGAGAAGCGGAGTCAGCGTTAGGCGGTGGCTGGGAGGATTTGGAAACACTTTGTGGATCCGCAAACCCTTCAGAATCATTGTCAGCTCCCTGGTTTGCAGCTGCGGGGCTTCTCCCTCCCTCCCTCCCGGGAACAGGCCCAGGTTAACGGCCCCATCCTGGCTCAGCCACTGGAGGATGGTTCACATCAGAGGATGGGGGAGGGGGACAATAAATAAGAGGTTACACTTTGGCCTCAAATCAATGAGGACTCTGATCTCTGGGAAGGAAGGAAACCCTGGGAGGTGGGCGGGGAGGATTCACAAACACCCTCTGGAGGCACCAACACCCCCAATAAGACCCATTGGTTTTATTGTCAGTCTGCAGACAGGAGCTGGAGAACTGAACCCAGACAGAGGAGAGGGAGGGAGAAAACTGGGAGTGGAGGAAAGAAATGGTGAGATGGGTTTGGATTTCAGCCCAGGGAGGAGGGTGTGTGGGACAGGGATTTACAGATTTGGGGGAATGAGAGAGGAAGAAATGTTCCAGAGAATTAGATTTGCCTGTTCAAAATTTCTATCCTGGACTGACAGTGATTAATTTTGTAAACTCCTTTTACAGGTGAGGTGAAGAAACATCACATCAAAATCAGACAGAGTCTCGATTCACTTGGACTTAAATATCCTCAGACTTTGAATGTGGAAGGAGAAATGTTTGTCTTCTGTCTGGAGGAGAAGATTTCAAACATCAGTGCGACTGAAAAAGCACCAAGATACACGCACACCCGAGTGAGAGTGTTTCAGTGAGTTGACTGTGGAAAGAGCTTTATCCAGTTACGCAGCCTTAAAAAACATCACACCATTCACAGCAAGGAAAAACTGTTCACGTGTTCTGTGTGTGGATGAGGCTTCAACTGATCGTTTAACCTGGAGAAACATAAGGACACCAGCACCATGGAGAAACCGTGGAAATGTGGGGACTGTGGGAAAGGATTCAGTTACCCTTCCCTGCTGGAAAACCATCGGCGCAGTCACACTGGTGAGAGACCGTTCACCTGTTCTGTCTGTGGGGAGGGATTCATTCAGTCATCGGGCCTTTGGTCTCACCAGAGAATTCACACTGAGGAAAAGCCATTCACCTGCAGCTCCTGTGGGAAGAGGTTCAGGCATTCTTCAGCACTCACTGTGCACCAACGCACTCACACCGGGGAGAGGCCATTCATCTGCTCCGTGTGTGGGAAGGGATTCACTCAGTCAATCCACCTGCTGTCACACCAGCGAGTTCATTCTGGGGAGAGGCCGTTCACCTGCTCTGACTGTGGGAAGGGATTCACTGGGTCATCCCACTTACTGTCACACCAGCGAGTTCACATTGAGGAGAAGCCATTCAGCTGCACTGACTGTGGACGGAGTTTCAGACAGGCATCCTCCCTCATTGCACACCAGCGAATTCACACTGGGGAGAGACCGTTTACTTGCTTTGTGTGTGGAAAGGGATTCACAGCTTTACCCACCCTGCTGAGACACCAGAAAATTCACACTGAAGAGAAGCCATTCAGCTGCACTGACTGTGGAAAGAATTTCAGGCAGTCATCCAACCTCACTGCTCACCGACGCACTCACACTGCAGAGAGACCATTCACATGCTCCGTGTGTGGGAAGGGATTCAATCGGTCATCCAACCTCTCTGCTCACCAGCGAGTTCACACAGGGGAGAGGCCATTCACTTGCTCCGTGTGTGGGAAGGGATTCGCAAAGTCTTTCAACCTGCTGGCTCACCAACGCACTCACACTAAGAGGCCATTCAACTGCTCTGTGTGTGGAAGGGATTCACTCAGTCACAATGGCTCCTGAGACATCAACAAGTTCACAAGTGACTGCAGGGGTTGGATTTTGCTGTTTTTGCTGCTGTTCAGTATTGACAGTCTGACAATATTTTATTTCTGCTGATGTTAACAAACCCTATAACTAGCTGGAATTTAATATTCTGGAAGTGTCACTGATTTTCAGGGCTGCAATGCCACTTTTTAAAAGCACCACCAATGATCTTCCCCCTTAATTGAAGAACTCTCAACAGGAACCTGTTTAGAATAAAGTTAAGAACTTTTGCTTCAATTCTAATTTGATCTTTGGGCAAAATCTCCAATTCATTCTCTGAAAGATCCATCTGCAGGGCACAAAGTATTTATTTTCAATGCTTGTATTGAGATTTTCTGGAAAGCTACTCTTTGATTTTTAAGGGCTATTTTTTGGTTTCCAGGAGATCGTTTTCCATTCTCAGTAACTCCTTTATTAGTGATGTAGTCACGTAGTAACATTACCTTTTGTGTTTCTGTTAGTTTACTTCTTTGAATAAGATAACACAAATACTGAAGACTGTGTATATATTAAATCTTTTAAAAAATATCATTCATAGATTCCAATTTATTAACTTATTTTAAAAATACTCCCATACTCTCTTTCCAAAATGAGAATTCTAACTATTTGACACAAGGTAACTGAATCAGATGTTTATTGGTTCAGACAGTGGAGCAGGAAAAATCTCTCCCGATTCTGATCTTCATTGTGTGTGGATTTACATTGATAACCCATCAATAACCTCACTACACCAGCTGAGATCAGCTCTGACCGGGGATTCTGTATGTTGTCTGTGAGCGTTAAAGTGCAAATGAAAGCAGTTTAGAATATGAACCTGGATGAATGGATCTCAATTTCTAATGTGACGACCCAAGTGATTGTAAGTACGTTCACAATATCTGTTTACTCAAATTCCTGAGTTGTAAACCCCACCTCCTGAGATATATAAAAATAATCGAGACTTGTTCAGCAGAATGGGGAAAACTCTGCCGATGGTTGGATCATTCCTTTTGAGGCTCACACTGCTATGAAACTAGTTCTGTAGCAGGAAGACACAACTCCTCCACACGTCACTGATAGGCTGCTGAGTCAGTGAACTTCTTTTCTCAAAATAGGTGGCAAAGCTGTTCCTCCAGTTTGAGACTCTGTCTCTGCAGATGTAGCAACATCGGGAGAGACAGAATCTGTGATTGGAGGAGATGGTCCTCACAGTTTCTGTCTCTCCCATGTACAGGATGATTTATTTCTTCCAGTAGTTCCTCCCAAGACAGAATTTCTGCGGGCCTTTTGGCAAGTCATGTTGCAGCTTTATAGAACCTCAGTTAGGCCGCACTTGGAATATAGTGTTCAATTCTGGTCGCCACACTACCAGAAAGATGTGGAGGCTTTGAAGAGGGTGGAGAGGGTACAGAAAAGATCTACCAGGATGTTGCCTGGCATGGAGGGCATTAGCTATGAGGAGAGGTTGGAGAAACTTGGTTTGTTCTCACTGGAACGACGCAGGTTGACGGCGATCTGACAAAGTCTACAAGATTGTGAGGGGCTTGGGCAGAGTGGATAGAAGCTTTTTCCCAGGGTAGAAGAGTCAATTACTCGGGGGCATAGGTTTAAGGTGCGAGGGGCAAGGTTTAAAGGGGATGTACGAGGCAGATTTTTTACCCAGAGGGTGGTGGGTGCCTGGAACTCGCTGCCGGGGGAGGTAGTGGAAGCAGATACAATAGTGAATTTTAAGGGGCGTCATGACAAATACATGAATAGGATGTAAATGGAGGGATATGGTCCCCGGAAGGGTAGGGGGTTTCAGTTCAGTTTGGCAGTGTGGTTGGTGCAGGCTTGGAGGGCTAAAGGGGGGTGTTCCTGTGCTGTAATTTTCTTTGTTTTCTTTTGAGAGTGAATTCACCATCCACAGCCGTTCATTTTGAACCCTGGTTTGAAATATTCTCACTCTGGGTTTAAGGCTTCCTGGCGTAATACACAGATTTAGATCTTACCACCAAACACCAATTCATATCCTCATCCGAGTCCCAGATTTAAATGTGGTTGTCCAAACTAGAAAACATATATAATTTGACTCTTTTTAAACTTGATTCACCACACCCTGCCACACGAACTACAAGAGATTGTGTTTGGGACCAGTTGTTCCACTAAAGTCTGTGTTGTTCTCAATGATGACAGTTTTAACCTCTCCATAACCTGTCATAACCCTTCTGCCCTCCAGGGGGCTCTGTTTTTCTGATGGTGACATTCCCTGTTTACCCAGTCAGCCCTTGAATTGTTTGTAAATCCAGTCACATGTCGGTTAGACTGGATCAGGGCGGCAGATTTCCTTCCTTAAAGGGATTAGAGAACCAGATGTGTTTTTACAACAATTAATTCATGCTCATCAATATTTTTATTGAAACGTGGTGGGATTCAAACCCTGGTCCCAAAAGCATTATAATAAATAGAGAAAATGCTGGATAAACTCAGCAGGTTGGTTCTTTTCAGAACTCCAGCATCTGCAGGATTTTGCTTTACCTCCAAATCATTCCCCTGGATTACTCCTGCTCTGGCTCTAATTCCAGTCAGCTCAGACAACAAAAACAGGTTTCACAAAATCACAAACATTTAAAAAAGGAGGTAGACAAAAGGCAGGTAACTATAGGCTGGTTCGCTTAACTTCTGGAGGAGGGAAAATGCTTGGATCTATCATCAGGGAAGAAATAGCGAGACATCTGGATATAAATTGTCCCATTGGTAAGACGCAGCATAGGTTCATGAAGGGCAGGTCATGTTTGACTAATTTGGTGGAATTCTTTGAGAACATTACATGTGCAGTGGACAATGGGGAACCTGTGGATGTGGTGTATCTGGATTTCCAGAAGGCATTTGACAAGGTGCCGCACCAAAGACTGCTACATAAGATAAAGGTGCACAGTGCTACGGGTAATGTATTAGCATGGATAGAGGATTGGTTAACTAACAGAAAGCAAAGAGTGGGAATAAATGGATGTTTTTCTGGTTGGCGATCAGTGACGAGTGGTGTGCCTCGGGGATCAGTGTTGGGACCGCAATTGTTTACGATTTAC
This sequence comes from Mustelus asterias, assembly GCF_964213995.1. Lineage (NCBI taxonomy): Eukaryota > Metazoa > Chordata > Chondrichthyes > Carcharhiniformes > Triakidae > Mustelus > Mustelus asterias. The sequence goes on from NW_027590140.1 coordinate 1,328,333, forward strand.
ATAGATGATTTGGAGTTGGGGACCAAGTGTAGTGTGTCAAAATTCGCAGATGACACTAAGAGCAAAGTGTGCAGAGGACGTTGAAAGTCTGCAAAGGGATATAGATAATCTAAGTGAGTGGGCGAGGGTCTGGCAGATGGAGTACAATGTTGGTAAATGTGAGGTCATCCATTTTGGTAGGAATAACAGCAAAATGGACTATTATTTAAATGGGAAAAAATTGCAGCATGCTGCTGTGCAGAGGCCAAGCTGATTGGAGGAGGGAAAGCACTTCCTCCTCCAAGACTTGATCTCATTTGCATCTTAGCCAAAAGGCCGAGATACTGTTTTTAAAAATTGCTTCATATGAAACATATGAAGCTTCAATGTAACCTAATGACCTCAAACAAACCTCTGCAAGACGTGCCGGATCATTGACACGGATGCCATCATCTCACGTGAGAACACCATCTACCAGGTACACGGTACCTACTCTTGCAACTCGGCCAACATTGTCTCCCTGATACGCTGCAGGAAAGGATGTCCCGAGGCATGGTACATTGGGGAAACCATGCAGACACTATGACAACGGATGAATGAACACCGCTCGACAATCACCAGGCAAGACTGTTCTCTTCCTGTGGGGGAGCACTTCAGCAGTCACAGGCATTCAGCCTTGGATCTTCAGGTAAGCGTTCTCCAAGGCGGCCTTCACGACACACGACAGCGCAGAGTCGCTGAGCAGAAACTGATAGCCAAGTTCCGCACACGAGGACGGCCTAAACCGGGATGTTGGATTTATGTCACATTATCAGTAACCCCCACAGCTTGCCTCCTGGGCTTGTAGAATCTCACTAGCTGTTCTGTCTGGAGACAATACACATTTCTTTAACCTGTGTTTAATGTTCCCTCCACCCACATTGTCTGTACCTTTAAGACCTGGCTGGAGGATTCACATTCTAATCAGTATTCTGCAACTTGATTTTGTCTGTTTGCACTGTTTGAGAGCACATTTCCACTCCATCTGACGAAGGAGCAGTGCTCCGAAAGCTTATGGTATTTGCTACCAAATAAACCTGTTGGACTTTAACCTGGTGTTGTGAGACTTCTTACGCTGTGCAGAGGGACAGGGGAGTCCTTGTGCAGGAATCTCAAAGAGTTGGTTTGCAAGTGCAACAGGTAATTAAGAAGGCAAATGGAATTTTGTCCTTCATTGCGAGAGGGATGGAGTTTAAAAACAGCGAGATTATGTTGCAGCTGTATAAGGTGCTGGTGAGGCCACACCTGGAGTACTGTGTACAGTTTTGGTCTCCTTACTTGAGAAAGGATATACTGGCACTGGAGGGAGTGCAGAGGAGATTCACTCAGTTGATTCTGGAGTTGAGAGGGTTGGCTTATGAGGAGAGACTGAGTAAATTGGGGCTATACTCATTGGAATTCAGAAGAATGAGGGGAGATCTTATAGAAACATATAAGATTATGAAGGGAATAGATAAGATAGAAGCAGGGAAGTTGTTTCCACTGGCGGGTGAAACTAGAACTTGGGGGCATAGCCTCAAAATAAGGGGAAGCAGATTTAGGACTGAGTTGAGGAGGAACTTCTTCACACAAAGGGTTGTGAATCTGTGGAATTCCCTGCCCAGTGAAGCAGTTGGGGCTACCTCATTGAATGTTTTTAAGGCAAGAATAGATAAATTATTGAACAGTAAAGGAATTAAGGGCTATGGTGAGAGGGCGTGTAAGTGGAGCTGAGTCCACAAAAAGATCAGCCATGAGGCTCGAGGGGCCAGATGGCCTACTCCTGCTCCTAGTTCTTATGTTCTTCCCACAATCCCCACATTTCCATGGCATCTCCCTGTGACTGCAAATTATGTTCCAAAAGGCCAGATGATTGGTTGAAGCTTTCACCACACCTGACTAAACCTCTGACTAACCTGACTAAAACTGAGGATAAAGTATTGGTGTCTGTAAGGGTGAAAACAATACCCTTGGCTTCCTTGTAGACCTGTGGCACCAAGTTCAAGACTGCTTCATGAATCATCCTCTTGGCCTCGAGCTTGTCAACTGCCCATGAGAATCTCATGTTTCAGAATGTCCACTGCTCATTCTTCCAAACCCAATGAGTATAGGTGCAACCCTTCCCCAAAAGACAACGAGTTGGATTCTGCGAGGTCAAAGGATTTTTGTGTGGTCCACCCCCCGGCCTGCTACGATTCCTGTGGTGGGTGGGATGGGAGAATTCTCCCCTACACCTTCACAACCTTTCCTCAAAAGACAACACTTTCATCTTAGGAATGGGCCTGGTGAACTTTCTCTGAACTCATTCCAATGAAAGCATGTTATTCCATAAGTAGGGAGTCCAAACCGTACACAGTATTCCAGCTGCTCTCTCAGCAATGTCCTGTGTAGGTGCAGCAAGTTCCCTTTTTCAAACTCCACCCCTTTGCAGTAAAGTCCAACACTCCATTTGCATTCTTCTTTACTTGCTGTACCTTCATCCTATTTTTTCACGATTCATGTTCAAGGACACCCAGATTCCTCTCTACGGCAGTATTCTTCAGTTTCTGTATATTTAAACAATTTTTTGCTTCTCTATTCTTCCTGCCAAAGTGGAAAAGCTCCCACTTTCCCGCACTATACTCCATCTGCCATTTTTCTGTCCATTCAGGTAACTTATCTGTGTCCCTTACAGATTTTTTGTAATAACCTCACAACTTGCTTTTCTACCTATCTTTGTATCATCAATTCTGGCTTCATCCAAGTCATTGATCAAGGTGGCTGTTTTTCTCTCTCTCAGTTGTGGGTGATATTTGTCTCTATTCTCCTGGAAATTGAATGAATCTTGTTCCAAACTGGGTTCAATATCAGACATTTCAGGGAGTCAGGAATCATTCGCGCCTGAACCTACACTGGTAAAACCCCAGACAGTTCCTCAGTAAGGAGTTTTCTGGTTCCTCACCATATATTAGTCAGGATACTGAAACCCAGCTTTTTTACAGTCCACTCCTGGAGGTCCCACTCCCTGAGCCTACAACATTCAGCAGTGTCAGTGCTGAAGTTTCACAGTGGGAGTGATTCCCAGAGTAACTGTCAATCAGATCACCATTGATGTCCAGGTTTGTGTAGTTTTAGTTATCCTGATGTCTAACACACACACATCAATAAAACAGGGAATTCCTGCAAACAAACTGCAGCTTCTTCTCTATCTGGAGATCCAATGTTTGTTGAATAATTGTCCCAGCGGTTAACAGGCTCCTGTGAACTCATCCAACTCGTATTTTAATACTGACTTTAACAAATATATTTTAAATAGGTTTATTTTAAATGAGTTAAAACCAGCCTTAAAATTGTATATATAGTATAACAACCATAGTACTTTTCAGACTGGAAACTTTAACCTGCTGTTTCACTTTCATTTAGGAGCAGATCCCAGTTTTACACCAATCTCTGATTCATGTATCCAGCATTCACCGTCATTCTAAAAGCAGAAGTTGCTGCAAAATCTCAGTAAGTCTGACAGAATCTGTAAAGACAGGAACAGTTAATGTTTCCAGTTGAATGTGACTCTTCTTCAGTGTCAAAACATTAGCTCTGTTTCTCTCTCCAGAGATGCTGTCAGACCTCCTGAGTTTTTACAGCACTTCTTGTTTTTATTTACGAGTTCAGGACTCAGACAAGACAATCCACAATACAAATCTTACAACTGGGCCAGGGTTTATTAACATCAGCAGAAACAGACACCAATGAAAATGGTTGGGACCTCGATGTGATTAACAGCAAAATTCAGTCCTTGCAGTCACTCGTGAACATGATGGTGTTTCAGCAGGTGAGGTGACTGAGTGAATCCCTTCCCACACACGGAGCAGGTGAATGGCCTGTCCCCAGTGTGAATTCGCTGGAGCTTTACCAGGTTGGATGATTGACTGAATCCCTTGCCACAATCAGAGGAGGTGACTGGTCTCTCCCCAGCGTGAACTCGCTGGTGTCTCAGCAGTTTGGATGAATCAATAAATCCCTTCCCACAACTGGAGCAAGTGAATGGCCTTTCTCCAGTGTGACTTGGCTGGTGTTTTAGCAGGTTGAATGACTGAGTAAATCCCTTCCCACACTCGGAGCAGATAAATGGCCTCTCCCTATTATGAATTCTCTGGTGTTTCAGCAGGTCGGATGAATCAGTGAATCCCTTCCCACAGTCAGAGCATTCTCCCCATTGACCAACTGTGAGAATGAACAAAATGCAGTCCTGGATGTAATTGAGAGCAGAAACAGTAACAGCAGAATCCAACCCCTGGAATCATTCGTGAACTCGTTGGTGTCTCAGCAGGCTGGATGAAAGACTGAATCTCTTCTCACACACAGAGCAGGTGAACGGCTTCTCTCCAGTGTGAACTCGCTGGTGTCTCAGCAGGCTGGATAATCGAGTGAATCTCTTCTCACATTGAGAGCAGGTGAACGGCCTCTCCCCAGTGTGAACTTGCTGGTGTCTCAGCAGGCGGGATGAATCACAGAATCCCTTCCCACACTGAGAGCAGGTGAATGGCCTCTCCCCAGTATGAACTCGCTTGTGTGCCCGCAGGCTGGATGACCGAGTGAATCCCTCCCCACACTGAGAACACGTGAACGGCCTCTCCCCAGTATGAACTCGCTCGTGTGTCCGCAGGCTGGATGACCGAGTGAATCCCTTCCCACACTGAGAGCAGGTGAACGGCCTCTCCCCAGTGTAAACTCGCTGGTGCCTCCGCAGGTAGGATGAAGAAGTGAATCCCTCCCCACACTGAGAGCAGGTGAACGGCCCCTCTCCAGTGTGAACTCGCTGGTGCCTCCGCAGGTAGGATGAAGAAGTGAATCCCTCCCCACACTGAGAGCAGGTGAACGGTCCCTCTCCAGTGTGAACTCGCTGGTGCCTCCGCAGGTGGGATGAAGAAGTGAATCCCTCCCCACACTGAGAACACGTGAACGGCCTCTCCCCAGTGTGAACTCGCTGGTGTCTCTGCAGGTTGAATGACTGAGTGAATCCCTTCCCACACTGAGAGCACGTGAATGGTCTCTCCCCAGTGTGGCTGCGCCGATGAGCTTCCAGCTCAGTTGGGTATCTGTATCTCTTCCCACAGTCCGCACATTTCCATGGTTTCTCCATGGTGCAGGTGTCCTTGCCACTCTCTTGGGTGGACAATCAGTTGAAGCCTCGTCCACACACAGAACACGGGTACAGTCTCTCCCCGCTGAGAATGGTGTGATATTTATTCAGGCTGTGTAACTGGTTAAAGCTCTTTAGTCCGTGCACTGGAACACCCTCACTCGAGTGTGGCAGTGTGTTGGTGCTTTTCCAGTCACACTGATGTTTGAAATCTTTTCAAATCAACAGACTGGACAACAATTTCTCTTTCTAGATTCAAAGGACGATGATATTCAGCTCCCAAGGAATATGACTATGTCAGATCTCGACGTGACGTTTGAGATTTCGGCCTGTGATTCCTCTTTCAATATCCTGTAAAACAAGTTTACAAAAGTCATCATTGTCAGGACAGGATAGAAATTCAGAAAAGACAATTCTAGTTTCTATGGAACACTCTTTCCTCTCCCATTCCTCAAAAGCTGTAAATCTCCATCCCACACACTCTCCCTCCATTCTCACTCTGCTGTATCTAATATTCACCCTCCCAATTCTCCTGAAGGTGCTGATTGAGGCTGATTGACAGATCCATGCTCACTGCTTCCTGTCCTGGACACAGAGACCATGACAACGAGGAGTTGCAGTCGGCCATTTGGCTCATCGAGCCTTTTAAACTATTCAATGAGATAATTCATTCATCTACCTCAGCATCATTCTCCCCACACTAAACCCATATCCCTTGATATTTTCAACATCTAGAAACCAATCAATCTCTCTCTTGAAAATAGTTGATGACTGAGGCTTCACTGTCCTCGGGGGTTGAGAATTCCAAAGCTTTACGACATCCTTGAGTGAAGAAATCCCCTCACATCTTAGCTTTTGCTCCATCTTCTTGTCTGTTCCCTATAACCCTTGACACCCTTGTCAGTCAAAGATCTGTCTAACTGGAATATATTCAATGATCCTCAGCCTCCACTGGTCCCTGTAGAAGAGAAATCCAAAAGACTAACAACCCTCTGAGGGAAGAGACGTCTGGAAATATATAACGTAGCTACAGTTCCACATTACAAGATATTCAGATTCCAAGGAATATGACTCTTTCTAGATGTGACGGTTGAGAGTTTTGCCTGTGATTCCTCGTTCAAAATCCTGTGAAATGAGCTTTCAAAAGTCATCACAGTCAGTATAGGATCGAAATTCAGAGCAGACAATTCTAGTTTCTCTGGAACATTCTTTCCTATTTCATTCCCAAAAAGTTGTAAATCTCCATCCATATCTATGGATTCTATTTACAAATGAAAGTGGATGGGCAGTTGAAGGAAATAACCTTGCAGGAGAATGGGGATATCGAGTGGGAATGGGACTGGAATGTTATACAGAGAGTCAGCATGAAATCAAGTTACCAAATGGATTCCTTCTGTGCTGTAATGACTTTATGACTGGAAGTGTATAACATCGCTACAGCATTATACTACAATGCAAGAAATAATAATAACTGTATTTTATTACAGAAGCATAAAGAATGTATCTAAAATGGGTACATAGAATAACACTAGACATATCTCTGTCCTATATTAAGTTACTGTCCGCTTAAATGTCAGCCAGCTCCTGGGGAAAGCTGCCCTTTAATGTGAACATGAGGAAAATAACCATCCTTTTCGACAGACAAATAAATGTGTCAAGCTGAGGGAGCAAAGGATGTTTACCAGGCTGATTCAGGGAATCGCGGGACTGATGTAGGAGGAGAGATTGACTAGGTTAGGATTGTTTTCATTGGAGTTCAGATGAATGAGGGGGGAATCTCAAAGAGACTGATAAAATTCTAACTGGTCGAGGCAGGATAGATGCAGGGAGGATGTTCCTGATGGAGTTCCTTCGATGTTTCGATATCAATGTCTTTAAGAGAGAGAGAGAGTCCTGGGCCAACCTTTCCAGAGTTTGCACCCTCCCTGGATTCACTTCCTTTCCCTTCAGTTGCTGCAAGTCCCCAATTTCCCCCAGATTGAGAAAATAAACTCACAGATGTTGGCCTCTTTTAGGTCAAACTCACAGATGTGGCCGACAGGAGAAACTTTGACTCTCTCTGAAACTCCATCTTCAGTCACACAAAGCCCGCGCTCTCAATGGCGGGAGGACCAGAGTCCTTCCGGTCCTCCAACTCTTCCTATTGGCCAGAGCTAGTAAGGGGCCCTGAATCAAAGGTGCGCATGTGCGTATTTTGGGGGGAATGCGCATGTGCGGATGTGGGGCGGGGCCCGGGACAAAGCCGGCGCACTCACCATTGTCTGTCCGGATCTTCCAGCCTTTCCCATTGGACAACAGCTCAGCGCGGCTGGAGCACAAAGTCCCGCCCACCCCCACGTGGGGCTCCGCCCCTCATTGTCTGTCAGCGGGGGATTGACCAATGGAAACTCTGGAGGACCAGAAGTTCTTTGGTCCTCCAGCCAATCAGAGCTCCCCCATTGTCTGAATGCGGAAGTGGACAATGAACTTGTTCAGCTGCTCATTCCTGCCCAGCAAAGCTGCTGCTCTCGGTCTGAGTGAGAATTGAGCTTCAGACGGCCTGAAACGTGCCTCCCCTGGGGCAGCGCCTGCACTTTGTTTCCGGGGTGGGTTTGTTTAAGAAGACGCCCGGTTCTGTTTGTTTTTGTTTTGTTTGTTTGTTCTTGGCTCCCTGCGGGGAGGAAGGAGGGAGGTGAGCTGCTGCCTGCCTTGCCCGGCCTGCCTGTTGCCTGCCTGCCTGCCGTCTGGCCTGCTTACCTGCCTGCCTGCCGTCTGGCCTGCTTACCTGCCTGCCTGCCGTCTGGCCTGCTTACCTGCCTGCCTGCCGTCTGGCCTGCTTACCTGCCTGCCTGCCGTCTGGCCTGCTTACCTGCCTGCCTGCCGTCTGGCCTGCTTACCTGCCTGCCTGCCGTCTGGCCTGCTTACCTGCCTGCCTGGACCCTTTGGAGGCCACCGCCCACAAGATAGTAATATCGAACGTCCCGCCCTTCCTACCGAGTGAGCTCCTCCTCCCCCACCTCTATCTACTGGGGGAGGTCAGGTCCGGGGTGCAGCCGATCCCGCTCGGCCTTCGGGACCCCTCCCTCCGCCATATATACTCCTTCCGGCGCCAGGTTTTTGTCCGCCTGGCCCGGGAGGAGGAACTGGAGGGAGGGTTCAATGTCCCCCACGAGGGGACCACGTACCGGGTCTTTTGGTCCGCGGACGGTGTGCGGTGCCATGCCTGTAAGGAGGCGGGGCACATGAGGAAAAACTGCCCCGTCTCCAAGGCCGCCGACCACCAACCCAAGGCGGCCGCAGCTGGCACCGCAGCCCCCACTCCCCCCAAGCGAGTACCATCTGCCCCCCCGCGAGGGGAGGCCACGCCGGCAGCAGCTGCCACCTCAGCTGCCGGCGGGGGGGGAGCGGAGCCCCCGCGCGGCCAAAAGGCCCAGAAGGGACCCACGAAAAAGAAGGGGGGTACCGGAACCCCGGCCCCCAGGAAAGACACCCCAACCACCCCGGCAGCCGGCTCGGGGACCGCCTTAGTCTCCACCTGCGCCCCCCCCCCACCACCACCATCTGCCGGGCCCGTGGGCTCTCCGGGGCCTAGTGCTGGGTCCGGCACCCGGGATCATGGGCCCGAGCATGGGGGGGTAAGCGACCCCGAGCCGGCAAAACTGGCGACGCCGCCACCTCGGGGGGACGTGACGGGAGAGCAGGGGGGGGCGCGGCAAGGCGAAGAGGGGCGGAGGGCGAGGGGCCTCGCCTGCCCGAGGGCAGGTTAACAAAAAGAGGCGGGGCCCCTCGGGCACCGTAGCGTTCGAGGTCTGCGTGCCCCTCCCCCCCTGTGAGTCATCTCCTGCCGTGCCCCCACCTGTCTTTGTGCCTTGTCCCGCGAAAAAAGGGGGCAAGGCACCCTGTAAATCCAAGCATGTGTTGCCTCAGTCCCCCGGCGAGGAGTCTCCGGGGCCGGGTGGCAGCGGGACCCCCACGGTTCCGTTCCACCCGGCCGGTTACAACCCGGAGTTCTTCTTCAGTCTGTCGGGGGACTGGGGCGACACTCCAATGTTCATGTCCTCGTGCGGCGGCGGCGAAGAGACGATCCACTCGTCCTCTCCGTCCCGACCTTGGACGCTGGACATCCCCAACCTCAGTCCGAAGGATACACCGGACCTGGGGGGTGTCCAAGCGTCTGGGGCGGGGGGGGGCGGCTGGGCCGCCGTCGCACGGGGGCCCGCAATCCGGGAAAGGTGAGCCCGGGGGGAACCCCTCCTCCACCGATCCTGGGGGTGGGATCGGGGAGGGGCTAGGGCTAGTTGGTGGCTCCGTGCCGCCCGCCGTACGTCCTGCGGCGGGGGACTCGGAGTCGAGGGGCGACCGCCCTGAGGAGGTCAGCGGCTCGGTGGAGGGCACGGGGACACTTTCAGAGTCTGCCGAGAGCGAGGCGGGGGACTCCCTCGTGCCCCCCACCGAGTCGTCCCTCATCCCCTCCAAGGACCTCAGGGTCTTTATCCGTAGCCATTCCAGTCGCTCCGACATAATCCGGCTAGCCCTCGGCCGCTGGCCGGACCTGGCGCGGCTCGTCCGGTCCGTGAAGGCATGCTCGCATGCCTCCGCGGGCCTGGAGAAAATAGAGCGGCGCTGGGTACTGCGGTTCCTCCACAGGCTCGAAAAGGTGGGGGGTGGACTGGCGAGAATTGCGCCAGCGCCCCCCCACACACCTAGTTAAGTGGTGACGGTGGCACAAAGCTGCTGACATGAAGGTGACCATAGCCAGCCTCAACATCAACGGCAGCAGTGAGCCACACCGCAGGTTCCAGAACTTCTCGGTCCTCCGTGACGGGAAGTATGCGGTGTGTTTCCTGCAGGAAACCCACACCGTTCCGGGAGACGAAGCCCAATGGCTCCTGGAGTGGCGAGGGGGGGTCTACATGAGCCACCTCACGCTCGCTTCTTGCGGGGTGGCTATCTTGTTGGCCCCGCGTTATAAGCCGGAGATCTTGGGGGTCAAGGAGCCGGTGCCAGGCCAGTTGCTGCACTTGACGGTCCGTGAGGGGGGCGTGGTCATTCACTTGCTGAATGTCTACGCCCCGACCGCCGGACCGCAGCAAACGACTTTCTACGAGAAAGTGTCCGCTCACATCGACACCATCGCGGGGGGTGAATGCATTATCCTCGGGGGAGATTTCAACTGCATCCTCGAGGCACGGGACCGCACCGGCCCCTGGCTGCGCACTCCGGCGGTGGTGAAGTTGCGGGACCTGATCGGGTCCCACGACTTGGTGGACGTCTGGAGACATCTCCATCCTGGCTCCAGCGCCTTCACTTTCGTGAGGCCTGGAGTCGGAGCGTCCAGGCTCGACCGCCTTTACATTTCGAAGGCGCACGTGTCCGGCGTGTCCTCGGTCTCCATGCGGTCGGTGTCGAGCACGGACCACAGCCTGGTGTGGGCGGACTTTGCGCCGTCTCGCATCCGGCGGGGGTCCGCGTACTGGCACTTTAACAACACGCTGCTGGAGGACGAGCGCTTCCTGGACTCGTTCCGTCGATTCTGGGCCGGCTGGAGAAGGAAGCGGGGAGGCTTCCCCTCCTTGAGGCTCTGGTGGGATGTGGGCAAGACTCACGTCCGTACCTTCTGTCAGGGGTACGCGAGGGGGTCGACAAAGAGGCGGAAATCCAGGCTCGAGGAGTTGGAGAAGGAGGTGCTCGACCTGGAGGCACGTCTCAGTCGGCCTGACGCGGACCCGGCCCTGCGTTCGGAGTACAGGGAGAAGAAGGACGCGCTGCGGGACCTGCAGCTTGCCAGGTCTCGCGGCGCGTACGTGAGGTCGCGGCTCCAGTTCCAGGTGGACCTGGACCGCGGCTCCCCCTTCTTCTACTCGCTGGAAAGAGGGCGGGCTAACCGTCAGCAGCTCCTTACGCTGCTGGCCGACGACGGTTCCCCCGTCTCGGATCCGGAGGGCATCCGGGCCATTGCCCGGGAGTATTACACCTCGCTCTTCTCTCCGGATCCGTCCAGCGAGGATGCCCGCAGACTTCTGTGGGAGGACCTGCCGCAGGTCAGCCCGGAGGGCGTCGGCAGGCTCGAGGCCCCTACCACCATGGCCGAGCTGACCGGCGCCCTAAATGGCCTCAGCCGGGGCAAGGCCCCTGGGCTGGACGGGCTGACAGTAGAGTTCTTCAGGGCGTTCTGGGACGTCCTGGGGAGCGACTACGCGGGGGTCCTGGGGGAGAGCGTCGCTACCGGGGAGATGCCCCTTTCGTGGCGCAGGGCCGTCATTGCCCTGCTGCCCAAGAAGGGGGATCTCCACCTGCTCAAGAACTGGCGCCCGGTCTCCCTCCTCAGCACGGATTATAAAATCTTTGCCAGGGCTATGGCTTCACGCCTTGGATCCGTGCTGGACCACTTGATCCACCCTGACCAGTCCTACACGGTCCCGGGCCGTTGCATACATGACAATCTCCACCTGGTCCGGGACCTAATCCATCACACCCAGAGGGCTGGTCTGTCGGGCGCCTTCTTGTCATTAGATCAGGAGAAGGCGTTCGACAGGGTGGAGCACGAGTATTTACTCGGGACTCTGCGGGCATTCGGGTTCGGGACGCATTTTGTCGCCCGGATCCGATTACTGTACTCTGCCGCAGAGTGTCTGATTAAGGTTAACGGGTCCCTGACGGCGCCCCTTCGCTTCGGGAGAGGAGTACGGCAGGGCTGCCCCTTGTCCGGCCAACTGTATTCCGTATGCGTGGAGCCATTCCTGCGCCTCTTGCGGAGGAGGTTGTCAGGTTTGGTCCTGCGCGGACCGGACGTAGGGGTGGTCCTGTCAGCTTACGCCGACGACGTGCTCCTCATGTTCACGGACCCGGCTGACCTGCGGAGGATGCGAGAATGCCAGGCGGTGTACTCCGGCGCGTCCTCCACCAGGATCAACTGGGCCAAGTGCTCCGGACTCCTTGTCGGTCCTTGGGAGATGGACCCCCTCCCGGAGGAGCTCAGGCCTTTCACCTGGAGCAGGACCAACCTCCTCTACTTGGGGGCCCATCTCTGCCCAGCCGAGGAATCCTGGCCGGCGAACTGGCGGGAGCTGGAGGCCAAAGTCTCCGCCCGCCTGAGTCGCTGGACAGGACTGCTCCGAGTGCTGTCCTACGGGGCGCGAGCTCGCGTCATAAACCAGCTGGTCGCCTCCATGCTGTGGTACCGGCTGGTCCCTTTGACCCCTCCCCCTGGCTTTGTCACCGATATCCAGAGAACCCTCGTGCGGTTCTTCTGGGGCAATCGACTGCACTGGGTCCCTGCTGCGGTCCTGTATCTCCCGCTTGAGGAGGGCGGACAAGGTCTGGTGTGCCTCCGCACTCAGATAGCGACCTTCCGCCTCCAGGCCCTGCAGAGGTACCTTTACGTTGAGCCCCCTCCACAGTGGTGTGCCATGGCGACGTATTTCTTCCGCCAGTGGCACGGCCTCAATTATGACGTGCAGCTCCTGCATATCGAACTGGGGCGTGCTTCCACCACCCTGCAGGAGTTGCCCGTCTTTTACCAGGACCTCCTCACTGTCTGGAACAAGGTCGCCTCGCGACGCAGCTCTCCCCCGTCAGGAGTAGCAGCTCTCGTGCGAGAGCCGCTGCTCAGGAATCCGCTCCTCCAGCCGTATAACTTCAGGTGGCTGGCGGAGAGGGGGGCTGTGGACGCCGGGGTGACCAGAATCGGGGACGTGCTCGATGGCGGAGGAGCGGGCTGGATGAGCCCCCGCGTGCTGGCTGGGCGCGCGGGGACGTCCGTCCGGCGCGCGGCCAAAGCCATCCTAGACCTTAGGACGGTCGTGCTCGGCCCCGAAACTGCACGCAAACTTGAGACGGCGCAGGCGTGCGGTGGGATCCCGCCCGAGCGTTCCCCTGTTCGGGCGGAATTCCACATTGGCCCAAAGCCTCAGCCCCCTCCCCTGGGTGAGGTGCCCCACAGCCTGAGCCGCCTCGCGGAAATGCCCTCCGTGCCTTTTTCTACCGCGCGGAGGCGTTTCCTGTGCGGGCTGCTGCTGCACACCCTCCACTACCGCCTCCTCGCCTGTCGCCCGGATACACCTTGGCGGGCCTTGTTGCCGCCGGGCGGCGGAGGTCCCCGCTGGAGGTCCCTCTACGGAGGGATCTCCCCCAATTACGTCGGGGACCTGGGGTGGAGGGTGATGCATGCAGCAGTTCCGCACAACCGTAGGATTCACTGGTTCACGGGCTCCGAAGACTGCCCTTTCTGTGGCCTTGTGGAGTCCGTGGACCATGTCTATGTTGAGTGTCTTAGGCTGCACTCCCTTTATGTTTTCCTGAAGAACCTTTTATTGATGTTTTGTTTGCACTTCAGTCCCACGCTCCTGATCTACGGACACCCGGTGCGGAGAGGGGAGGGTCGGGATGGCGACCTCCTCGTGAACCTGCTCCTGGGCCTGGCGAGACGCGCCATTTACCGGTCCAGGCAGCGGGCGATCGAGGGGGCCGTCCATCCTGACTGTCTTGCCCTCTACCGCGGCTACGTTCGCAGCCAGGTGTCCCTGGAGAGGGAGCATGCGGTGTCCACGGGCGAGGTTGACGCTTTCCGCGCCCGCTGGGCACCGCAGGGGTTGGGGTGCATTATTGACCCTAATAACCACATTTTAATTTGATGTTTTTAAGTTTCCTTTGCATTTTGATTTCTGTTCGGGCTGTTCCCCCTCCTTTTTGGGGAGCTGCCCCTTTTACTTTGTCCTGATTTAATCTGAGTTTGTTTACTTGGTTTGACCTAAAAAGAGGTCTCTCTGAGTGTAGATTGAGCTTCAGACGGCCTGAGACGTGCCTCCTCTCGGACAACACCCAGTTTTGTTTCCGGGGTGAGGTGGATTCGTGTTCGCCCGTGTAGCGGAGGGCCCCGGGTCGGAACCGGGCGGAAACTTTGGGAGGGAGGTGAGCTGCTGCCTGTTGCCTGGCCTGCCTGTCGCCTGACCTGCCTGCCTGTCGCCGGGCCTGCCTGCCTGTTGCCTGGCCTGCCGCCTGGCCTGCCTGCCTGTCGCCTGGCCTGCCTGCCGCCTGGCCTGCTTACCTGCCTGCCTGCCGTCTGGCCTGCTTACCTGCCTGCCTGCCGTCTGGCCTGCTTACCTGCCTGCCTGCCGTCTGGCCTGCTTACCTGCCTGCCTGCCGTCTGGCCTGCTTACCTGCCTGCCTGCCGTCTGGCCTGCTTACCTGCCTGCCTGCCGTCTGGCCTGCTTACCTACCTGCCTGCCTGCCGTCTGGACTGCCTGCCTGCCTGCCGTCTGGGCTGTCTGCCGTCTGGACTGCCTGCCTGCCTGCTTGCCTGCCATCCGGCCTCTGGGGGGTGCGCTCTCCCCGGGGGGGGGAGGAAGAGAGGACAGGGAGTGACTGGAGGAGAGGGGGGGGGGCGAAGGCGTTTGGACTGTCTCTTTTCCATCTGCAGTGGGGGGGGTGAAGACCTTTCCTATTTCCCCTACCCACTACTGCTGCCCCCGGGACCGGCACCCCCTCCCCTTTTCCCTCCTGACTGGGGCACCGGCCTTGTGCCTCATCTCCCTCCTGCTCCTCCAACCTCCTCTCTCCCTCTCTCGCTCCGGGGAGAGAGCACCTACACCCTTCCCCGCCTACCCCACCCTGCCTTATCTTCCCCATCCCACATACGCCCTGCCGTGCATCTGGGCAGTCTCGGGGTGGGCGTAGCACTTCCCCTGATACCATGGCGACATCACCAGCGTCGCCGGTGGCAGGGCCTTCTCGGCCCACCTATGCAGGCGTGGCGGCTGCCAGAGCCCCCGCCGCTCCCAAGGCCCTGCCGCCATTCTCTTTAATCACGCGGCAGCTCGGGGTGAAGTGCTACGCCCACCCCGACATGTCTATCGAGGCCTGCGTTAAGGCAATGGCTGGGGTTGTCGGCCCCTCAGCCATTGTCGCGGCCTCAAAGATGTACGGCCGGGCCGTATTCTTCCTGAAGGCCGAGCGGGCGGTTCGCCTCGCCCTGGAAAAGGGGCTCACGGTGGGCGGGACGTTCCTGGCGGTGGACCCATTGGAGGCCACCGCCCACAAGATAGTAATATCGAACGTCCCGCCCTTCCTACCAAGTGAGCTCCTCCTCCCCCACCTCCATCTACTGGGGGAGGTCAGGTCCGGGGTGCAGCCGATCCCGCTCGGCCTTCGGGACCCCTCCCTCCGCCACATATACTCCTTCCGGCGCCAGGTTTTTGTCCGCCTGGCCCGGGAGGAGGAACTGGAGGGAGGGTTCAATGTCCCCCACGAGGGGACCACGTACCGGGTCTTTTGGTCCGCGGACGGTGTGCGGTGCCATGCCTGTAAGGAGGCGGGGCACGTGAGGAAAAACTGCCCCGTCTCCAAGGCCGCCGACCACCAACCCAAGGCGGCCGCAGCTGGCACCGCAGCCCCCTCTCCCCCCAAGCGAGTACCATCTGCCCCCCCGCGAGGGGAGGCCACGCCGGCAGCAGCTGCCACCTCAGCTGCCGGCGGGGGGGGAGCGGAGCCCCCGCGCGGCCAAAAGGCCCATAAGGGACCTACAAAAAAGAAGGGGGGTACCGGAACCCCGGCCCCCAGGGAAAACACCCCAACCACCCCGGCAGCCGGCTCGGGGACCGCCTCAGTCTCCACCTGCGCCCCCCCCCCCATACCACCACCACCATCTGCCGGGCCCGTGGGCTCTCCGGGGCCTAGTGCTGGGTCCGGCGCCCGGGATCATGGGCCCGAGCATGGGGGGGTAAGCGACCCCGAGCCGGCAAAACTGGCGACGCCGCCACCTCGGGGGGAGGTGACGGGAGAGCAGGGGGGGTGCGGCAAGGCGAAGAGGGGCGGAGGGCGAGGGGCCTCGCCTGCCCGAGGGCAGGTTAACAAAAAGAGGCGAGGCCCCTCGGGCACCGTAGAGTTCGAGGTCTGCGTGCCCCTCCCCCCTTGTGAGTCATCTCCTGCCGTGCCCCCACCTGTCTTTGTGCCTTGTCCCGCGAAAAAAGGGGGCAAGGCACCCTGTAAATCCAAGCATGTGTTGCCTCAGTCCCCCGGCGAGGAGTCTCCGGGGCCGGGTGGCAGCGGGACCCCCACGGTTCCGTTCCACCCGGCCGGTTACAACCCGGAGTTCTTCTTCAGTCTGTCGGGGGACTGGGGCGACACTCCAATGTTCATGTCCTCGTGCGGCGGCGGCGAAGAGACGATCCACTCGTCCTCTCCGTCCCGACCTTGGACGCTGGACATCCCCAACCTCAGTCCGAAGGATACACCGGACCTGGGGGGTGTCCAAGCGTCTGGGGTGGGGGGGGCGGCTGGGCCGCCGTCGCACGGGGGCCCGCAATCCGGGAAAGGTGAGCCCGGGGGGAACCCCTCCTCCACCGATCCTGGGGGTGGGATCGGGGAGGGGCTAGGGCTAGTTGGTGGCTCCGTGCCGCCCGCCGTACGTCCTGCGGCGGGGGACTCGGAGTCGAGGGGCGACCGCCCTGAGGAGGTCAGCGGCTCGGTGGAGGGCACGGGGACACTTTCAGAGTCTGCCCAGAGCGAGGCGGGGGACTCCCTCGTGCCCCCCACCGAGTCGTCCCTCATCCCCTCCAAGGACCTCAGGGTCTTTATCCGTAACCATTCCGGTCGCTCCGACATAATCCGGCTAGCCCTCGGCCGCTGGCCGGACCTGGCGCGGCTCGTCCGGTCCGTGAAGGCATGCTCGCATGCCTCCGCGGGCCTGGAGAAAATAGAGCGGCGCTGGGTACTGCGGTTCCTCCACAGGCTCGAAAAGGTGGGGGGTGGACTGGTGAGAATTGCGCCAGCGCCCCCCCACACACCTAGTTAAGTGGTGACGGTGGCACAAAGCTGCTGACATGAAGGTGACCATAGCCAGCCTCAACATCAACGGCAGCAGTGGGCCACACCGCAGGTTCCAGAACTTCTCGGTCCTCCGTGACGGGAAGTATGCGGTGTGTTTCCTGCAGGAAACCCACACCGTTCCGGGAGACGAAGCCCAATGGCTCCTGGAGTGGCGAGGGGGGGTCTACATGAGCCACCTCACGCTCGCTTCTTGCGGGGTGGCTATCTTGTTGGCCCCGCGTTATAAGCCGGAGATCTTGGGGGTCAAGGAGCCGGTGCCAGGCCGGTTGCTGCACTTGACGGTCCGTGAGGGGGGCGTGGTCATTCACTTGCTGAATGTCTACGCCCCGACCGCCGGACCGCAGCAAACGACTTTCTACGAGAAAGTGTCCGCTCACATCGACACCATCGCGGGGGGCGAATGCATTATCCTCGGGGGAGATTTCAACTGCATCCTCGAGGCACGGGACCGCACCGGCCCCTGGCTGCGCACTCCGGCGGTGGTGAAGTTGCGGGACCTGATCGGGTCCCACGACTTGGTGGACGTCTGGAGACATCTCCATCCTGGCTCCAGCGCCTTCACTTTCGTGAGGCCTGGAGTCGGAGCGTCCAGGCTCGACCGCCTTTACATTTCGAAGGCGCACGTGTCCGGCGTGTCCTCGGTCTCCATGCGGCCGGTGTCGAGCACGGACCACAGCCTGGTGTGGGCGGACTTTGCGCCGTCTCGCATCCGGCGGGGGTCCGCGTACTGGCACTTTAACAACACGCTGCTGGAGGACGAGCGCTTCCTGGACTCGTTCCGTCGATTCTGGGCCGGCTGGAGAAGGAAGCGGGGAGGCTTCCCCTCCTTGAGGCTCTGGTGGGATGTGGGCAAGACTCACGTCCGTACCTTCTGTCAGGGGTACGCGAGGGGGTCGACAAAGAGGCGGAAATCCAGGCTCGAGGAGTTGGAGAAGGAGGTGCTCGACCTGGAGGCACGTCTCAGTCGGCCTGACGCGGACCCGGCCCTGCGTTCGGAGTACAGGGAGAAGAAGGACGCGCTGCGGGACCTGCAGCTTGCCAGGTCTCGCGGCGCGTACGTGAGGTCGCGGCTCCAGTTCCAGGTGGACCTGGACCGCGGCTCCCCCTTCTTCTACTCGCTGGAAAGAGGGCGGGCTAACCGTCAGCAGCTCCTTACGCTGCTGGCCGACGACGGTTCCCCCGTCTCGGATCCGGAGGGCATCCGGGCCATTGCCCGCGAGTATTACACCTCGCTCTTCTCTCCGGATCCGTCCAGCGAGGATGCCCGCAGACTTCTGTGGGAGGACCTGCCGCAGGTCAGCCCGGAGGGCGTCGGCCGGCTCGAGGCCCCTACCACCATGGCCGAGCTGACCGGCGCCCTAAATGGCCTCAGCCGGGGCAAGGCCCCTGGGCTGGACGGGCTGACAGTAGAGTTCTTCAGGGCGTTCTGGGACGTCCTGGGGAGCGACTACGCGGGGGTCCTGGGGGAGAGCGTCGCTACCGGGGAGATGCCCCTTTCGTGGCGCAGGGCCGTCATTGCCCTGCTGCCCAAGAAGGGGGATCTCCACCTGCTCAAGAACTGGCGCCCGGTCTCCCTCCTCAGCACGGATTATAAAATCTTTGCCAGGGCTATGGCTTCACGCCTTGGATCCGTGCTGGACCACTTGATCCACCCTGACCAGTCCTACACGGTCCCGGGCCGTTGCATACATGACAATCTCCACCTGGTCCGGGACCTAATCCATCACACCCAGAGGGCTGGTCTGTCGGGCGCCTTCTTGTCATTAGATCAGGAGAAGGCGTTCGACAGGGTGGAGCACGAGTATTTACTCGGGACTCTGCGGGCATTCGGGTTCGGGACGCATTTTGTCGCCCGGATCCGATGACTGTACTCTGCCGCAGAGTGTCTGATTAAGGTTAACGGGTCCCTGACGGCGCCCCTTCGCTTCGGGAGAGGAGTACGGCAGGGCTGCCCCTTGTCCGGCCAACTGTATTCCGTATGCGTGGAGCCATTCCTGCGCCTCTTGCGGAGGAGGTTGTCAGGTTTGGTCCTGCGCGGACCGGACGTAGGGGTGGTCCTGTCAGCTTACGCCGACGACGTGCTCCTCATGTTCACGGACCCGGCTGACCTGCGGAGGATGCGAGAATGCCAGGCGGTGTACTCCGCCGCGTCCTCCGCCAGGATCAACTGGGCCAAGTGCTCCGGACTCCTTGTCGGTCCTTGGGAGACGGACCCCCTCCCGGAGGAGCTCAGGCCTTTCACCTGGAGCAGGACCGACCTCCTCTACTTGGGGGCCCATCTCTGCCCAGCCGAGGAATCCTGGCCGGCGAACTGGCGGGAGCTGGAGGCCAAAGTCTCCGCCCGCCTGGGTCGCTGGACAGGACTGCTCCGAGTGCTGTCCTACGGGGCGCGAGCTCGCGTCATAAACCAGCTGGTCGCCTCCATGCTGTGGTACCGGCTGGTCCCTTTGACCCCTCCCCCTGGCTTTGTCACCGATATCCAGAGAACCCTCGTGCGGTTCTTCTGGGGCAATCGACTGCACTGGGTCCCTGCTGCGGTCCTGTATCTCCCGCTTGAGGAGGGCGGACAAGGTCTGGTGTGCCTCCGCACTCAGATAGCGACCTTCCGCCTCCAGGCCCTGCAGAGGTACCTTTACGTTGAGCCCCCTCCACAGTGGTGTGCCATGGCGATGTATTTCTTCCGCCAGTGGCACGGCCTCAATTATGACGTGCAGCTCCTGCATATCGAACTGGGGCGTGCTTCGACCACCCTGCAGGAGTTGCCCGTCTTTTACCAGGACCTCCTCACTGTCTGGAACAAGGTCGCCTCGCGACGCAGCTCTCCCCCGTCAGGAGTAGCGGCTCTCGTGCGAGAGCCGCTGCTCAGGAATCCGCTCCTCCAGCCGTATAACTTCAGGTGGCTGGCGGAGAGGGGGGCTGTGGACGCCGGGGTGACCAGAATCGGGGACGTGCTCGATGGCGGAGGAGCGGGCTGGATGAGTCCCCGCGTGCTGGCTGAGCGCGCGGGGACGTCCGTCCGGCGCGCGGCCAAAGCCATCCTAGACCTTAGGACGGTCGTGCTCGGCCCCGAAACTGCACGCAAACTTGAGACGGCACAGGCGTGCGGTGGGATCCCGCCCGAGCGTTCCCCTGTTCGGGCGGAATTCCACATTGGCCCAAAGCCTCAGCCCCCTCCCCTGGGTGAGGTGCCCCACAGCCTGAGCCGCCTCGCGGAAATGCCCTCCGTGCCTTTTTCTACCGCGCGGAGGCGTTTCCTGTGCGGGCTGCTGCTGCACACCTTCCACTACCGCCTCCTCGCCTGTCGCCCGGATACACCTTGGCGGGCCTTGTTGCCGCCGGGCGGCGGAGGTCCCCGCTGGAGGTCCCTCTACGGAGGGATCTCCCCCAATTACGTCGGGGACCTGGGGTGGAGGGTGATGCATGCAGCAGTTCCGCACAACCGTAGGATTCACTGGTTCACGGGCTCCGAAGACTGCCCTTTCTGTGGCCTTGTGGAGTCCGTGGACCATGTCTATGTTGAGTGTCTTAGGCTGCACTCCCTTTATGTTTTCCTGAAGAATCTTTTATTGATGTTTTGTTTGCACTTCAGTCCCACGCTCCTGATCTACGGACACCCGGTGCGGAGAGGGGAGGGTCGGGATGGCGACCTCCTCGTGAACCTGCTCCTGGGCCTGGCGAAACGCGCCATTTACCGGTCCAGGCAGCGGGCGATCG
Organism: Mustelus asterias; assembly: GCF_964213995.1. Lineage (NCBI taxonomy): Eukaryota > Metazoa > Chordata > Chondrichthyes > Carcharhiniformes > Triakidae > Mustelus > Mustelus asterias. The sequence continues at coordinate 1,348,968 of NW_027590140.1, forward strand.
AGGGGGCCGTCCATCCTGACTGTCTTCCCCTCTACCGCGGCTACGTTCACGGCCAGGTGTCCCTGGAGAGGGAGCATGCGGTGTCCACGGGCGAGGTTGACGCTTTCCGCGCCCGCTGGGCACCGCAGGGGTTGGGGTGCATTATTGACCCTAATAACCACATTTTAATTTGATGTTTTTAAGTTTCCTTTGCATTTTGATTTCTGTTCGGGCTGTTCCCCCCTCCTTTTTGGGGAGCTGCCCCTTTTACTTTGTCCTGATTTAATTTGAGTTTGTTTACTTGGTTTGACCTAAAAAGAGGTCTCCTGTCGGCCACATCTGTGAGTGGGAAAGATTGGACTGTCCAGCCAGTCCACCATATTGGCCGTTCGCTTTGCGTGTTGGCCGGTATAGTGTGCTCCAGGCAGGGGGCGGGCAGAGGATAAGGAGTTCAAGGCGGGCTTAATGCGCGCCTTGCGGTGAGCTTTTGGAAATGTGGCCGCTGGGAGGAACGCCTTGGTCGGCGTGAAGTTTCTGTTTCAAGTGCTTGGGTTCGTGACTTGTGCAAGAACTTTTTGTTTCGGCTGGGGCTTGTTGAATGCTGCTCTCGCTGGGATTCCTGTGCCTTGAAAGGTGTGGCCCGGGTGGATGCAATCTCGGAAGACCCAAGCCAGGGAGGAGCCATTTGGGAACTATGGTTTCGGAAGGTTCAGCTGCGGAAGGTGTGACCCCAGACGGTGCAGCCCCAGTGGGTGTGATTTTGGAAGTTCTGGCCCGGAGTGGTGGACTTTGGAGGACTGTAGTTGAGCGTTGTCGACTTCGGACGGTGGAATGTTGATGGGCGAAGCTCTGGAAGGCGATGCCTCCGAAATGTTTCACAATTGTATGGTTGTTCATGGATTGTTTGTTATTGTAATATGTGGTTTTCCTGTTATGACAGTTGGTGGTTTGTTCCGGCCCCCGTCTATTTTTCTTGCGTTATTTGTGGCCTGGGGGGCATCCCCCCCTGGATAAAGTCACCCCCGGGGGGTGTGACATCCACTTGGGGAAAGTTCTGGGTGGTGAAGCCCCGGACATAGTAACACCAGAGGGATTTTTATTCTCCGGGAGAAAAATTGGGAAGGCAGGCCCGAACTGAGTACCCTGGAGAGACTCTCCCACCGCCCCGGCTGAAATTCCGGAAGGCAGTCCGGATTGAGTAGGCGGGGTGGTTTCCCCATTTCCCCCCTCCGGCTGAACATCCGTAAGGTGTAACCCCCGGATATGAGTACCACTGGAGGGTTGCATCCCCCGGCAGGTGGACAAACCCAGGGGACGGTGCCCTTATGCTTCAGTGTTTATTTTTTTGTTGTGTACAGTTGTAGTGTTGTGTTAATGTTTGTCGATTTGTAGATTATGATTTGTAAATGGAGGTGTATTTTGAGGGCAATGCCCTGGAAAACTGTAATTGACGATGAACCCTTCCGAAATGGAAGGTAGTAACTGATAAATGGATGGCGTTTAGCCATCGGTAATGTATTTTTTTCACATTTGTTCTTTGTGTATTTGTAATTGTTTTGTATTAACGTATTTGTAATAAACAAAAAGAAACCAACATCTGTGAGTGGGAAAGATTGGATTGTCCAGCCAGTCCACCATATTGGCCGTTCGCTTTGCGTGTTGGCCAGTATAGTGTGCTCCAGGCAGGGGGCGGGCAGAGGATAAGGAGTTCAAGGCGGGCTTAATGCGCGCCTTGCGGTGAGCTTTTGGAAATGTGGCCGCTGGGAGGAACGCCTTGGTCGGCGTGAAGTTTCTGTTTCAAGTGCTTGGGTTCGTGACTTGTGCAAGAACTTTTTGTTTCGGCTGGGGCTTGTTGAATGCTGCTCTCGCTGGGATTCCTGTGCCTTGAAAGGTGTGGCCCGGGTGGATGCAATCTCGGAAGACCCAAGCCAGGGAGGAGCCATTTGGGAACTATGGTTTCGGAAGGTTCAGCCGCGGAAGGTGTGACCCCAGACGGTGCAGCCCCAGTGGGTGTGATTTTGGAAGTTCTGGCCCGGAGTGGTGGACTTTGGAGGACTGTAGTTGAGCGTTGTCGACTTCGGACGGTGGAATGTTGATGGGCGAAGCTCTGGAAGGCGATGCCTCCGAAATGTTTCACAATTGTATGGTTGTTCATGGATTGTTTGTTATTGTAATATGTGGTTTTCCTGTTATGACAGTTGGTGGTTTGTTCCGGCCCCCGTCTATTTTTCTTGCGTTATTTGTGGCCTGGGGGGCATCCCCCCCTGGATAAAGTCACCCCCGGGGGGTGTGACATCCACTTGGGGAAAGTTCTGGGTGGTGAAGCCCCGGACATAGTAACACCAGAGGGATTTTTATTCTCCGGGAGAAAAATTGGGAAGGCAGGCCCGAACTGAGTACCCTGGAGAGACTCTCCCACCGCCCCGGCTGAAATTCCGGAAGGCAGTCCGGATTGAGTAGGCGGGGTGGTTTCCCCATGTCCCCCCTCCGGCTGAACATCCGTAAGGTGTAACCCCCGGATATGAGTACCACTGGAGGGTTGCATCCCCCGGCAGGTGGACAAACCCAGGGGACGGTGCCCTTATGCTTCAGTGTTTATTTTTTTGTTGTGTACAGTTGTAGTGTTGTTAATGTTTGTCGATTTGTAGATTGTGATTTGTAAATGGAGGTGTATTTTGAGGGCAATGCCCTGGAAAACTGTAATTGACGATGAACCCTTCCGAAATGGAAGGTAGTAACTGATAAATGGATGGCGTTAGCCATCGGTAATGTATTTTTCAGATTTGTTCTTTGTTCATTTGTAATTGTTTTGTAATATCGTGTTTGTACTAACCAACGGAAAATCTTTGCATTGTTTGTGGCCTGGGGGGTATCCCCCACCCCCCTCCCTCCTGGATAGAGTGACCCCCGGGGGGTGTGACATCCAGTTGTGGAAAGTGTCCGGGGCACCCAGAGGGGTAACACCGGGGGGGGTTTTGTTCTCCGGGAGAAAAATTGGGAAGGCAGGCCGAATTGAGTATCCCGGAGAGCTTTTCCCACCGCCCCAGCCGAAAATCCGGAAGGCAGTCCGGATTGAGTAGGTTCGGGGTGGTTTTCCTGTCCCCCCGCCTCCAGTCGAACATCCGTTAGGTGGAACCCCCGGACCTGAGTACCTCTGGAGGGTTGCATCCCCCGGCAGGGGGAAAACCCGGGAGGCGGTGCCCTGGAGGGCGGCGGATATGCTGCAATGTTTATTCTTGTTGTGTTGTACTAATGTTTGTCACTTTGTAGATTATGATTTGTAATTGGAGGTGTATTGAGAGGGCAATGCCCTGGAAAACTATGACCGTTAGTGAACCCTTCCGAAATAGAAGATAGTAACTGATAAATGGATGGCGTTAGCCATTGGTAATGTATTTTTTGTGTATTTGTAATTGTTTTGTATTAACGTATTTGTGATAAATAAAAAGAAACCAACATCTGTGAGTAAAACACTTTCTTTTCTCCCCCTTTCCATTTCTTTTCTCATTCTGGGGGAAATTGGGGACTTGCAGCAACTGAAGGGAAAGGAAGTGAATCCAGGGAGGCTGCAGACTCTGGAAAGGTTGCCCCAAGTCTCTCTCTCTTAAAGACATTGACATCCTTTGCTCCCTCAGCTTGACACATTTATTTATCTGGCTAAAAGGATGGTCTCTTTCCTGATGTTCACAATTAAAGGCTGGTTTCCACCGGAGATGGCTGACATTTAAGGGAACAAACTAATAGAGGACAGAGATATGTCTAGTTTTGTTCTATTGTACAGATTAGATTTTATTTATGGTCCTGTAATAAAGTACATTTATTTGGAGAGAAAGCGAAGATGAGATGGGATTTTTTCACTCAAGGATCTGGTGAAGCTTTGGAATTCTTTACCTCAGAGGACTGTAAAGCTCAGTCATCAAGAATTTTCAAGTAAGGGTTTGATAGGTTTCTAGATATTCAAGATCATAGAAACCCTACAGTACAGAAAGAGGCTATTCGGCCCATCGAATCTGCACCGACCACAATCCCACCCAGGCCCTACCCCCATATCCCTACATATTTACCCACTAATCCCTCTAACCTACGCATCTCAGGACACTAAGGGCAATTTTTAGCATAGCCAATCAACCTAACCTGCACGTCTTTGGACTGTGGGAGGAAACCGGAGCACCCGGAGGAAACCCACGCAGACACGAGGAGAATGTGCAAACTCCACACAGACAGTGACCCAAGCCGGGAATCGAACCCAAGTCCCTGGAGCTGTGAAGCAGCAGTGCTAACCACTGTGCTACCGTGCCGCCCATGATATCAAGGGATATCAAGGGATCCAGGGGATACTGTGGAGAAAATGGTGCTAAGGTACATCTGGGCGGCACGGTGGCTCAGTGGTTATCACGGCTGTCTCACAGCGTCACGGACCTGGCTTCCATTCCTGGCTTGGGTCACTGTCTGTGTGGAGTTTGCATGATCTCTGCGTGGGTTTCCTCCAGTGCTCTGGTTTCCTCCCACAATCCAAAGATGTGTGGATTGGGTTGATTGGCCATGATAAATTGACCCTTAGTGTTGGGGGATTCGAAGGGTAAATATGGGGGGTTACGGGGATTGGAACTGGTTGGGATTGTTGTTGGTGCAGGCTCGATGGGCCTAATGCCTTCCTCCTGCACTGTAGATTCTATGATTCTATGAATGGTTGAGCGGACTCAATGTGGCGAATAACTGATTGCAGCTGCTTTGAGTTATGATTTCTGTGCTGGACAGGAAGCAGTGAGCATGGATCTGTCAATCAACCTGAATCAACACCTTCAGGAAAATTGGGAGGGTGAATATTAGATACAGCAGAGTGAGAATGGAGGGAGAGTGTGTGGGATGGAGATTTACAGCTTTTGGGGAATGAGAGGAAAGAATGCTCCACAGAAACTAGAACTGTGTTCTGAATTTCTATCCTGTACTGACAGTGATGGTTTTTATAAACTCCTTTTACAGGATATCAGAAGGTGAAGATTTACAGACAGAAATCTCAAACCAAATATCTGACAGACTCACTCAATTCATCTGGACCCGAATATCATCGGCCTTTGAATCTAGAAGGAGAAATGTTTCTCTGTTCTGTCTGCTACAGAAGATTTTAAACATCAGCATCACTGGAAAAGCACCGAGACACAGACACACTCAATTGAGAGTGTTCCAGTGCACTGAGGAAAAAGCTTTAACCAGATACACAGCCTGAAAATACATCGCAGCATTCACAGCGGGGAGAGACTGTACTTGTGTTCTGTGTGAGTTTTAACTGATTGTTTAACCTGGAGAGTCACAAGGACACCCGCACCATGGAGAAACCGTGGAAATGTGGGGACTGTGGGAAGGGATTCAAAGCTCCATCTGATCTGGAAATTCATCGACGCAGTCACAATGGGGAGAGGCCGTTCACCTGTTCGGTGTGTGGGAAGGGATTCACTTTGTCATCCAGCCTGCGGAGACACCAGCGAGTTCACACTGGGGAGAGACCGTTCGCCTGCCCTCAGTGTGCGAAGAGATTCAGTCAGTTATCCAGCCTGCGGACACACCAGCGGGTTCACACTGGGGAGAGGCCATTCACCTGCTCTCAGTGTGGGAAGGGATTCACTCGGTCATCCAACCTGCGGACACACCAGCTTGTTCATACTGGGGAGAGACCGTTCACCTGCTCTCAGTGTGGAGAGGGATTCACTCAGTCATCCAACTTGCGGACACACCAGCGAGTTCACACTGGGGAGAAACCGTTCACCTGCTCTCAGTGTGGGGAGCGATTCACTCGATTATCCATCCTACGGACACACCAGCGAGTTCACACTGGGGAAAAACCGTTCGCCTGCTCTCAGTGTGGGAAGGGATTCAATGACTTATCCAACTTGCAGAAACACCTGCGAGTTCACACTGGGGAGAGGCCGTTCACCTGCCCTCAGTGTGGGAAGAGATTCACTGACTCATCCAGCCTGCAGATACACCAGCGAGTTCACACAGGGGAGAGGCCATTCATTTGCTCTCAATGTGGGAAGGGATTCAGTGTTTCATCCTCCCTGCTGAGACACCAACAAGTTCACGAGTGATTCAAGGGGTTGGATTCTGCTGTTGTTGTTTCTGCTCTCAATTACATCCAGGACTGCATTTTGTTCATTCTCACAGTTGGTCAATGGGGAGGGTCGGAGGGTTTCTTTCTGCTGGACTGGCCGGTCTCACAACTGCCTCCAGTGGGCTGATGCTCTTTGAGTCTTGTTGCGAATACCCGGTTTTAAATTTCACACGGATCACAGAGTGACCGGGTGTGAGGAAGTTCAGAGATATTTAGTCAGCATTTCTGTTTGAAACCCCCCAATGCCCATCCAATTCCCTTTGTAATTGTTTATTGTCTCCACTTCCTCCACCCTCGTAGGCAGCGAGTTCCAGGTCATTACCATTCGCTGCATCAAAATATTCTTCCTCACATCACCCCCCTGCATCTCTGACCCAAAACCATAAATCTGTGTCCCCCTCGTCCTTGTCCCGTCAGCGAATGGGAACAGCTTTTCTTTGTCCACCTTATCTAAACCTGTCAGAATCTTGTCCACCTCTATCAAATCTCCCCTCAACCTCCTTTGCTCCAAGACGAACAACCCCAGCCTGACATTGACAATAAAGAACAAACTAACAGAATATGTTACTGCCTGAAATCAAATGGGAATGTTTAATTTCTGTTTTAAAGATATTGTGAATATATTGTCCTGGACAATAAAGGAATTGGAATAACTCACCTTGGGTGTGGTTGAATGAAATGTATCAATCTGATATCCACCTACAGTCCAGTGAAAGTCTGGAATGTGTAGCTGGAAATCCCTCCCTAACAGCACTGTGGGTGTACCTACACCCCAGGCATTGTAGCAGTTCAGGAAGGCAGTGTTGGGGTTGACCACGGCCGGGGCAGCTACATACAGCCACATATTCTGTTATAATTGAAGGACTGCAGATTATAGGACTGGACTATTTTGACCACATTCCTGTGATTGCTCAGTTTCTGCAATCACGGACCATTAAAGCTGCTTAGCAGGGCCCCAACAGAGGACCTGGTGAGAATATTTACTCAGAATGAGTTCGAGTTAAATTTATTGAAGGACCATCTGGTGTTCAGCAGCTGAGAGACCCGAATCTGTGAACAGGGGGTCTGACCAATCGGCAAACAATGGTTGGTAGTTGGTCAAGAAATTAAGAAGTGTTCTCAGGCATGTTTAAATTAATTTATCCTAAATTTGTGATAAGAACTGTGAGGGATTTGTGACCCAATAGTCGGTGAAGTGACGGTATACTCCAAGTAGCACTGGACTGAAAAGCGGACCTCTGAGAGTAGATTCTAATGGTTATAATCTTACCCAAGCATGGCCAGTGAAAAATCAGAGCTCGAGTGGGGACCGGACAGGTTCTTACCTGCCATTTGGAAACTAAGAAAAAGAAACTTGTTGATAAAATGATTTGAGAATAGAGCCAACGTTTTGTGTCTGGACGACACTTCATAACTTCGAAACATTGGCTCTGTTCTCTCTCCGCAGATGCTGTCAGACCTGTTGAGATATTCCAGCATTTTCGATTTTTGTTTCAAATTCCAGCATCCACAGTATTTAACTTTTAGGATAAAATGTTTACGCAAAACAGAGGGAGTGGTGGCAAAGGGAGAAAAAGGATAAGGATGATAAAGTCTGGGTTCTGATTCTCTGAGCCCATGTAGAATTTTTTTAAAAGAGTGAACCAGTTTATAAAGAACGGAAGTTACCCATCCCTAACAAAAACTGATCAAATTAAAATAATTACGTTGAGGAATATAACAAAAAAACTTAATAGATGAAGTTTAAAATCAAGTTTGTTTTATTGTTAGAGAAGTTTTTTAAACTTGTGTAAAGTGATGTAATTGTGTGCCAAGTTTTTGCTGCTCACTCCCCCCCCCTTTAGGTTCTGTAGGAAAGTTAACCTTTTCAGCAGACAGTTCATTTGTTTTTAAATCGCCTGAAAATTCATATTTATTTTAGTTTATAATTGAAGATTTATGGGAATTTGCTAAGGTGGGCGTTTGACATTTTTAAAGAATAAGAAAGGGGTCTTGAGAAGCCAATTTGGTAGAGAGAGATGGAGGGAGAGATGTTTACAGAGAGGTGTTGAGAGCTGTTGGTTTTACAAGTTACCCCCATTTGCAGAGCCGCCGCTTCATGCCCTGGTCTGAGAGGGAGAGAAGTCTGTTCAATTGTTAAAGTGAAGCTTTCTCCATTGAGTGTTAATCGATACTTTGTTTTTTATCTTTCTGACTTGTCACATTTTTAATGATTAATAAACTTTCTGAATTCACCATTTAAAGTGTTCTTTCTTGCCAGATGGTTAAGTCACTAGAACCTGGTGTGAATTACAATTAGGGAGATTATTGTAAACAAGAGAACCTCCATAAATTGATGACAGGAAGGCTCTGGCAGGTGAGAACCTAGAAACTATCATTATCACGAAAGAGGTAGTGTTGGGCAAGTTAATGGTGCTAAAGGTAGACAAGTCTCCTGGTCCTGATGGAATGCATCCCAGGGTACTAGAAGAAATGGCGGGGGAAATAACAAATGCACCAGTGGTAATTTACCAAAATTCGCTGGACTCTGGGGTGGTTCCCGCAGATTGGAAAACAGCAAATGTGACATCACTGTTTAAAAAAGGAGGTAGACAAAAGGCGGGTAACTATAGGCCGGTTAGCTTAACTTCTGTAGTAGGGAAAATGCTTGAATCTATCATCAAGGAAGAAATAGCGAGACATCTGGATATAAATTGTCCCATTGGTAAGACGCAGCATGGGTTCATGAAGGGAAGGTCATGTTTGACTAATTTGGTGGAATTCTTTGAGAACATTACATGTGCAGTTGACAATGGGGAACCTGTGGATGTGGTGTATCTGGATTTCCAGAAGGCATTTGACAAGGTGCCACACCAAAGACTGCTACATAAGATAAAGGTGCACGGTGTTACGGGTAATATATTAGCATGGATAGAGGATTGGTTAACTAACAGAAAGCAAAGAGTGGGGGTAAATGGGTGTTTTTCTGGTTGGCGATCAGTGACTAGTGGTGTGCCTCAGGGATCAGTGTTGGGACCGCAATTGTTTATGTTTTACATGGATGATTTGGAGTTGGGGACCAAGTGTAGTGCGTCAAAGTTCGCAGATGACACTAAGATGGGTGGCAGAGCAAAGTGTGCAGAGGACGTTGAAAGTCTGCAAAGGGATATAGATAGTCTAAGTGAGTGGGCGAGGGTCTGGCAGATGGAGTACAATGTTGGTAAATGTGAGGTCATCCATTTTGATGGAAATAACAGCAAAATTGACTATTATTTAAATGGTAAAAAATTGCAGCATGCTGCTGTGCAGAGGGACCTGGGTGTCCTAGTGCAGGAATCTCAAGGAGTTGGTTTGCAGGTGCAGCAGGTAATTAAGAAGGCAAATGGAATTTTGTCCTTCATTGCGAGAGGGATGGAGTTTAAAAACAGCGAGGTTATGTTGCAGCTGTATAAGGTGCTGGTGAGGCCACACCTGGAGTACTGTGTACAGTTTTGGTCTCCTGACTTGAGAAAGGATATACTGGCTCTGGAGGGGGTGCAGAGGAGATTCACTAGGTTGATTCCAGAGTTGAGAGGGTTGGCTTATGAGGAGAGACTGAGTAAATTGGGGCTATACTCATTGGAATTCAGAAGAATGAGGGGAGATCTTATAGAAACATATAAGATTAAGGGAATAGATACGATACAAGCAGGGAAGTTGTTTCCACTGGCGGGTGAAACTAGAACTCGGGGGCATAGCCTCAAAATAAGGGGAAGCAGATTTAGGACTGAGTTGAGGAGGAACTTCTTCACACAAAGGATTGTGAATCTGTGGAATTCCCTGCCCAGTGAAGCAGTTGGGGCTACCTCATTGAATGTTTTTAAGGCAAGGATAAATTATTGAACAGGAAAGGAATTAAGGGCTATGGTGAGAGGGCGTGTAAGTGGAGCTGTGTCCACAAAAAGATCAGCCATGAGGCTCGAGGGGCCAGATGGCCTACTCCTGCTCCTGGTTCTTATGTTCTTCCCACAATCCCCACATTTCCATGGCATCTCCCTGTGACTGCAATTATGTTCCAAAAGGCCAGATGATTGGTTGAAGCTTTCACCACACCTGACTAAACCTCTGACTAACCTGACTAAAACTGAGGATAAAGTATTGGTGTCTGTAAGGGCTAAAACAATACCCTTGGCTTCCTTGTAGATCTGTGGCACCAAGTTCAAGACTCCTTCCTGAATCATCCTCTTGGCCTCTCGCCTGTCAACTGCCCATGAGAATCTCGTGTTTCAGAATGTTCACTGCTCATTCTTCCAAACCCAATGAGTATCGGTGCAACCCTTCCCCAAAAGACAACGAGTTGGATTCTGCGGCCTCACTTGCCCCAAAACTGGAGAATTCCCCTCGAGGTCAAAGGACCTTTGTGTGGTCCACCCCCCGGCCTGCTACGATTCCTGTGGTGGGCGGGATGGGAGAATTCTCCCCTACACCTTCACAACCTTTCCTCAAAAGACAACACCTTCATCTTAGGAATGGGCCTGGTGAACTTTCTCTGAACTCATCCCAATGAAAGCATGTCATTCCATAAGTAGGGAGACCAAAACCGTACACAGTATTCCAGCTGCTATCTCAGCAATGTCCTGTGTAGGTGCAGCAAGTTCCCTTTTTCAAACTCCACCCCCTTGCAGTAAAGTCCAACACTCCATTTGCCTTCTTCTTTACTTGCTGTACCTTCATCCTATTTTTTCACGATTCATGTACAAGGACACCCAGATTCCTCTCTACGGCAGTATTCTTCAGTTTCTGTACATTTATAAATTGTTTGCTTCTCTATTCTTCCTGCCAAAGTGGAAAAGCTCCCACTTTCCCGCACTATACTCCATCTGCCATTTTTCTGTCCATTCAGGTAACTTATGTGTCCCTTACAGATTTTTTGTAATAACCTCACAACTTGCTTTTCTACCTATCTTTGTATCATCAATTCTGGCTTCATCCAAGTCATTGATCAAGGTGGCTGTTTTTCTCTCTCTCAGTTGTGGGTGATATTTGTCTCTATTCTCCTGGAAACTGAATGAATCTTGTTCCAAACTGGGTTCAATATCAGACATTTCAGGGAGTCAGGAATCATTCGCCCCTGAACCTACACTGGTAAAACCCCAGGCAGTTCCTCAGTAAGGATTTTTCTGGTTCCTCACCATATATTAGTCAGGATACTGAAACCCAGCTTTTTTACAGTCCACTCCTGGAGGTCCCACTCCCTGAGCCGACAACATTCAGCAGTGTCAGTGCTGAAGTTTCACAGTGGGAGTGATTCCCAGAGTAACTGTCAATCAGATCACCATTGATGTCCAGGTTTGTGTATTTTTAGTTATCCTGATGTCTAACACACACACATCAATAAAACAGGGAATTCCTGCAAACAAACTGCAGCTTCTTCTCTATCTGGAAATCCAATGTTTGTTGAATAATTGTCCCAGCGGTTAACAGGCTCCTGTGAATTCATCCAACTCGTATTTTAATACTGACTTTAACAAATATATTTTAAATAGGTTTATTTTAAATGAGTTAAAACCAGCCTTAAAATGGTATATATAGTATAACAACCATAGTACTTTTCAGACTGGAAACTTTAACCTGCTGTTTCACTTTCATTTAGGAGCAGATCCCAGTTTTACACCAATCTCTGATTCATGTATCCAGCATTCACCGTCATTCTAAAAGCAGAAGTTGCTGCAAAATCTCAGTAAGTCTGACAGAATCTGTAAAGACAGGAACAGTTAGTGTTTCCAGTTGAATGTGACTCTTCTTCAGTGTCAAAACATTAGCTCTGTTTCTCTCTCCAGAGATGCTGTCAGACCTGCTGAGTTTTTACAGCACTTCTTGTTTTTATTTACGAGTTCAGGACTCAGACAAGACAATCCACAATACAAATCTTACAACTGGGCCAGGGTTTATTAACATCAGCAGAAACAGACACCAATGAAAATGGTTGGGATCTCGATGAGATTAACAGCAAAATTCAGTCCTTGCAGTCACTCGTGAACATGATGGTGTTTCAGCAGGTGAGGTGACTGAGTGAATCCCTTCCCACACACAGAGCAGGTGAATGGCCTGTCCCCAGTGTGAATTCGCTGGTGCTTTATCAGGTTGGATGATTGACTGAATCCCTTGCCACAATCAGAGGAGGTGAATGGTCTCTCCCCAGTGTGAATTCGCTGGTGTCTCCGCAGGCTGGATGAATCAATAAATCCCTTCCCACAACTGGAGCAAGTGAATGGCCTCTCTCCAGTGTGACTTGGCTGGTGTTTTAGCAGGTTGAATGACTGAGTAAATCCCTTCCCACACTCGGAGCAGATAAATGGCCTCTCCCTATTATGAATTCTCTGGTGTTTCAGCAGGTCGGATGAATCAGTGAATCCCTTCCCACAATCAGAGCATCCTCCCCATTGACCAACTGTGAGAATGAACAAAATGCAGTCCTGGATGGAATTGAGAGCAGAAACAATAACAGCAGAATCCAACCCCTGTCATCACTTGTGAACTTGTTGGTGTCTCAGCAGGGCGGATGAAAGACTGAATCTCTTCTCACACACAGAGCAGGTGAACGGCTTCTCCCCAGTGTGAACTCGCTGGTGCATCCGCAGCCTGGATGAATCACAGAATCCCTTCCCACACTGAGAGCAGGTGAACGGCCTCTCCCCAGTGTGAATTCGCTGGTGTATCCGCAGGCTGGATGAATCACAGAATCCCTTCCCACACTGAGAGCAGGTGAACGGCCTCTCCCCAGTGTGAATTCGCTGGTGTATCTGCAGGTGGGATGACCGAGTGAATCCCTTCCCACACTGAGAGCAGGTGAACGGCCTCTCCCCAGTGTGAATTCGCTGGTGTCTCAGCAGGTGGGATGACCGAGTGAATCCCTTCCCACACTGAGAGCAGGTGAACGGCCTCTCCCCAGTGTGAACTTGCTGGTGTCTCAGCAGGCGGGATGACCGAGTGAATCCCTCCCCACACTGAGAGCAGGTGAATGGCCTCTCCCCAGTGTGAACTCGCTGGTGTCTCTGCAGCTGGTTTGACCAAGTGAATCCCTTCCCACACTGAGAGCAGGTGAATGGCCTCACCCCAGTGTGAACTCGCTGGTGTCTCAGCAGGCTGGATGAATCACAGAATCCCTTCCCACACTGAGAGCAGGTGAATGGCCTCTCCCCAGTGTGAACTCGCTGGTGTCTCAGCAGGCTGGATGAATCACAGAATCCCTTCCCACACTGAGAGCAGGTGAATGGCCTCTCCCCAGTGTGAACTCGCTGGTGTCTCAGCAGGCTGGATGGATCACAGAATCCCTTCTCACACTGAGAGCAGGTGAACGGTCTCTCCCCAGTGTGAACTCGCTGGTGTCTCTGGAGGCTGGATGACCAAGTGAATCCCTCCCCACACTGAGAGCAGGTGAACGGCCTCTCCACAGTGAGAACTCGCTGGTGAGTGCGCAGGGTGGATAAATGAGAGAAACCCTTCCCACACTGAGAGCAGGTGAATGGCCTCTCCCCAGTGTGAACTCGCTGGTGTTTCTGCAGGATGGATAACCGAGTGAATCCCTTCCCACACTGAGAGCAGGCGAATGGTCTCTCCCCAGTGTGGTTGCGCCGATGAGCTTCCAGCAGGGATGGGGCTCTGTATCTCTTCCCACAGTCCGCACATTTCCATGGTTTCTCCATGGTGCAGGTGTCCTTGCCTCTCCCTTGGGTGGACAATCAGTTGAAGCCTTGTCCACACACAGGACACTGGTACAGTCTCTCCCCGCTGTGAATGGTGTGATATTTATTCAGGCTGTGTAACTGGTTGAAGCTCTTTAGTCAGTGCACTGGAACACACTCACTCCAGTCTGGCAGTGTGTTGGTGCTTTTCCAGTCACACTGATGTTTGAAATCTTTTCAAATCAACAGACTGGACAACCATTTCTCCTTCTAGATTCAAAGGCCGATGATATTCAGCTCCCATGGAATATGACTCTGTCAGATCTGACGTGACGTTTGAGATTTTGGTCTGTGATTCCTCTTTCAATATCCTGTAAAACGAGTTTACAAAAGTCATCAGTGTCAGTACAGGATAGAAATTCAGAACAGACAATTCTAGTTTCTATCGAACATTCTTTCCTATTTCAGTCCCAAGAAGCTGTAAATCTCCATCCCACACACACTCCCTCGATTCTCACTCTGCTGTATCTAATATTCACCCTCCCAATTCTCCTGAAGGTGCTGATTGAATCTGATTGACAGATCCGTGCTCACTGCTTCCTGTCCTGGACACAGAGACCAGAACAAATAGGAGCTGCAGTCGGCCATTTGGCTCATCGAGCCTTTTAAACTATTCAATGAGATAATTCGTTCATCTACCTCAGCATCATTCTCCCCACACTAAACCCATATCCCTTGATATCCTCAATATCTAGAAACCAATCAATCGCTCTCTTGAAAGTAGTTGATGACTGAGGTTTCATTGTCCTCAGGGATTGAGAATTCCAAAGCTTTACCACATCCTTGAGTGAAGAAATCCCCCCACATCTTAGCTTTTGCTCCATCTTCTTGTCTGTTCCCCATAACCCTTGACACCCTTGTCAGTCAAAGATCTGTCTAACTGGAATATATTCAATGATCCTCAGCCTCCACTGGTCCCTGTAGAAGAGAAATCCAAAAGACTAACAGCCCTCTGAGGGAAGAGACGTCTGGAAATATATATATATACAGGGGGATCTTCATCAGTTGATCGGTTAAGGAAGTGGGCCGATGATTGGCAAATGGATTTCAGTACAAATAATACAGAGCACAGAGGCACAACCTCAGGCTAAAGGGACGATCCTTTAAAACAGAGATAAGGAGGAATTTCTTCAGCCAGAGAGTGAGGAATTTGTGGAACTCTTTGCCGCAGAAGGCTGTGGAGGCCGGGTCATTGACTGTCTTTAAGACAGAGATAGATAGGTTCTTGATTAATAAGGGGATCAGGGGTGATGGCAAAAAGGCAGGAGAATGGGGATGAGAAAAATATCTGCCATGATTGAATGGCGGAGCAGACTCGATGGGACAAGTGGCCTAATTCTGCTCCTATGTCTTATGGTCTTAAGTGTGAGTGTTGCATTTTGGAAAGTCAAACCAGGGTAGGACTTATACAGTGAATGGTAAGGCCCTGGGGAGTGTTGAGGAACAGAGGAACCCAGGAGTACAAGTATATCGTTCGTTGAAAGTGATGTCACAGGTAGACAGAGTGGTGAAGAAGGCATTTAGCACACTGGCCTTCATCAGTCAGGGCACTGAGTATAGGAGTTGGGACATTATGTTATCGTTGTATGAGTCGTTGGTGAGGCTGCACTTGGAGTATTGTGTACAGTTTTTGTAACCCTGTTATAGGAAAGACATTGATAAACTGGAAAGAGTGCAAAGAAGATTTATGAGGATGTTGCCGGGACTAATGGGTCTGAATGATCATGAGAGGTTGGACAGGCTCGGGTTTATTCCTTCGAATGTAGGAGAATGTGGGGTGACTATATTGAGGTGTATTAAATAATGAGGGGCATAGATAGGATGAACCCACATTGTCTTTTTGCCAGGGTCGGGGAATTGAAAACTAGAGGGCATAGGTTTAATATGAGAGGGGAAAGATTAAAAGGGACCTGAGGGGCAACTTCTTCATGCAGAGGGTGATGTGTACATGGATTGAGCTGCCAGAGAAAGTGGTTGAATGTTCAAACAGCAGGTTTAAACATTTAAAAAGCATTTGGATAAGTACATATCCCTCTAATCCTTTCCAATTCATGAGCCAAACACGGGCATTTGGGACTAGCTGGGAGGGCACCATGGTTGGCATGGATCAGTTGGGCCTAAGGGCCTGTTTCCGTGCTGTATTGCTCTGTGACTCTGTGCGCTGGCTGCATCAGCATCTACTGCCCATAACTCATTGCCCTTGAACTGAGTGGCTTGCATTGCTGGGGGATGTGGTAGATTTCCTTCTTTAAAGGACATTATTAAATCAGATGGATTTTTACAACAATTGTCATCAATGGACTTCTAATTCTAAATTTTTACTGAATTCAAATTTCAACATCTGCCACTGTGGGATTCGAACTCAGGGTTCACAGTGCATTGCCCTGGATCCCTGTATTACTAATCCAATCACACTATCACTGCACCATTGCCTCCCCATCCATGGTAAAGGAGTCACAGTAGCCCGAGATCCATGGAATCAGAGCATGCTCTAAATTTAACTTAATGCTCAGTAGCACTCACCCCAAAACCATTTCACTGTTTTCAACATTTTAAATCCGCTGGAGTCTACATCTGCAAAGATCTCAGAGAGATTGGTGTCCGGGAAAAATGTTGCAATCTTCAAATCTTGTCCCTGTAAATGAGGAAAGTTATAGGTGTAATTCAAGGTTAGAAATTCAGGACAGACAAACATTTCTTTTGGTCTGAGTTTGCTGTGTGTAAATCTTTCCCTTCTAATCCCCTGTAAAAGGAGTTTCCAAAATCCATCAGCATCTGTCCAGAACAGAAATTCCAAACATTCACTCCTCCTTTAACCTGGCACAGAATTACTTCAGCTGGGACAAAATTGCAGTGGAGGCAGTTCAGGGAAGATCCAGTTGGTTGATTCCTGAAATGAGGGGTTTTATCTTTCAGGTTGAGCAGCTTGGGCCTGTACTCTTTGGAGTTTAGAAGACTGAGAAGTAATCCTATTGAAATATCTGGGAATTTAAGGGCGGCATGGTGGCTAGCACTGCTGCCTCACAGCGCCAGTGTCCCAGGTTCAATTCCGGCCTTGGGTCACTGTCTGTGTGGAGTTTGCACATTTTCTGTGCACTGTCTGTGTGGGTTTCCTCCAGGTGCTCTGGTTTCCTCCCACAGTCCAAAGACTGTGGTTCGGTGGATTGGCTATGCTAAATTGACCCTTGTGTCAAATGCATGGGGTTGTGGGGATGGGGCTTGGGTGGGATTGTGGTCGGCACAGACTCGATGGGCCAAATGGCCTGCTTCTGCACTGTAGGGATTCTGTGATTCATATGATATAAGGTGCTTGACAAGGTAGATGCTGAGAGGATGTTTCCTCAGGTGTGGGAATCAAGTAAAAATAAAGGATCTCAAATTTAAGATTAAGATGAAGAGAGATCTTTTCTCTCAGCGGGTTGTTGATCTTTGGAACTCTGTCTTCACCAGTGAGGATTGGAGGCAGGTCATTGAATATATTCAAAGCTGAGGTTTTGATCCACAGGAGAGTTAAGGGTATGGACGGGCTGGGGGTAGCAAAGTAGACATGATCTTATTGAATGATGCAGCAGGCTCGATGGGCCGAATGACGGGCTCCTGTTCCGAATTCTTATGTTCTTATTCCGATGTTCTTGGATAGCTGCGCATGCGCCCTGCAACATATTGTCCCTCTGAAGATAGAGGTTCTGAACCAGCCCCCGAAACCACGCCCATTGTGACCCGTCACAGACAGCAGCGCATGTGCCCTCCTTCCCCGCTGAAACAAGATGGCGGCCGATAACCGGGGCCTGTTCCCGAGATAAAAGCCTGGGAGCTGTAAACCCGGGACCTGCAGGGTCTGATTCGGGCCGTGCAGCCTACAGCGGATGTTTGTGAAGCCTCCGCTCGCTCCCTCCCTACCCCAACTCCCGGCTCCACTTCTCCCGCAGCCCAACCGACTCACCCGCTGAAAAAAGCGTCTCCCGCATTCAGGACTCTGAGCAGTGACACTGCGCATGCCCCAGATACAGCACTGCGCCTGCGCAATAGGCTCCTGTGGAATGACTATAGAACATAGAACATTACAGCGCAGTACAGGCCCTTCGGCCCTCAATGTTGCACCGACCTGTGAAACGAATCTAAACCCATCCAACCTACACTATTCCAATCTCATCCATATGTTTATCCAATGACCCTTTAAATGCCCTTCATGTTGACGAGTCCACTACTGTTGCAGGCAGGGCATTCCACACCCTTACTACTCTCTGAGTAAAGAACCTACCTCTGACATCTGATCTATATCTATCACCCCTCAATTTAAAGCTATGCCCCCTCGTGCTAGCCATCATCATCCGAGGAAAAAGGCTTACACTGTCCAACTTATCTAATCCTCTGATCATCTTGAATGCCTCTATTAAGTCACCTCTTAAACTTCTTCTCTCCAACGAAAAAAGCCTCAAGTCACTCAGCCTTTCCTCATAAGACCTTCCCACCATACCAGGCAACATCCTGGTAAATCTCCTCTGCACCCTTTCCAATGCTTCCACATCCTTCCTATAATGCGGCGACCAGAACTGTACACAATAGTCCAAGTGCGGCCGCACCAGAGTTTTGTACAGCTGCAACATGACAGCATGGCTCCGAAACTCAATCCCTCTTCTAATAAAAGCTAACACACTGTACACCTTCTTAGCAACCCTATCAATCTGGGTGCCAACTTTCAGGGATCTATGCACATGGACACCGAGATCTCTCTGCTCATTCACACTACCAAGTATCTTACCATTAGCCCAGTACTCTGTATTCCTGTTACTCCTTCCAAAGTGAATCACCTCACACTTTTCCACATCAAACTCCATTTGCCACCTCTCAGCCCAGCACTGCAGCTTATCTATGTCCCTCTGTAACCTGCAACATCCTTCCACACTGTCCTCAACTCCACCGACTTTAGTGTCATCCGCAAATTTACTAACCCATCCTTCTACGCCCTCATCCAGACCATTTATAAAAATGACAAACAAAAGTGGCCCCAAAACAGATCCTTGCGGTACACTAGTAACTGAACTCCAGGATGAACATTTCCCATCAACCACCACCCTCTGTCTTCTTACAGCTAGCCAATTTCTGATCCAAATCTCAAAATCACCCTCAATCCCATGCCTCCGTATTTTCTGCAATAGCCTACCGTGGGGAACTTTATCAAATGCTTTACTTAAATCCATAAACACCACATCAACTGCTTTACCCTCATCCACCTCTTTGGTCACCTTCTCAAAGAACTCAATAAGGTTTGTGAAGCACGACCTTCCCTTCACAAAACCGTGCTGACTATCCCTAATCAAATTATTAATTTCTAGATGATTATAAATCCTATCTCTTCTAATCCTTTCCAAAACTTTGCCCACAACAGAAGTAAGGCTCACTGGTCTATAATTACCAGGGTTGTCTCTACTCCCCTTCTTGAACAAGGGGACAACATTTGCTATTCTCCAGTCTTCTGGCACTATTCCTGTAGACAATGACATAAAAATCAAAGCCAAAGGCTCTGCAATCTCCTCCCTAGCTTCCCAGCGAATGCTAGGATAAATCCCATCCGGCCCAGGGGACTTATCTATTTTCACACTTTCCAGAATTGCTAACACCTCCTCCTTATGAACCTCAATCCCGTCTAGTCCAATAGCCTGTATCTCAGTATTCTCTTCGACAACATTGTCTTTTTCCTGTGTGAATACTGATGAAAAATATTCATTTAGCGCCTCTCCTATCTCTTCAGACTCCACGCACAACTTCCCACTACTGTCCTTGACTGGCCCTAATCTTACCCTAGTCATTCTTTTATTCCTGACATACCTGTAGAAAGCGTTAGGATTTTCCTTGATCCTACCTGCCAAAGACTTCTCATGTCCCCTCCTGGCTCTTCTTAGCTCTCTCTTCAGCTCCTTCCTGGCGAACTTGTAACTCTCAAGCGCCCTTACTGAGCCTTCACGTCTCATCTTTACATAAGTCTCCTTCTTCCTCTTCACAAGAGATTCAACTTCTTTAGTAAACCACGGTTCCCCCGCTCGACCACTACCTCCTTGCCTGACAGGTACATACTTATCAAGGACACGCAGTAGCTGTTCATTGAACAAGCTCCACATTTCAATTGCGCCCATCCCCTACAGATTTCTTCCCCATCCTGTGCATCCTAAATCTCGCCTAATCGCATCATAATTTCCTTTCCCCCAGCTATAATACTTGCCCTGCGGTGTATACCTATCCCTTTCCATTGCTAAAGTAAACGTAACCGAATTGTGGTCACTATCACCAAAGTGCTCACCTACCTCCAAATCTAACACCTGGCCTGGTTCATTACCCAGTACCAAATCCAATGTGACCTCGCCTCTTGTTGGCCTATCTACATACTGTGTCAGCAAACCCTCCTGCACACATTGGACAAAAACTGACCCATCTAAAGTACTCGAACTATAGCTTTTCCAGTCAATATTTGTAAAGTTAAAGTCCCCCATAACAACTGCCCTGTTACTTTCGCTCCTATCCAGAATCATCTTTGCAATCCTTTCCTCTACATCTCTGGAACTTTTCGGAGACCTATAGAAAACTCCCATCAGGGTGACCTCTCCTTTCCTGTTTCTAACCTCAGCCCATACTACCTCAGGAGACGAGTCCTCATCAAACGTCCTTTCTGCCACTGTAATACTATCCTTGACTAACAATGCCGCACCTCCTCCTCTTTTACCACCTTCCCTGATCTTACTGAAACATCTAAACCCCGGAACCTGCAACAACCATTCCTGTCCCTGCTCTATCCATGTCCCCGAAATGGCCACAACATCGAAGTCCCAGGTACCAGCCCATGCTGCAAGTTCACCCACGTTATTCCGGATGCTCCTGGCATTGAAGTAGACACACTTCAAAGCACCTTCCTGCCTGCCGGTACACTCCTGCGACCTTGAAATCTTATTCATCACCTCACCACTCACATCCTCCTGTACACTGGAGCAGAAATCCAGGTTCCCACCCCCCTGCCGAATTAGTTTAAACCCTCCCGAAGAGCATTAGCAAATTTCCCCCCCAGGATATTAGTACCCCTCTGGTCCAGGTGAAGACCATCCCATTTGTAGAGGTCCCACCTACCTCAGAATGAGCGCCAATTATCCAGGTATCTAAATCCTTCCCTCCTGCACCATTCCTGTAGCCACGTGTTCAACTGCTCTCTCTCCCTATTCCTCTCCTCACTAGCACGTGGCACGGGTAACAAACCAGAGATAACAACTCTATTTGTTCTCGCTCTAAGCTTCCACCCTAACTCCCTGAATTTCTGCCTTACATCCCCATCTCTTTTCCTACCTATGTCATTGGTGCCTGTGTGGACCACAACTTGGGGCTGGTCCCCTTCCCCCTTAAGGATCTTGAAAACACGATCTGAGACATCAAAGACCCTGGCACCTGGGAGGCAACACACCAGCCGCGAGTCCCTCTCGCTCTCACAGAATCTCCGATCTGTCCCCCTAACTATGCAGTTCCCAATGACTAATGCTCTACTCCTCCCCCCCTTTCCCTTCTGAGCAACAGGGACAGACTCTGTGCCAGAGACCTGTACCCCATGGCTTACCCCTGGTAAGTCGCCCTCCCCAACAGGATCCAAAATGGTATACTTGTTATACAGAGGAACGGCCACAGGGGATCGCTGCACTGTCTGCTTCTTACCCTTTCTAACAGTCACCCAAGTATCCTCATTCCTAGGAGTATGAACCTCCCTGTAGCTTTTATCTATAACTGTCTCTGCCTCCCGAATGATCCTGAGTTCATCCAGTTCCAACTCCAGATCCCTAACACGGTCTTCAAGGAGCTGGAATTGGGTGCACTTCCTGCAGGTGCACTCAGCTGGGACACTAATGGTGTCCCTCACCTCACACATCCCACAGGAGGAACATTGCACTGCCTGCACTGACATCCCTGCTAACTTCCCGAACTAATAAATGAAAGAGAAAAGAAGAAAAAGAAAAAGAAAGCTCACCTGCTCTCACACCGAGTCTTTTTTTTTAGGTTAGAGGAGGAGGGAGGGTGGGAGACTCTACACGTGTAGAGTCTCGGGTTACCTCCCCGTTCAAATTTAGTGGGCAAAAAAAAAAAAACGTCCCAGGTCTCCCTACGGCTGACTTCCAGTTTCCTGTTTCTCAGGAAAAAAACAAGTCCGAAAAAAGTAAGTAAAAATAAATTCAGCTTATCTTATCTTCCAGTTCTGCCCTCCAAAAATCACTCCCCTCTCTGCCCGCTTCACCGGAACAATAGGGCACGTTCACAACCGCAGGGGCACCTGGGAATTAACAGCGCCATTGTCAATCAAAGACATAATAGAAAATTATCTTGTGCAATTGAGATCAATTAATTTTTTAAAATACATTCCTCTGAATTTGTGCACTGCCATTCTCTATTTCTAAAATTGATTTAAACCAGTGCTCTCCTGTGGGAACACCCCGAGTTTTTAAAACATTTCTCACTGGTTTCCTCCCTCCCCCCCCGCCCCCCGCTCTCCTGAAGGTGCTCATACTGATTGGGTAAATCCCCCAGAAACTGGTTTATTTCACTTTCTTTCTCCTGAGACTGAATATTCTGTTTTATGCAATGATACATCACAGATGGAAACCATTTGGCTCACGTTTCCATGCTGTAAACCTCTGTGACTCTATCCTGCCCAGCCGGGCTCTCTTTAAGATCGATCCAATTAATTCCACAGCCCTGCTGGCAGAGTCAGAACAATGTATATTTACTGCAGCAATGCAGGAGGTAAATAGAGAATGTTTTTAGTTGTATATTTCTCAGATACACTCACCCCTGGAAAGATCAATCAGCCGGTGGACCAAGCAAATATTAAGGTTCCACTTAAAATTAAAACAGAAGGTGCAGAAAAAAAGCAGCAGTTACCAGGGCCGAGTTGATGGTCAAAATGATGGTGCTGAGCTGCCTTTAGAAAATAACCAGCAATCCAACAAGTCACTCACAATATTGAATCAAACAAAATTGATCAAAGATTCAGATAAAGTATTCTGTTTTCCAACATGACGCTGTGATATTTTGTGATGGTTTCAATGTTCTCAAAACTACTTGGTGTAGTCCTGGTTTATTTTATACTCACTCCCACCCATCGCTGTCCATGAAGCACATTACCCCCACTCTGATTCTCCATCCCATCAGAGACAACTCAGTCACTGACTGGAAATTAGGGCTTTTAATGACAGCTCTGACAGCCTGGAATGCACCATGAGGCAGAAACAACCCGAGCTAACAAACCCCAGACAGTGAACATTATCCCCCCCCAGACCCGAATATAAAACAGTGAACATTATCCCCCCAGACCCGAATATAAAGCAGTGAACATTATCCCCCCCAGACCCGAATATAAAACAGTGAACATTATCCCCCCCAGACCTGAATATAAAACAGTGAACATTATCCCCCCAGACCCGAATATAAAACAGTGAGCATTATCCCCCAGACCCGAATATAAAACAGTGAACATTATCCCCCCCAGACCCGAATATAAAACAGTGAACATTATCCCCCAGACCCGAATATAAAACAGTGAACATTATCCCCCCCAGACCCGAATATAAAACAGTGAACATTATCCCCCAGACCCGAATATGAAACAGTGAACATTATCCCCCCCAGACCCGAATATAAAACAGTGAACATTATCCCCCAGACCCGAATATAAAACAGTGAACATTATCCCCCCCCAGACCCGAATATAAAACAGTGAACATTATCCCCCCCGAGACCTGAATATAAAACAGTGAACATTATCCCCCCCCCAGACCCGAATATAAAACAGTGAACATTATCCCCCCCCATACCCGAATATAAAACAGTGAACATTATCCCCCCAGACCCGAATATAAAACAGTGAACATTCTCCCCCCCAGACCCGAATATAAAACAGTGAACATTATCCCCCAGACCCGAATATAAAACAGTGAACATTCTCCCCCCAGACCCGAATATAAAACAGTGAAGATTATTGACCCAGACCTGAAGAGAAAAGAGTGAATATTATAGCCCAGACTCGAGTATAAAACAGAGAACATTATCCCCCAGACCCGAATATAAAACAGTGAACATTATCCCCCAGACCCGAATATAAAACAGTGAACATTATCTCCCAGACCCGAATATAAAACAGTGAACATTCTCCCCCAGACCTGAATATAAAACAGTGAACATTCTCCCCCAGACCTGAATATAAAACAGTGAACATTATCCCCCCCAGACCCAAATATAAAACAGTGAACATTATCCCCCCCAGACCCGAATATAAAACAGTGAACATTATCCCCCCCAGACCCGAATATAAAAGTGAACATTATCCCCCCCAGACCCGAATATAAAACAGTGAACATTATCCCCCCCAGACCCGAATATAAAACAGTGAACATTATCCCCCCCAGACCCGAATATAAAACAGTGAACATTATCCCCCAGACCCAAATATAAAACAGTGAACATTATCCCCCCCCAGACCCGAATATAAAACAGTGAAGATTATTGACCCAGACCTGAAGAGAAAAGAGTGAATATTATAGCCCAGACTCGAGTATAAAACAGAGAACATTATCCCCCAGACCCGAATATAAAACAGTGAACATTATCCCCCAGACCCGAATATAAAACAGTGAACATTATCTCCCAGACCCGAATATAAAACAGTGAACATTCTCCCCCAGACCTGAATATAAAACAGTGAACATTCTCCCCCAGACCTGAATATAAAACAGTGAACATTATCCCCCCCAGACCCAAATATAAAACAGTGAACATTATCCCCCCCAGACCCGAATATAAAACAGTGAACATTATCCCCCCCAGACCCGAATATAAAAGTGAACATTATCCCCCCCAGACCCGAATATAAAACAGTGAACATTATCCCCCCCAGACCCGAATATAAAACAGTGAACATTATCCCCCCCAGACCCGAATATAAAACAGTGAACATTATCCCCCAGACCCAAATATAAAACAGTGAACATTATCCCCCCCCAGACCCGAATATAAAACAGTGAACATTATCCCCCCCAGACCCGAATATAAAACAGTGAACATTATCCCCCCAGACCCGAATATAAAACAGTGAACATTATCCCCCAGACCCGAATATAAAACAGTGAACATTATCCCCCCCCAGACCCGAATATAAAACAGTGAACATGATCCCCCCCCATACCCGAATATAAAACAGTGAACATGATCCCCCCCCAGACCCGAATATAAAACAGTGAACATTATCCCCCAGACCCAAATATAAAACAGTGAACATTATCCCCCAGACCCAAATATAAAACAGTGAACATTATCCCCCAGACCCAAATATAAAACAGTGAACATTATCCCCCAGACCCAAATATAAAACAGTGAACATTATCCCCCAGACCCAAATATAAAACAGTGAACATTATCCCCCAGACCCAAATATAAAACAGTGAACATTATCCCCCCCAGACCTGAATATAAAACAGTGAACATTATCCCCCCCAGACCCGAATATAAAACAGTGAACATTATCCCCCCCCCAGACCCGAATATAAAACAGTGAACATTATCCCCCCCAGACCCGAATATAAAACAGTGAACATTATCCCCCAGACCCGAATATAAAACAGTGAACATTATCCCCCAGAACCGAATATAAAACAGTGAACATTATTCCCCAGACCCGAATATAAAACAGTGAACATTATCCCCCCCAGATTTGAATATAAAACAGTGAACATTATCCCCCCCAGACCCGAATATAAAACAGTGAACATTATCCCCCCCAGACCCGAATATAAAACAGTGAACATTATCCCCCAGACCCGAATATAAAACAGTGAACATTATCCCCCCCAGACCCGAATATAAAACAGTGAACATTATCCCCCAGACCCGAATATAAAACAGTGAACATTATCCCCCCCAGACCCGAATATAAAACAGTGAACATTCTCCCCCCCAGACCCGAATATAAAACAGTGAACATTATCCCCCAGACCCGAATATAAAACTGTGAACATTCTCCCCCCCAGACCCGAATATAAAACAGTGAAGATTATTGACCCAGTCCTGAAGAGAAAAGAGTGAATATTATAGCCCAGACTCGAGTATAAAACAGAGAACATTATCACACCCAGACCCGAAAATAAAACAATGAACATTATCCCCCCCAGATTTGAATGTAAAATGGTGAACATTACAGTGCCGGCTCGCCCAGTAAATGGCTGACAGAATAAAACAGCATGTTCCTTGATTTGTTCATAATAGGTAGTGATTTTCTTTTCAGCAGCCCACACTCACAAAACCAAAAATACAATATTTACTGTGATTACAGATTGGGCAGCACTTGCTGAACAATCCTGAGTGTGCCAATAGCTACACTCAATCAATTGAAGATAATCAGTCGAGTTCATAATATAGCTCAGTTATATTTGCGAGAAGTGACATACATATATATATGCAGCGATCCTTTCCCTGCAAACAAAAGCCTTGTACCTTTTTTGAATTTCCCAGAAGCTTGAGAAACCTACAGTCTCCTATTGGTTTCTCCATGGCAAAGCTTCAAGTCAATGAGAGTCCACCAATTAGCACCCTTTTCTCCTGTAGTATAAATTGCAATCATTTAAAATTTGGCATTCTTCCGTTTGTCCTGATGAGTGCATGCTGAAAAGATTCAGCAACATGTCTCTCTTGTCAGCAATATTCAAGTTCAGTACCAACAAGTATCTGTGCATTGTTTTATGTTCCTTAACAATTTAATGTGATCGTGGAAGTGTCACTGTGAAGAATGTGTAAGTCAGTAAGAATTGTCAGCATTTTCTCATTGGAAATCTTAATCAGTGGAATCTTTCAGACACTGAATTGTAGTTTGTACCAAACGTCAATTTCAGATTGAAGGAAAATGTATTATAAACAAGTTCCTGTTGAGAGTTCCTGAATAAAACAAACAAAAAAATCACAGATAGTACATTTAAAAGGGGACACAACAGCCCTGAAAATCAGTGACATCTCAGAATATTAAAGCAGAATTCCAATTGTAGGGATTGTTAATGTCAGCAGAAACAAACCAATATTGTCAGAATATCAATCCTGAATGTGATTAACAGCAGCAGTAACTGCAAAACCTAACTCCTGCTGACAATTGTGAACTTGCAGATGTGTCAGCAAGTGGGATGACCGAGTGTATCCCTTCCCACACAGAGCAAGTGAATGGCCTCTCCTCAGTGTGGGTGAGATCATGTAAATGCAGGCTGTCAGACTGAGTGAATCACTTCCCACACATGGAGCAAGTGAATGGTCTCTCCCCAGTGTGAGTGCGTTGATGAGCAGTGAGAATTGATAACTGCCTGAAACTCTTTCCACAGTATGTGCAAATAAATGGCTTCTCCTCAGTGTGAATTCGCTGATGTGACAGGAGGCCGGATGAATTGGTGAATTCCCTCCCACACGTGGACAGGTGAACGGCCTTTCCCCAGTGTGAACTCGCTTGTGTGCACTGAGGTTGGATGAAGACCTGAACCTCTTTCCACAGGAAGTGGAGCTGAACGGTCTCTCCTCTGTGTGAACTCGCTGGTGTGACAGCAGGTTAGATGACAGAGTGAATCTCTTACCACACACGGAACAGGTGAATAGCTTCTCTCCTGTGTGAATTCGCTGGTGTGACCAAAGACCGGATGGTCAAGCAATTCCTTCCCACACAAGGAGCAGGTGAACAACCTCTCCCCAGTGTGAACTCGCTGATGTGCACCGAGGTTGGATGAATATGAGAACCCCTTTCCACAGGTGGAGCAGCTGAACGGCCTCTCCTCAGTGTGAATTTGCTGGTGTAACAGCAGGTGGGATGAGGTAGTGAATCTTTTCCCACACACGGAGCAGGTGAATGGCCTCTCTCCAGTGTGACTGCGTCTATGGTTTTCCAGCAAGTATGGATAATTGAATCCTTTATCACAATCCTCACATTTCCACGGTGCAGGTGACTTTGTGTCTCTCAAGGTTGGATGATCAATTGAAGCCTTATCCACACACGGACCACGTTTATGGTTTCTTCTCACTGTGAATGGTGTGATTTTTTTCAGGCTGTGTAACCGGTTAAAGCTCTTTTCAGTCAGTTCACTGGAACACTCTCACTCGGGGGGGTGTGTCTCGGGTCTTTTTCTGCCACATTGAATTTTTAAAATTTTCTTCCACTGACAAAACAGGCAATGATTTCTCCCTCCACTGTAAAAAGCAATCATACTGAGGTCATGATGAATCAAATGGTTCTGCAGACCTTGACCTAAAGTTTAGTTTGAGTTTCCTGTCTGTGAATCCTCCTCTTCTAGTTCCCTGCAAAAAGAGCTTAAAAAACGAATTCATAACAGACAATTCGAGTTTCCATGGAACACTTCTTCATCTCATTTATCTTGAGCTGTAATCTCCATCCCACACACTCTCTCTTGTCCCTGGTCTAAATCAAACTCCTTGCCCCATCTCCACCATTTCATGTCTCCACTCTGAGACCAGCTCCCTCTGCCTTGTCACTCTGGCTGGATTCAGTTCTCCAGATCATGTGCAGATTGACTGTACAACCAAGGAGTCAATTATTTTCTTTTAAGGTCAGGGGACATGAAGTCCCACCGACTCTGTTGTTACCACAATGGCCACACGTCCCCTGCTCACCACTGAAACAACACGGTGACCGTTAACACGGACCTGTTCCGAGGAAAGGCTCCATTTTATTTGTGCCACAGCACCAGGGGAATTACCTCCTGCACAGGCACAAAGGTATCATCAGTCACAGGAAGTAATGGCAGCTGGTGTCTCAAACCTCATTTTAACATTTGCTCCCAGATATTCTAAATTACATTTGAAATACAAACTGACTTCTGGCATTATGGAGTAAATTAAAACATAATCATTTTCAGAATGACCATTCCCGAGAATCAATTCCCAAATCAGTAATATTAAAATTCTCATCAGAAATACATTGGAAAAATGGCTATTTTAATGGACATTTTCACAAACGCTATAAAAATGATTCTTCAAAACAAATTAATATTTTCTTCAACAGATGAATAATAATATTTTAATAAAACAACCACCCAATGAGGATCCTGACTCAGGATTTCTGAGCTTCATTGACCACTAACTGAACCAGCCGGGAATTGTCTCCACAAAACTTCCCCAACTCCCTCCCGGGAAAAAGCTGCAAACCCGGGAGCTGCAGCTTTTTACTGGGGGTGTTGGGGCCTCCAGCGGGTGTTTGTGAATCCTCCCCGCCCACCTCCCAGGGTTTCCTTCCTTCCCAGAGATCAGAGTCCTCATTGATTTGAGGCCAAAGTGTAACCTCTTATTTATTGTCCCCCTCCCCCATCCTCTGATGTGAACCATCCTCCAGTGGCTGAGCCAGGATGGGGCCGTTAACCTGGGCCTGTTCCCGGGAGGGAGGGAGGGAGAAGCCCCGCAGCTGCAAACCAGGGAGCTGACAATGATTCTGAAGGGTTTGCGGATCCACAAAGTGTTTCCAAATCCTCCCAGCCACCGCCTAACGCTGACTCCGCTTCTCCGGGACAAGGACAGCAATGACACTGCGCATGCTCCACATCACAATGCCCGGGAGCTGATTGACGGCAGCTCCGGACCAATAGGAGGAGGGGGCGGGGCTGGAGGACCGAGCACAAGCGGCTGGTCCTCCAACCAATCAGACTGAATAGGGGCGGAGGGGGCTGAGCATGGAGCTCCCTCTGTCTGCGCGCGCGCTCGGCCGCACACTGTCAAGATGGCGGTCGTTCACCCGGGCCTGAATCGGGGGAAAAGCCCGAACAACCTTTCAACGGTTCAAATATCGAATTCGAGCTTCCTATTGGGGGCTTGCGGCCTACACGGGACTTTTATGAAGCCTCCAAGTCCGCCCACCCACCGGCTCCATCACTCATTCCTGATTTACCCGGTGTTATCGCCCGGACTGAATATTTCCGCAACCGCCTCAATCCTCAGTGATCGGCACTGCGCATGCTCCAGATCACCACAGTGCAACTCGCCCTCAGCCCCGCCCCTCATTCACTCCGATTGGTTGGAGGACCAGCCGCTCTCGCTCGGTCCTCCAGCCCCGCCCCCTCATTCATTCTGAATGTTTTGTCTTCTCCCAAAACCCAAGGCCATCTTTCCCAGAACTCCATATTTGAATTCTTCAATCAGGTTTCTGCCTTGCCACATTACTGAAACAGCTCTTATCAAAGTCCGCACTGACATCCTATGTGACTGCAACAAAAATGAACTTTCCCTTTTTATCCTCGACCTATTTGCAGCCTTTGGCAAGGTCGCCCACATCATTCTGCTCCATCCCTCTCCACTATTGTCCAGCTGGGTGGGGCTACTCTCTCCTGGTTCGACATGGGCGGCACGGTGGCACAGTGGTTAGCACTGCTGTCTCAAGCACCAGGGACTCGGGTTCGATTCTGGGTCACTGTCTGTGTGGGTTTCCTCCGGATGTTCTGGTTTCCTCCACAGTCCAAAAGATGTACTGGTTCGCATTGACCATGCCAAATTCTCCCTCAGTGTACCCAAACAGGCACAGGAATGTGGCGACTCGGGGATTTTCATAGTAACTTCATCGCAATGTTAATTGTTAAGCCTACTTGTGAAACTAATAAATAAACATTAAACTTTAAACCTATTCTTCTCTCTTTAATCAGAGTCAGAGAATCACTTATAATATCTTCCCTTCCCATTCCCACACTTACCTCTGGTGTCTCCAGAGCTCCAGCCTTAGCCTCTTATTTCTTATCAACATATTCCCATCAGTGACATCATCTGAAAACAGTGTCAGTTTTCACATTTACTCTGTTAAAGAGACAATATAAATGTAGAGTGTTGTTATTGTCTGACAATGATAGATCAGGAATATCACAAACATTTTAAATGTTCATTCCACATTTCTATTTCTTCTCAAAGTCTCAGTTAGGAACAGATCCCAATTTAACACCAATCTCTGACTTGACATCACATTTCCAAAATTCACCGTTGTTCTTCCTGACTCTAAACCCAGTTGTAAAGGAGTTTCTGTTCTGCCTCCAGGACCACTGAACCATGGAAGAGCGTGGCTGGGACACATTCCTTACACACCTCAGCTTACACAGCCACATGTTCAGTCCGGGATGTCACTAAAAGCAGCAATGACAAACTCCAAATTCTACAATCATTTGTGAACTCGCTGGTGTCTCAGAAGGTCGGATAACTGAATGAATCCCTTCTCACACTCAGAGCAGGTGAATGGCCTCTCTCCAGTATGAACTCGTTGGTGTCTCTGAAGAGTAGATGACTGAGCAAAGCTGTTCCGACATACAGAACAGGTGAAAGGCCTCTTCCCAGTGTGAACTCGTTGGTGTACCAGAAGGTCGGACAACTGACTGAATCCCTTCCCACACTCACAGCAGGTAAATGGCCTCTCCCCAGTGTGAACTCGCTGATGTCTCAGAAGTTGGGATGACTGAATGAATCCTTACCACACACAGAGCAGAGGAATGGTCTCTCCCCAGTGTGAACTTGCTGATGTGTCAGAAGGTGGGATGACCGATTGAATCTCTTCCCACACACAGAGCAGAGGAACGGCCTCTCCCCAGTGTGAACAAGCTGATGTGCTACCAGGTGCTTCTTGCTTTTAAACCTCTTCTCACAATCAGAGCATTTAAAAGGTCTCTGATCACTGTGTACAAGTTGATGGTCAGTGAGATGGGATGACTGAGTGAATCGCTTCCCACATACAGAGCAGGTGAATGGTGTCTCCCCAGTGTGACAATGATAACGTTTTCTCAGCTTTGGGTAATTGAAGCTCTTCCCACAGTCCCCACATTTCCACAGTTTCTCCATGATGCCAGTGTCCTTGTGACTCTCCAGATTGGACAATCAGTTGAAACCTTGTCCAAACTGTATGGTTTCTCCTTGCTGTGAATGATGTGATGTTTTATCAGGCTGTATAACTGGTTAAAGCTCTTTCCACAGTCAGTTCACTGGAACACTCTCACTCGGTGCTTTTCCAGTCAATTGTTTCAAAACTTTCAGTTTGAAATCCTCAGACAGAAACAGAGAAACATTTCTCATTCCACATTCAAAGGTTCACAATATTCAAGCGCTGATGAATCAAGTGAGTAGATGTTGGATGTCATGTTTGGTTTGATGTTCTTGTTTGGAATTCCTCCCTTTCTCATAGCCTGTAAAAGGAGTTTATAAAATGAATCCTCGTAAGTACAGGACAGAAATTCTAAATAGACAATTCTGATGCTGTGGAACATCTTTTCCTTGCTTGTTCACTTATGGGCTGAAGGACCTCTTTCTGTGCTGTGTGACTCTATGACAGCAAGTCCAGTTAGCCCCAAGACCTCAGTGCCTGCTCACCCACATTGATTCCCAGTCACAACAAAAGCAGAAACTGCTGGAAACTCGCAGCAGGTCTGACAGCATCTGTGGACAGAGAATAGAGCCAACTTTTCGAGTCAGGATGACCCTTCATCAGATTTCAGCATCTGCAGTACTTTGTCATGATTTCCAGTCAAGCAGAGTCCTGGTTTTGAAATTATCAGTCTTATATCCAAATACCAGACACATTGATAGCTGAAATCATTTCCCACAGACAGAACAGCTTCTTTACACATTCAAAGGTCAATGATCTTGATGAATCGACTGAATCTAGATACAATGTTTTGAATTGTGAATTCTCTCCTCCGAGTATCCTGTAAATACATTATTGTCAGCCCAGGTTAGCAATCCACCATTTTCAGTTTTTATTTCAGATTTCTAGAACTCACAGAATTTTGCTTTTAACATAGAAATGCATAAAGCTCTGTCCTGCTGCTGGTATTGCCCCCTATAAAGATGGCAGCGCCCTTGCCGGAACATTGCCCCTTATAAAGATGGCAGTGCCCTTGCCGGAACATTGCCCCTTATAAAGATGGCGGCCGGCGAGCCCGGCCCGACACCGAGAGAACAACCGTCTCGGTCCAAATTGGGGACCGTTAGATTTTTACTCGAACTTTGCGAGCCGAGTCCGGTGGTAATGAAATCTCTCCACCCACCGGCTCCGTTCCCCACCCACACTCGGTGTTTTATTTCACCCGTTGCGAAAGCCACACGAGCTCCTCACGCTTCCATCAAGCTGCAGCACCCGCACCGCGCATGCTCCAATCACAGCCTGACAGTGCGCATGCGCAGCAGCTCCCGCAGTGAATGCTGGGCAATGGCTCTGCCATTGGATTGTCCCTTTGTGGACACAGATTGGAACAACAGGGACAAGACCATTCATCAGCAATTCACACACTGGTCATGTCTGCCATGTCCTTGATTATTGGTCACATGTGGTCAGCACTGCTGCCTCACAGCGCCAGGGACCTGGGTTCAATTCCAGCCTCAGTTTACTGTGTGGAGTTTGCACATTCTCCCTGTGTCTGCGTGGGTTTCCTCCCACAGTCCAAAGATGTGCAGGTTAGGTGGATTAGCCATGATAAATTGCCCCTTTCATGTTGGGGCATGAGATTACAGGAATAGGGCCTGGATGGGATCGTTGTCGGTGCAGGCTTGATGGGCCGAATGGCCTTCTTCTGCACTATAGGGATTCTATGATTGTGTGTGTCAAATTTAGTGCTCTGAACATTGTATAATTAAAAAGTAAGCATGCAACCTATTTTTCCAACAGAAATCGAGTACAATGTTGGTAAATGTGAGGTCATCCATTTTGGTAGGAATAACAGCAAAATGGACTATTTTTTTTTATTGTCACATGTTTTAGCATACAATGAAAAGTATTGTTTCTTCTGCGCTATAAAGACAAAACATACCGTTCATAGAGAAGGAAATGAGAGAGCGCAGAATGCAGTGCCACAGCCACAGCTCGGGTGCAGAGAAAGACCAACCCAATGCAAGATAGGCCCACCCAAAAGTCCGACAGCAGCACGGGAAGAAGCTGCTCTCGAGTCGGTCGGCACGCGACCCCAAGACCTCTGCATCCCCCTCCCGATGGAAGAAGGTGGAAGAGAGAATGTCGGGGGTGCGCGGGGTCCCCAACCATGCATTTAAATGGTAATAAATTGCAGCATGCTGCTGCGCAAAGGGACCTGGGTGTCCTTGTGCATGAATCACAAAAAGATGGTTTGTCAGAGCCACCGGATGATAGTCATTAAGGCACGCTGCCCTGGCTTTTCTTTGGTATCGGGATGATGGTCCTCTTCTTGAAGCAGGTAGGGACCTTAGATTGTTGTAATGAGAGGTTGAAGATGTCTGTGAATACCCTTGCCAGCTGATCCACGCAGGACCTCAGTGCTCATTGGGGTACCCCGTCTGGGCCAGTTGCTTTCCATGGGTTGACTTTTGAGAAGGCTACTCTGATGTCTGCACTGGTGACCTAACATACAGAATCATTCGAGGCTTCTGGGATGGAGGGTGTGCTCTCGCTGACCTCTTGCTCACAACGGGCATAGAATGTGTTGAGCTCAGTGGGGAGGGGTGCATTGGAGCCGGTGATTTTACCTGCCTTAATCTCGTAGCCTTTTATGTCTTGCAGACCTTGCCATAGTCGACGGGAATCCATGTGGATAGCCTGGGATTCTAGCTTGATCCGGTACTGTCTTTTGGCATCTTTGATGGATCTTCATAGATCATATCTGGCTGTCTTGTATAGGTCAGTGTCGCCTGACATGAACGTCTCAGATCTAAACTTCAGCAGACAGTGGATATCCCTGTTCATCCATGGTTTCTGGTTGGGAAACACATGGATTTGCTTCTTTGGCACGCAGTCTTCTACACGCTTACTAATGAGTCAGTTACTGTAGTGGAGTACTCGTTCAGGCTGGTCGCAGAGTTTTTAAATACTGACTAATCTACTGACTCTAAGCAGTCTAGTAGGAGATCATCCGATTCCTCAGACCAATATTGCACGACTTTCTCTGGCAGATTCTCCCATTTCAGTTTTTGCTTTTAAGCTGGGAGCAGGAGCACAGACATGATTTTCCAAGGTGTGGGCATTTTTGATATTTGTATAGCAGTGGTCTAGGATGTTTGGGCCTCTGATGGAACAGGAGATGTGTTGCAGGTACCTTGGTAGAACACCCTTGAGCTTGGCCTGATTGAAGTTTCGGCTACGATGAGCAAGGCCTCAGGACAAGGCCTCGTCTCAAGGCTATTTGTGGTGGTGTATATTTCATCCAATGCCGTCTTCACGCCTGCGTGGGGTGGGATGTAAACTGCTGTCAGGCTAACAGAGGTGAACTCCCATGGAAGGTAGTCAGGGTGGCATTTTAGCGTCGGGTATTCTAGGCCCGGGGATCCAATGTAATGATAATGCAGTCAATATCTCGTGCACCATAACCAAAGTTTGGGTCTCATTTGATAGCGAGTGAGTCATGGTCTATTGATATAATATATTCCAATTCTGTTATTTGTCACTCTGCCACTTACTATTTGACAATAACATGCCTGATATTAAAATGTTACTGCATTTTACAACTGCAGGTCCTGGGGCTGATTGGAATCTGGTGTAACAATGATAATCACAAAGATCGGTTCCAGTGTCTCTGAGGTCATTTTAACTGCAGGTAACCTGACATTAAGGGAGACAAGAGGCCCAACAAATATTTGCTTGTAAGAGGAGGACAAGATGTAAGGGGGCAATGATAGTTTGAGGTTTGTGTGTTATGCTGAGTGTCACTGGGAGGTGAGTGGTAAAATAGGAATGCAAACATCATGGCAGAGACATGTGTTACTGACTCTACTTGACTGAGAGCTGTTATGCTCAAGGGGAGAATAATGAGGACATGGGGAACTCCAGAGATTTCTGATATTGAGGTGTACCTGTTCGAGGAACTGAAAATAATCAGTTCCTTCTCATGCTTATCTGCAATTCTTGAGTTACAGTCACATGGGAAACAGATCTGACAGCTCATCAAACCCAATGTTTTGATCTTCTGTTTGAGACACATTGTGAAAAGATCAAATGTTAAAACCTCAGGAGAGAAACATTCAGAATGTCACAAAGACGAGTGAACTGTCAATTAATCCCATTTACCATCGTTCTGCCAAATTCCCTCTGCAAGTATTTATCCAATTCTCTTTGAAATTTACTATTAAATTGGGCAGCACGGTGGCTGGGCAGCACGGCGGCAGAGTGGTTAGCACTGCTGCTTCACAGCGCCGGGTTCAATTCCCGGCTTGAGTCACTGTGTGGAGTTTGCACGTTCTCCCCGTGTCTGCGTGTGTTTCTTCCGGGTGCTCCGGTTTCCTCCCACATTCTGAAAGACGTGCTAGTTAGATGCATTGACCCAAACAGGTGCCGGACTGTGGTGACACGGGGAATTTCACAGAACTTCATTGCAGTGTTAATGTAAGCCTTACTTGTGACCAATAAACTTTACTTGAAATCTGCTTCTCGCACCTGTCAGTTTGTACATTCCAGATTGCATCAAATTATTGTGTAAAAAATCATCCTCATCACCCTCTCCAGTTAAGTTGTCAATTATGTTAAATCTCTGTATCCCCTCTGTGAACAGACTCTCCTGCACCTGGGAAACAGTTTCTTCCTATCGACAGACCCTCCAATACCTGGGAAATAGATTCTCTCCATCGAAAGACCCTTCTGCACCTGGGAAAGTTTCTCCCCATCGACAGACCCTTCTGCACCTGGGAAAGTTTCTCCCCATCGACAGACCCTCCTGCTTCTGGGAAACAGTTCCTCTCCATTGACACTATCATAAATCGTTTGTCATTTTAAACATCTCTATTAAACCTCCCCATCACGTACCCTGATCTAAGACAGAAAAGCCCATGTTTTTCCTGCCCTGAAGAATCATATGGACTCAAAATGTTAACTGTTTCTCTCTGACTTGCTGAGTTTTTCTGCTTTTTTCCCTGTTTTTCCTTCTATAATCAATCAGAAACCCTTCATGATGCTGAACATCTCGGTTAAATAGGAACACACAGAGACTGAGAGAGATACAGAGGAGAGACAGAAAGACAGAAACATTGAGAGAGATTTTAAAAAACAGAAAGATGAGGTGGTCAGAGATAAAAGCTGAGAAACAGAGGAAACAAGCAATACAGAGAGAATGATATACAATATAAGGGAGCAGGCAATCAGTTCCCAGCTATGGGGAGCAGAGGGAACTCAGTGACTGATCCACAAATACAGCTCGTTATATCCGGGAATGGAGACTCTGAACAGAAATAACAGACTCATTTGTAAATGTCACTGCAATGTGATCCTGTGTGACTCTGCCCTGTCTCTGTGGATGGATATAGGCCGCACTGATACATGTTCTCACCAGATTGTGGCCCCTGGATTTATTTTTTGCCCAGAAGTGAGATGCGCGGTTTGCAACCGGCAGCAGAGAAACAGGAAGTTGTATTTCCTGAGAGTGAAACAGGCGACATCAGTTTGAGATGTTATCACCGTGAATATTCTTCCTGTCTGTGAGGGTGAACTCACTCTGACAGCATCAAGAACAACCACACAGATTGCTGCCGCTCTCAGCATTACATTCATCTCCATTCCCATGTTAAACAATAAACAAAGATTATTTGGGTTTTTAACAGTCAATGAATTGGGAGATGGACTGAGGGTCATCACTGGGAGAGATGAGGGGAAATTATAGAAAGGAATGAGTTTCCCCCAAAGAGGGTGATCAGAAAATGAGAGTGAGTCAGGGCCTGTCAGAGGAAGTGGGAGAGAGAAGTGGGGAGACAATGGCCTCGTGGTATTATCGCTAGATGTTAATGCAGAAACTCAGCAAATTTTCTGGGGACCCAGATTCGAATACCGCCATGGCAGATGGTGGAATTTGAATTCAATTCAAAACATCTGGAATTAAGAATCGAGTGATGACCATGAAACCATTGTCAGAAAAACCCATCTGGTTCGCTAATGTCCTTTAGGGAAGGAAATCTGCTGTCTTTACCCGGTCTGGTCTACATGTGACTCCAGGGCCACAGCAATGTGGTTGACTCTCAGCTGCCCTCTGAACAAGGGCAACTAGGGATGGGTAATAAATGCTGGCCAGTCAGCGGCACCTGTGTCCCACATATGAATAAAAAAAACAGAGAGAGAAGATTGAGTCTCTGTAAATTCGATGTTGTCTCAGACAGAGAAGAGAGATTGAAGGTGTTTGGTGCTTTTTTAGAGAGAGATAACCAGAGAATAAAAAAATTAAGTGAGTTTCAGCACTATCTGACATAAAAAAGTTAAATGAATGAGTGTCTGAGAGAAAGATAGAGGTTACGTGACTGAGACAGTATTTGAGAGAGAGGTAAGGGAGTGAAAGGAGCGTGTTTAATTGAGTGTAGAGGTGGAAGGTAAGTGAAATGAGTGTCTGAGAGGAGAGCGATGTTAAGTGAGTCAGTATCTGACAGAGAGGAGAGATATTAACTGAGTACCTGACAGAGAGGAGAGATATTGAGTATCTGACAGAGAGGAGAGATATTAAGTGAGTACCTGACAGAGAGGAGAGATATTAAGTGAGTATCTGACAGAGAGGAGAGATATTGAGTATCTGACAGAGAGGAGAGATATTGAGTATCTGACAGAGAGGAGAGATATTGAGTATCTGACAGAGAGGAGAGATATTAAGTGAGTACCTGACAGAGAGGAGAGATATTGAGTATCTGACAGAGAGGAGAGATATTAAGTGAGTACCTGACAGAGGGGAGAGATATTAAGTGAGTATCTGACAGAGAGGAGAGATATTAAGTGAGTGAGAAGAGGTTCACACAACTGAGGATCACTGAGAATAATCCAAAATAAGGAGATCACCCAGAAAACTACCAATAGGAATCTTCAGCTGAACACATCATTCATTCTTAAAGGGACAGTTGGGGCTTGATGCTGTTCAGTTTCCAGTTAAAGGGACAGGCACAGCTTCACTCTTCTCTCTATTCTGTTTATAATGGTTAAAGGTTGATAGGAGTGAGGTTTATTTAAAAGGACAGTGTGTGGGAAGCCTCATCAATAAAACTGGGAATTCTTGGACACGCTGTAGCTCCTTTTTATCTGGGAATCAAATTGTTGTCTAATTGTCCCAGCAGATAACAGGTTCCTTTGAACTCTCCAGCTGCTACTTTAATGCAGACTTTAACCAATTTATTTTAAACTGGTTTCTGTTCAATAAACTGGCACTGACACAAACACATTAAAATATTTTAGACTTTTCTGCATTTTCAGTCTGGAAATCTAATCCTGCCGTTTCACTCTCAGTCAGGAACAGATCCGAGTTTTGCACCAATCTCTGATTTAGCAGCATCCTACCAGCATTCACTGTTGTTCTTCCTGACTCTAAACACAGTTGTAAAGGAACTTCTGTTCCTGGTCTAGGAGCGCTGAAACATAGAAGGGAGCGACTGAGGTTCTTGCACATCTCAGGATTAAACCACACGGGTACTTTGCTGTCGTGAAGAGAGATGAGGAAGAGCAAAGTGCTGTTTGTCCCTCTCTGTGACCCTGAAGGACTGCGTCCTGTTTGCCATATGATCCTCCCCCGATTGTCCTTTCTGAGCTCCAGCCTGGTGATGTGGGGTCAGGTGGGAAAGACAAAAATCGACAACAATTTTAAAAAACAAAGCTGGTCTATTTCATATTTATTCAGAATATTAAACCTCAACGGATGAAGACTGTCAGAGTGAACACGATTCAGTCCTGGATATGATTAACAGCATCATTAAGAGTAGAATCCAAACCTTGCAGTCGTTTGTGAACTCGCTGGTGTGTTAGCAGGTGGGATGACTGAATAAATCCCTTTCCACAGACATTACAGGTGAACGGCCTCTCCCCAGTGTGAACTCGCTGGTGTTTCAGAAGATAAGATAAATGAGAAAATCCCTTCCCACAGACAGAGCAGGTAAATGGCCTCTCCGCACTGTGAACTTTCTGGTGTGTCAGCAGGTTGGATGACTGACTGAATCCCTTCCCACACACAGAGCAGGTGAACGGCCTCTCCCCAGTGTGAACTCGCTGGTGATTCAATAAGTTGGATGAACGAGTGAATCCCTTCCCACAGTCTGAGCAGGTGAAGGGCCTCTCCCCAGTGTGAATTCTCTGGTGGTTCAATAGGGCAGATGGACGGCTGAATCCCTTCCCACACACACAGCAGGTGAATGGCCTCTCCCCAGTGTGAGCATATTGGTGCGTTAGCAGATCATTTTTATTTTTAAAGCTCTTCTCACAGTGGGAACAATTAAAAAGTTTGTTATCAGAGTGAACAAGTTGATGTGTCTGCAAGTGGGATGACTGAATGAATCCTTTCCCACACACAGAGCAGGTGAACGGTCTCTCCCCAGTGTGAATTCGTTGGTGTGTCAGCAGATCCTTTTTGCATTTAAAACTCTTCTCACAGTCAGAACATGTAAACATTCTCTCATCAGTGTGAACAAGTTGGTGTGTCACAATGTGGGATGAGCGAGTGAATCCCTTCCCACACACAGGGCAGGTGAACGGCCTCTCCCCAGTGTGAACCCGTTGGTGAGTCAGAAGGTTGTATGAATGGGTGAATCCCTTCCCACAGACGGAGCAGGTGAACGGTCTCTCCCCAGTGTGACTGCGCCGATGAACTTCCAGTTGTGATGGGAAACCGAATCCCTTCCCACAATCCACACATTTCCACGGTTTCTCCATGGTGCGGGTGTCCTTGTGTTTCTCCAGGTTGGATGATCAGTTCAAGCCTCATCCACACACACAACATACACGTAGTTTCACCCTGCTGTGAACGGTGATGTTTTTTCAGGCTGTGTAACTGGTTAAAGCTCTTTCCACATTCAGTTCACTGGAACACTCTCACTCGGGTGTGTGTTTGTCTCGATGCTTTTCCGGTCACACTGATGTTTAATTTCTTTGCCCACAGGCAGAACAGACAAATATTTCTCTTTCTATATTCAAAGACCAATGATATTCAGCTCCGAAGGAACTGAATGACTTTGTCAGATGTGATGTCCGGTTTGAATTTTCTGTCTGCCAATCTTTCACTTCCAATATCCTGTAAAAACAGTTTAGAAAAGTCATCACTGTCAGAACACGATAGAAACTCTGAACAGACAATTCTAGTTTGTCTGGAACATTTTTTCCTCTCTTGTTCCCCCAAATCTGTAAATCTCCGTCCCACACACTCTCCCTCCTCCCTGGGCTGAAATCCAAACCCATCTCACCATTTCTTTCCTCCACTCCCAGTTTTCTCCCTCCCTCTCCTCT
Organism: Mustelus asterias; assembly: GCF_964213995.1. Lineage (NCBI taxonomy): Eukaryota > Metazoa > Chordata > Chondrichthyes > Carcharhiniformes > Triakidae > Mustelus > Mustelus asterias. The sequence goes on from NW_027590140.1 coordinate 1,389,964, forward strand.
GTCTGGGTTCAGTTCTCCAGCTCCTGTCTGCAGACTGACAATAAAACCAATGGGTCTTATTGGGGATGTTGGGGCCTCCAGCGGGTGTTTGTGAATCCTCCCCGCCCACCTCCCAGGGTTTCCTTCCTTCCCAGAGATCAGAACCCTCATTGATTTGAGGCCAAAGTGTAACCTCTTATTTATTGTCCCCCTCCCCCATCCTCTGATGTGAACCATCCTCCAGTGGCTGAGCCAGGATGGGGCCGTTAACCTGGGTCTGTTCCCGGGAGGGAGAAGCCCCGCAGCTGCAAACCAGGGAGCTGACAATGATTCTGAAGGGTTTGCGGATCCACAAAGTGTTTCCAAATCCTCCCAGCCACCGCCTAACGCTGACTCCGCTTCTCCGGGACAAACAAGCGCCAAGGCCAGCAATGACACTGCGCATGCTCCACATCACAATGCCCGGGAGCTGATTGACGCCAGCTCCGGACCAATAGGAAGAGGGGGCGGGACTGGAGGACCGAGCGGGAGCGGCTGGTCCTCCAACCAATCGGAGTGAATGAGGGGCGGGACCTGAAGCATGCGCAGTGCGGGTAATGGCGGCGGCGGACGGACGGTTTCAACTTGGAAGCGAGAACAATACAAGGTAGAGGGCGGCGCGCGGGGAATGATAAATGTGGCGGGTGGGTGGCCTTCAAAAAGAATACGGCCCGGCCGTACATCTTAGAGGCCGCGACAATGGCTGAGGGGCCGACAACCCCAGCCATTGCCTTGACACAGGCCTCGATGGACATGTCGGGGTGGGCGTAGCACTTCACCCCGAGCTGCCGCGTGAGCAACGAAAAAGGTGGCAGGGCCTTGGGAGCGGCGGGGGCTCTGGTAGCTGCCACGCCCGCATAGGTGGGCCGAGAAGGCTCTGCCACGGCAGGGCGTATAAGAGGAGGGAAAAATAAGGGAGGGTAGGGTAGGTGGATGGGGATCTAGGTGCTCTCTCCCCGGAGCGAGAGAGGAGGTCGGAGGAGCAGGAGGGAGGACGAGGGACAAGGCACGGAGGGGGGCCGGTGCCCCAGTCAGGGGGAAAGAGGGGAGGGGGTGCCGGTGTTGGGGGACTTTACTCCTCCAGCCCTTTTGGGCGCAAACAGTTCAAGTCCGGGGTGTCTTCGCCCGCCCGCCCGCCGATGGAAAAAACAGTCTGAATTTACTTCACCCCCCCATCCCTTTCAGGCACCGACCTTCTGATGATGAGGGCACCAGCCCAACCACTCAGTCCCTCGATGTTGAAACGTGCAGTCCTCCCTCCCATAGATGGAAAGAAAAAAGAAAGAAAGTCACTCCGTGTCCTCTCTCCCTCCAGGGAGAGAGCACCCTCCAGTGGGCGGACGGACGGAAGACAGGCAGGCCAGACGGCAGGCAGGCCAGACGACAGGCAGGCAGGCAGGCCGGACAGCAGGCAGGCAGGCAACAGCTCACCTTCCTCCCCCTTCCCACTTTCAGATGCTGGAATGACCAAATTAACATTCCTGCCCGGTTCTGACCCGGGGACCTTTCGCGTGTCAGGCAAATGTGACAACCACTTCACTACAGAAACAACCTCTCTGATGTTGGAGACAGGAGGAAGTTTCAGTCTGTCTGAAGCTCAATCTTCATTCACGCAAAGCCCACGCTCTGATCAGCTGGAGGACCAGAGTCCTTCCGGTCCTCCAACTCTTCCTATTAATCAACACCTCAGAAGGTCAGGGGGCAGGATCTGCCCTGCAATTCGCAGCTTCCCCCTCCCTTGGACATGCGCAGTCCCGGGCCGGGGGGAGGGGGAGATCACCGAGCAGCTTCTCGCTCTGGCCGGAGCCGCCAGCCGGTTGCCTGGAAACCTTGGCTCGATGTGGTGCAGGGGGAGGGGAACAATGGGTGGGGGCGGGGCTCCCGGGTCCACGCGCCCAGGCCTGAGCACTGGAACCCAGAGACGTCACCGCGGAGCAGAGTGATTCCTATTGGCTGATTCAGGCAGGACTCCATTGTGACATCACAAAGGGGAAGTTGGCCAATGATGATGTAATTTAAACAATGCCTTGAGATCACTTCACTTCTTGGTCAGACCCCCTTTTCAGTCCAGTGCTACTTGGAGTTTACCGTCAATTCAACAACTATTGGGTTACAAGTCCCTCACAGTTCTGATCACAACTTCATGATAAAATAATTTAAATAATGCATGAGAACGCTTCTTACCGGACTACCTACCACTGGTCAGACCCCCTTTTTACAGATTCGGGAATCTCAGCCACTGAACACCAGCCGGTCCTGGAATAAGTTTCATTCTAACTCATTCTGAGTAAATATTCTCACCAGGTCCTCTGTCAGGACCCTGCTAAGCAGCTTTAATGGTTCATGATTGCAGAAACTGAGCAGTCACAGGAATGTGGTCAAGATAGTCCAGTCCCATAATGCCGCACATTTAATCTGCAGTCCTTCAGTTATAACAGAATATGTGGCTGTATGTAGCTGCCTCGGCCACGATCAGCGCCAACACTGCCTTCCTGAACTGCTATAATGCCGAAGGTGTAAGTACACCCACAGTGCTGTTAGGGAGGGATTTCCAGCTACACATTCCACACTTCCTCTCGACTGTGGGTGGATACGCGATTGAGACATTTCATTCAACTGCACTCAAGCTGAGTTATTCAAATCCCTTTATTGTACGGGACAATATATTCATGATTTCTTTAAAACAGAAATTAAACATTCCCATTTGATTTCAGGTATTAACATATTCTGTTAGTTTGTTCTTTATTGTCAATGTCAGGCTAGGGTTGTTCCCCTTGGAGCAAGGAGGTTGAGGGTAGATTTGATAGAGGTGGACAAGATTCTGACAGGTTTAGATAAGATGGACAAAGAAAAGCTGTTCCCATTAGCTGACGAGAGAAGGACGAGGGGGACACAGATTTATGGTTTTGGGTCAGAGAGGAAGGGGGGATGTGAGGAAGAATATTTTGATGCAGTGAATGGTAATGACCTGGAACTTGCTGCCTACGAGGGTGGAGGAAGTGGAGACAATAAACAATTACAAAGGAAATTGGATGGGCATCTGGGGGAGTTTCAAACAGAAATGCTGACTAAAAATCTCTGAACTTCCTAACACCCTGTCACTCTGTGATCCGTGTGAAATCTGAAACCAGGTATTCGCAACAAGACTCAAAGAGCATCAGCCCACTGGAGGCAAAGTCATGAGACCGGCCAGTCCAGCAGAAAGAAACCCTCCGACCCTCCCCATTGACCAACTGTGAGAATGAACAAAATGCAGTCCTGGATGTAATTGAGAGCAGAAACAATAACAGCAGAATCCAACCCCTGGAATCACTCATGAGCATTTTGGTGTCTCAGCAGGGCGGATGAAACTCTGAAACCCTTCCCACACTGAGAGCAGGTGAATGGTCTCTCCCCAGTGTGAACTCGCTGGTGTGTCCGCAGGGTGGATAATTGACTGAACCCCTTCCCACACTGAGAGCAGGTGAACGGTCTCTCCCCAGTGTGAACTCGCTGGTGCTTCTGCAGGTTAGATAATTGACTGAACCCCTTCTCACACTGAGAGCAGGTGAACGGCCACTCCCCAGTGTGAACTCGCTGGTGAGTCCGCAGGGTGAATAAATCAGTGAATCCCTTCCCACACTGAGAGCAGGTGAACGGTCTCTCCCCAGTGTGAATTCGCTGGTGGGTCTCCAGCTTAGCTAATTGACTGAACCCCTTCCCACACATAGAGCAGGTGAAAGGCCACTCCCCAGTGTGAACTCGCTGGTGTCTCCGCAGAGTGGATAAATCAGTGAATCCCTTCCCACAATGAGAGCAGGTGAACGGTCTCTCCCCAGTGTGAATTCGCTGGTGCTTCTGCAGGTTAGATAATTGACTGAACCCCTTCTCACACTCAGAGCAGGTGAACGGCCACTCCCCAGTGTGAACTCGCTGGTGAGTCCGCAGGGTGAATAAATCAGTGAACCCCTTCTCACACTGAGAGCAGGTGAATGGTCTCTCCCCAGTGTGAACTCGCTGGTGCGTCTGCAGCTCAGCTAATTGACTGAACCCCTTCCCACACATAGAGCAGGTGAACGGCCACTCCCCAGTGTGAACTCGCTGGTGTCTCCGCAGGGTGGATAAATCAGTGAATCCCTTCCCACACTGAAAGCAGGTGAAAGGTCTCTCCCCTGTGTGAACTCGCTGGTGTCTCTGCAGGTTAGCTAAATGACTGAACCCTTTCTCACACTGAGAGCAGGTGAACGGCCTCTCCCCAGTGTGAACTCGCTGGTGTGCCTGCAGGCTGGATGACCGAGTGAATCCCTTCCCACACTGAGAGCAAGTGAAGGGCCTCTCCCCAGTGTGAGCTCGCTGGTGTCTCTGCAGCTGGGATACCCGAGTGAATCCCTCCCCACACTGAGAGCAAGTAAATGGTCTCTCCCCAGTGTGGCTGTGCCGATGATCTTCCAGCTCTGATGGGGCTCTGTATCTCTTCCCACAGTCCCCACATTTCCATGGTTTCTCCATGGTGCAGGTGTTCTTTCCTTTCTCTTCAGTTGAACACTCGTCCACACACAGAACAGTCCCCCCACCCCCGCTGTGAATGGTGTGATATTTATTGCTGTGTAACTGGTTAAAGCTCTTGAGTCAATGCACTAGAACACACTCACTCCAGTGTTGCAGCGTGTTGGCACTTTTCCAGTCACACTGATGTTTGAAATCTTTTCAAGTCACCAGACCGGACAACCATTTCTCCTTGATTTAAAGGCCGATGATATTCAGGTCCCGAGGAATATGACTCTGTCAGATCTAGACACAACGTCTGAGATTTCGGTCTGTGATTCCTCTTTCAATTTCCTGTAAAACAAGTTTGCAGAGGTCATCAGTGTCAGTGCAGGATAGAAATTCAGAACAGACAATTCTAATTTCTATGGAACATTCTTTCCTCCCTCCAGACTCGAAACATTGGCTCTATTCTCTCTCTATCTGGGGGATAGCGTGGGAAATGATGCTGCGGTAGATCAGCCAATTCTCAATGAATGGTTGAGGCAGTTCGATGGGCTGAATGGCCAACCGCAGCTCCTGTTTCTTATGATTTGTGTGTGGTGGACAGGAAGCAGTGAGCATGGATCTGTCAATCAGCCTCAATCAGTACCTTCAGGAGAATTGGGAGGGTGAATATTAGATACAGCAGAGTAAGAATGGAGGGAGAGTGTGTGGGATGGAGATTCACAGCTTTGGGGATGAGAGAGGAAAGAATGTTCATTAGAAATTAGAATTGTCTGTTCTGAATTTCTATCCTGTGCTGACATTGATGAATTTTGTAAATTCCTTTTGCAGGATATCAGAAGGTGAAGATTTAAAGACGAATATTAAACCAAACCTCACATCAAAATCTAACATAGTCACTCAGTTCATTGGGACCTGAATATCATCGACCTTTGAATCTAGAATGGAAATGTTTCTCTGCTCTGTCTGCTTCAGGAGATTTTAAACATCAGTGTGACTGGAAAAGCACCGAGACACACACACACTGAAACATGCACACACCTGAGTGACTGTGGAAAGAACTTTAACCAGTTAAACAGCCTGAAAATACATTGCAGCAGAGAGACCGCACCCATGTTATGTTGTAACTGAACTAATTGTCAAGCCTGGAGAGTCACAAGGACACCCGCACCATGGAGAAATTGTGTAAATGTGGGGACTGTGGGAAAGGATTCAGGTTCCCATCTGCACTGGAAACTCATCGGCGCAGTCACACTGGAGAGAGACCATTCACCTGCTGTGTGTGTGGGAAGAGATTCACTCAGTTATCCCATTTACAAACACACCAGGGAGTTCACACTGGGGAGAGACCATTCACCTGCTCTGTGTGTGGGAAAGGATTCACTCGGTTAAACAATCTGCTGACCGACCAGCGCATTCACACCGGGGAGAGACCGTTCACCTGCTGTGTGTGTGGGAAGGGATTCACTCAGTTGCCCAACCTGTTGAGCCACAAGGTCACTCACACCCAAGACAGACCCTTTAAATGCTCTGACTGTGGGAGTGGCTTCAAAAGCTCTCGAGAACTGATGGTCCACCAACCCATTCACACTGACGAGAGACTGGTTAGCTGCTCTCACTGCACAAAGAGGTTTAGGAGGTCATCCACGTGGCAGAGACACCAGCGAGTTCACACCGGGGACAGACCGTTCACCTGCTCCGTGTGTGGGAAATGGATTCAATCGGTCATCCAACCTGCAGCGACACCAACAAGTTCACAAGTGATTGCAGGGGTTGGATTCTTTCTCTCTCAATCTTTCTCTCTCTCTCTCTCTCAGCAGATTCGATGAATGATTGAATCCCTTCCCACAAGTGGAGCATATGAACGGTCTCTCCCCGGTGTGACTGCGTCGATGAGATTCCACCCCAGATGGGGCTCTGAATCCCTTCCCACAGTCTCCACATTTCCATGGTTTCTCCATGGTGTCGGAGTCCTTGTGTCTTTCCACAATCAGTGCACTGGAACACTCTGATACGGGTGTGAGAATCTCCGTGCTTTTCCAGTCAAAACCTCTCCTTCCAATATCCACTGAAAGGAGTTTACAAAAATCATCACTGTCAGCACATGGTAGAAATTCAAAACAGACAATTGTAGTTTCTATGGAACATTCTTTAAATCTCCACCCACGCCCCTCACACATACACTCTCTCTCTCTCATTCCATTTAGCATTCTGCGGCACGGTGGCACAGGGGTTAGCACCATCAGCTCCAAGTTCCCCTCCAACTCACACACCATCCTGACTTGTCTGACATCCAGGACTAAGAGAACAGAAATGTTTTCCATATAAATACTGGGAAGTCTGAACCCATTGTCTTCAGTCCCCACGACAAACTCCACTCCCTGTCGGAGCCGGAACCAGGCTGTTCACAACCATGGTGAAATATTTCACTCCAGGATGAGCTTCCAGCCACATCATCATCAAGACTGCCTATTTCCACCTCAGTGACATCGTCCGACGCCACCCCAGTCTCAACTCATTAGACCATAAGACACAGTAACAGAATTAGGCCACTCGGCCCATCGAGTCTGCTCCGCCATTCAATCTTGGCTGATATTTTTCTCATCCCCATTCTCCTGCCTTTTCCCCATAATCCCTGATCCCCTCATTAATCAGGAACCTATCTATCTCTGTCTTAAAGACACTCAATGACCCGGCCTCCACAGCCTTCTGCAGCAAAGAGTTCCACAGATTCACCATTCTCTGGCTGAAGAAATTCCTCCTCATCTCTGTTTCAGAGGATCGTCCCTTTAGCCTGAGGTTGTGCCCTCTATTTCTAGCTGTTCCTACTAGTGGAAACATTCTCTCCACGTCCACTCTATCCAGGCCTCGCCGTATCCTGTAAGTTTCAATAAGATCCCCCCTCATCCTTATAAACTCCGATGAGTACAGATCCAGAGTCCTGAACTGTTCCTCATAGAACAAGCTCTTCATTCCAGGGATCATTCTTGTGAACCTCCTCTGGACCTTTTCCAAAGCCAGCACATCCTTCCTTAGATATGGGGACCAAAACTGCTCACAACAGTCCAAATGGGGGCTGACCAGAGCCTTACGCAGCCTCAGAAATATATCCCTGCTCTTGTATTCCAGGCCTATCGACATGAATGCTAACATTGCATTTGCCTTCCTAACTGCCAACTGAACCTGCACGTTAACTTTAAGAGAATCTTGAACAATGACTTCCAGGTCCCTTTGTGTTTCTGATTTCCTCAGCATTTCCCCATTTAGAAAATAGTCTGTGCCTCCATTCCTCCTTCCAAAGTGCATAACCTCACACTTCTCCACATTGTATTCCATCTGCCGCTTCTTTGCCCACTCTCCTAACCTGTCCAAGTCCTTCTGCAGCCCCCCTGCTTCCTCGTTACTACCTCTCCCTCTACATATCTTTGTATCATCTGCAAACTTAGCAACAGTGCCTTCAGTTCCTTCCTCCAAATCGTTAATGTATATTGTGAAAAGTTGCGGTCCCAACACTGACCCCTGAGGCACACCACTGGTCACCGGCTGCCATCCTGAGAAAGACCCCTTTATCCCCACTCTCTGCCTTCTGCCAGCCAATCCTCTATCCATGCCAGGATCTTACCCTTAACACCATAGGCACTTAACTTATTTAACAGTTTCCTCTGCACCACCTTGTCAAAGGCCTTCTGGAAATCTAAATAAATCAGGTCCACTAGTTCTCTTTTATCTAACTTCTTTGTTACCAGATATGATCTAAGGAGATCCATCAAAGATGCCAAAAGACAATACTGGACCAAGCTAGAGTCCCAGGCTAGCCACACCAATCCCCGCTGACTATGGCAAGGTCTGCAAGACATAACAGTCTCCAAGGTGAAGACATGTAAAATCGCCGGCTCCAACGCTCCTCTCCCTGATGAGCTCAATGCATTCGTTTTGAGCAAGAGGTCAGCGAGAGCATGCCCTCCACCCTGGAAGCCCTGGATGAACCTGTATCTGGGGTCTCCATTGCAGATGTCAGAGCAGCTTTCTTCAAGGTCAACCCACAGAAAGCAACGGGCCCGGATGGGATACCCGGATGTGCATTCAGATCCTGTGCGGATCAGCCGGCAGAGGTATTCACAGACATCTTCAACCTCTCTTTACAACAATCTGAGGTCCCTATGTTTTCTCTGTATAGCGCACAAGAAACAATACTTTTCACTGTATGTTAATACATGCGACAATAATAAATCAAATCAAATCAAAAGCTCCTCAAAGAACTCTAACAGATTTGTCAGACATGACCTCCCCTTGACAAAGCCGTGCTGACTCAGTCCTACTTTATCCTGCACTTCCAAGTACTCTGCGATCTCAGCTTTAATAATGGACTCGAAAATCTTGGCAATGACCGAAGTCGGGCAAATTTGGAACCCTCACCCATTCCATTGTGACCTCACACTCTCACCCATTCCATTGTGACCTCACACTCTCACCCATTCCATTGTGACATCACACTTTCACCCATTCCATTGTGACGTCACACTCCGACCCATTCCATTGTGACGTCACACCCTCACCCATTCCATTATGACGTCACACACTCACACATTCCATTGTGACGTCACACCCTCACCCATTCCATTGTGACATCACTCCCCGATCACAATCCCTGCCGGCCTCCCACATGCAGCCTCAATGGCGGTGATGCACTATCTATCAATCAAGTAAAGACTAGTTTGTTTGCAAGAACAAATCGGCTTTTATTCGCAAAAGACTTGGAGCACACACCCATGCTGATGAACTGGTCCAGCAACTGAGGCAGGAGGGTGGGGAGCAGTCACCTTCATACCTGGACGGGGGGGGGGGGGGGGAGGAGTCTCATGCAGGGCTGGCAGGGGCATGCCCAGACATGTCACACACACACAGGCAATAAGCTTAACAGTGGTTTACCACAGGCGGCAGTCAGCCCGGGTCTAACACTACAAGCTGCCGCTCCATTTGGTACAAATGGGGGGACCGGGAAGTTCATTTCCGGGGTTTGGGTTTGAACAACATGTTTACAAAGTCTCTCCACCCACCCGCCACATTTATCATTCCCCGCACGCCGCCCTCTACCTCGGATTGATCTCGCTTCCAGGTTAAAACTGTCCGTCTGTCCGTCGCCATTACCCGCACTGCGCATGCTTCAGGTCCCGCCCCTCATTCACTCCGATTGGTTGGAGGACCAGCCGTTCCCGCTCGGTCCTCCAGCCCCGCCCCATCGTCCTAATGGTCCGGAGCTGCCGTCAATCAGTCCCCGGGCATTGTGATGTGGAGCATGCGCAGTGTCATTGCTGTCCTTGGCGCTTGTTTGTCCCGGAGAAGCGGAGTCAGCGTTAGGCGGTGGCTGGGAGGATTTGGAAACACTTTGTGGATCCGCAAACCCTTCAGAATCATTGTCAGCTCCCTGGTTTGCAGCTGCGGGGCTTCTCCCTCCCTCCCTCCCGGGAACAGGCCCAGGTTAACGGCCCCATCCTGGCTCAGCCACTGGAGGATGGTTCACATCAGAGGATGGGGGAGGGGGACAATAAATAAGAGGTTACACTTTGGCCTCAAATCAATGAGGATTCTGATCTCTGGGAAGGAAGGAAACCCTGGGAGGTGGGCGGGGAGGATTCACAAACACCCGCTGGAGGCCCCAACACCCCCATCAGACCCATTGGTTTTATTGTCAGTCTGCAGACAGGAGCTGGAGAACTGAATCCAGACAGAGGAGAGGGAGGGAGAAAACTGGGAGTGGAGGAAAGAAATGATGCAGATGGTGAGATGGGTTTAAGCCCAGGGAGGAGGGAGAGTGTGTGGGATGGGGATTTACAGATTTTGGGGAACAAGAGAGGAAAAAATGTTCCGGAGAAACTAGAATTGTCTGTTCAGGATTTCTATTCCGGACTGACAGTGATGACTTTTCCAAATTTTTTTTCACAGGATATTGGAAGTGGAGGATTGGTAGACAGAAAACTCAAACGAGCATCATGACTGGCAAAGTCACTTTGTTCATTAGGAGCTGAATATCATTGGTCTTTGAATGCGGGAGGAGAAATGTTTGACTCTTCTGTCTGTCGGCAAAGATTTTAAACATCAGTGTGACCGGAAAAGCATTGGAACAAACACACCGATTGAGAGTGTTCCAGTGAACTGACTGTGGAAAGAGCTTTAACCAGTCCACAGTCTGAAAGAACATCATACAGCAGAGTGAAACTACATGTATGTTGTGTGTGTGGACGAGGTTTCAACTGATCATCCAACCTGGAGAAACAAGGGCACCAGCACCATGGAGAAACCGTGGAAATGTGTGGAGTGCGGGAAAGAATTTGGTTTCCCATCACAACTGGAAGTTCATCGGTGCAGTCACACTGGGGAGAGACCGTTCACCTGCTCTGTTTGTGGGAAGGGATTCACCCATTCACACAACCTTCTGACTCACCGACGGGTTCACACTGGGGAGAGGCCGTTCACCTGCCCTGTGTGTGGGAAGGGATTCATTCGCTCATCCCACATTGTGACACACCAACTTGTTCACACTGATGAGAGACTGTTTACATGTTCTGACTGTGAGAAGAGTTTTAAATGCAAAAAAGATCTGCTGACACACCAACGCATTCACACTGGGGAGAGACCATTCACCTGCTCTGTGTGTGGGAAAGGATTTATTCAGTCATCCCACCTGCAGACACATCAACTTGTTCACTCTGACAACAAACTTTTAAATTGTTCTGACTGTGAGAAGGGCTTTAAAAACAAAAAGGATCTGCTGACGCACCAATATACTCACACTGGGGAGAGGCCATTCACCTGCTGTGTGTGTGGGAAGGGATTCAGCCGCCCATCTGCCCCATTGAACCACCAGAGAATTCACACTGGGGAGAGGCCCTTCACCTGCTCCGACTGTGGGAAGGGATTCATTAATTCATCCAACCTTCTGATACACCAGCAGCTCCATACCGGGGATCGACCGTTCACCTGCTCTGAATGTGGGAAGGGATTCACCCGTTCATACAACCTTCTGACACACCAGCAGGTTCACAGTGAGGAGAGGCCATTCACTTGCTCCATGTGTGGGAAGCGATTCACTCGTTCATCCAACCTATTGAATCACCAGCGAGTTCACACTGGGGAGAGGCCGTTCACCTGCTCCATGTGTGGGAAGGGATTCAGTCAGTCATCTAACCTGCTGACACATCAGAAAATTCACATTTACCTGCTCTGTCTGTGGGAAGGGATTTTCTCATTTCTCTTATCTTCTGAAACACCAGCGAGTTCACACTGGGGAGAGGCTGTTCACCTGTAATGTCTGTGGAAAGGGATTTATTCAGTCATCCCACCTGCTAACACACCAGCGAGTTCACAAGGGACTGCAAGGTTTGGATTCTACACTTATTGATGCTGTTAATCATATCCAGGTCTGAATCATCTTCACTCTGACTTTTTTCTTCTGTTGAGGTTTGATATTCTGAATAAATGTGAAATCGACATTTGATTGAATCATTGTTGTAGATTTTTGTCTTTTCCATTTGAGTGTTTAACGTCACCAGGCTGGAGCTCAGAAAGGGCAATCTGAGGGAGGATCATACAGTAGGAACAGAACTTCATTCTTGACACAGTCCTTCAGGGTCACGCTGAGAGGGACAAACAGCACTTTGGTCTTTTTCGTCACTTTTCACTGACAGCAAAGTCCCCGCGTGGGTGAATCCTGAGGTGTGTAAAAAATGTGTCCCAGTCGTTCTTTTCCATGGTTCCGAGCTCCTAGACACGGAAAAGAAGCTCCTTTACAACTGTGTTTAGAGTCAGGAAGAACAATGGTGAATGCTGGAAACGTGCTGTCAAAGATTGGTGTAAAACTGGGATCTATTCCTGACTGAGAGTGAAACGGCAGGTTTAGGTTTCCAGACTAAAAATGCAAAAAAGTCTAAAACATTTTAATGTGTGTGTGTCAGTCCTGGTTTATTGAACAGAAACTGGCTTAAAATAAATTGGTTGAAGTCTGCATCAAAGTAGCAGCTGGAGACGTTCAAAGGAGCCTGTTAACTGCTGGGACAATTAGACAACAATTTGATTCCCAAATAGAGAAGGAGCTGCAGTGTGTGTCCAAGAATTCTCAGTTTTGTTGTGTGCTTCCCATCCACTATCCTTCTAAATAAACCTCACTCCTATCAGCCTTTAACCATTATAAACAGAACAGAGAGAAGCTGAGCAGCATCAGAGCCCTGACTGATCATTTAAGAATGAGTGATGTGTTCAGCTGAAGTTTCCTGTTGGTAGTTTTCTGGGTGATCTCCTTATTTTGATCATTCTCAGTGACCCCTGGGTGTGAACCTGCTCTCCTCTCTTTCAGACATTCAGTCACTTAACATCTCCTCTCTCTCAGAAACTCAATCGCTCAGCATCTCTCATCTCTCTCACACTCACTGAATTGTCTCTCTCTCTCTCCAGGCATTCACTCACACTTACCTCACCTTCCACCTCTCTTACACTCTAACCTCGCTCCTCTCTCATTTTCACTTAACCTCTCTCCTCTCAGAAACTGTCTTCGTCACTTAATGTCTCTCTATCGTTCTTTCAAACACTCACTCATTTAACCTTCCTATTTCAGATCTGCTTAAACTTATTCATTGTTTTCTCTCTCTCGTTATCTCTCTCTGAAAAAGCACAAACACGCTTCATCTCTCTTCGCTGTCTGAGAAAACAGCTAATTGATGGAGATTCAATCCTCTCTGTTTCTCTCTCCCACTTTCTCTGACAGGCCCTGACTCACTTTAAATCTCCTCTTTTCTAATAACCCTCTTTGGGAAAACTCATTTGTTCTCTAATTCCTCCTCATTTCTCCCAGTGATGACCCTCAGTCCATCTCCCAATTCAGTGAATGTGTTAAAAGTCCAAATAATCTCCTTTATTGTTTAAAATAGGAATGGAGGTGACTGTAATGCTGAGACTGGCAGCAATCTGTGTGGTTGTTCTTGATGCTGTCAGAGTGAGTTCACCCTCACAGACAGGAAGACTGTTCACGGTGATAACATCAAACTGACGCCGGCTGTTTCACTCTCAGGTAACACAACTTCCTGTTTCTCTGCTGCCGGTTCCAAATCTCACATCTCACTTCTGAGCAGAAAATAAATCCAGGGACCACAATCTGGTGAGAACATCTGTCAATGCGACCGATATCTGTCCACAGAGTTAGGGCAGAGTCACACAGATCACATTGTGGTGACATTTACAAATGAGTCAGTTATTTCTGTTCAGAGTTTCCATTTGCAGATAAAACCAGCTGTGTCTGTGGATCAGTTTCTAAATCATAGAAACCCTACAGTGCAGGAGGAGGCCATTCGGCCCATCGAGTCTGCACCGACCACAATCCCACCCAGGCCCGACCCCCATATCCCTACATATATTTACCCGCTAATCCCTCTAACCTACACATCTCAGAACACTAAGGGGCAAATTTAGCATGGCCAATCAGCCTAACCCACACATCTTTGGAGGAAGGAAGGAGCACCCGGAGGAAACCTACGCAGACACGAGGAGAGTGTGCAAACTCCACACAGACAGCGACCCGAGCCGGGAATCGAGCTCAGGTCCCTGGAGCTGTGAAGCAGCAGTGCTAACCGCTGTGCTTCCGTGCCGCCCACTGAGTTCCCTCTGCTCTGATGTGGAGATGCCGACTCTGCTCCCCATAGCTGGGAACTGATAGCCTGCTCCCTTAAATTCTATATCATTCTCTCTATTGCTTGTTTCCTCTGTTTCTCAGCTTTTATCTTCGATTGCTTCCTTTCTACTTTTTAAAATCTTTCTAAATTTTTCTCTCAGTCTTTCTGTCTCTCCCTCTGTACCTCTCTCAGGCTCTGTGTGTTCCTATTTGATCAAGATGTTCAAAATCATGAAGAGTTTCTGATTGATTATAGAAGGAAAAACAGGGAGAAAAGCAGAAAAACCCGGCAGGTCCGGCGGCATCTGTTCAGAGAGAAACAGTTAACATTTTGAGTCCATATAATTCTTCAGGGCAGGAAAAACATGGGTTATCCATCTTAGATTAGGGAATGTGATGGGGCGATTTAATAGAGATGTTTAAAATGACAAATGATTTATTATAGTGTCAATGGAGAGTAATTATCTCCCAGGAGCAGGAAGTCTGTCGATGGAGAGAATCTATTTCCCAGGTGCAGGAGGGTCTGTAAGCAGATGATACAGAGGTTTAACATAACTGACAACAGAACTGGAGGGGGTGATAAGGAGAATTTTTTACACAATAACTTCATATGATCTGGAATGCGCAAACTGACAGGTGCTAGAAGCAGGTTTAATAGTAACTTTCAAAGGGAATTGGATAAATACTTGCAGAAGGTAAATTGGCAGAGTTCTGGTGAATGGGATTAATTGGACAGTTCATTCATCTTTGTGACATTCTGAATGTTTCTCTCCTAAGGTTTTAATGTTTGATCTTTTCGGTCATAATGTGTCTCAAACAGAAGATTAAAATATTGGGTTTGATGATCTGTCAGATCTCTTTCCTGTGTGTCTGTGTAACTTGCGAACTGGAGATAACCATGAGGAGGAACTGATTATTTTCAGTTCCTCCAACAGATACACCTCAGATATCAGAAATCCCTGGAGTTCGCCATGTCCTCATTATTCTCGCCTCGACTATAACAGCTCTCAGTCAGGCCGAGTCAGTCACATGTATCTGTCCTGATGTTTCCACTTCTATTTTATCACTCACCTCCCAGTGACACTCACCACAACACAGACACCCTAAAATATCATTGCTCCCTTACACCTTGTCCTCCTATTGTAATCGAATGTTTGTTGGGCCTCTTGTCTCCCTTGTCAGATTACCTGCAGTTAAAATGACCTCAGAGACACTGAAACCAACCTTTGTGATGATTATACCAGACTCCAATCAGCCCCAGGAGCTGCAGTTGTAAAATACAGTAAGAGTTTTAACAACACCAGGTTAAAGTACAGCAGAAATACAGCAGAATGTAAAATACAGCAGAATTGGAATAACAGACAGGTTATTGTCTGATACTGACAGTGGCAGAGTAACACACACCGGAATCTAAATACATTATATCAATAGACCATGACTCACTCACACTATCAAATGAAACCTAAACTTTGGTTCTGGTGCACTAGATACTGACTGTATTACCATTACATTGGATCTAATGCTGTGTTCGCTAACATACTGCAACGTGACTCTTATTATTTGAACAAACATTGTATTTGTTACACTCAGAGTAAGTCAGTGCTTTGCTGTGTTGTCTCTGTGCTCCATCCCCACTCTGATTGTATTGGAGCCTGTGTGTGTCATTGTTACACTCAGAGTAAGTCAGTGCTTTGCTGTGTTGTCTCTGTGCTCCATCCCCACTCTGATTGTATTGGAGCCTGTGTGTGTCATTGTTACACTCAGAGTAAGTCAGTGCTTTGCTGTGTTGTCTCTGTGCTCCATCCCCACTCTGATTGTATTGGAGCCTGTGTGTGTCATTGTTACACTCAGAGTAAGTCAGTGCTTTGCTGTGTTGTCTCTGTGCTCCATCCCCACTCTGATTGTATTGGAGCCTGTGTGTGTCATTGTTACACTCAGAGTAAGTCAGTGCTTTGCTGTGTTGTCTCTGTGCTCCATCCCCACTCTGATTGTATTGGAGCCTGTGTGTGTCATTGTTACACTCAGAGTAAGTCAGTGCTTTGCTGTGTTGTCTCTGTGCTCCATCCCCACTCTGATTGTATTGGAGCCTGTGTGTGTCATTGTTACACTGAGACTGTCACTGTGATTATTGGACAAGCAGCAAGTCACCGTCACAATGCCCGGCTGATTGACGGCAGCGTGGACCAATGGGAAGAGGGGGCAGAGCTGGAGGACCGATCTGGAGCGGTTGGTCCTCCACCAATAGGAGCGAACGAGGGGCGGGGCCAACTTTGACTCGAGCATGCGCAGTGTGAGTAATGGCGATGGAAAACGGTTTTTATTTTGGGCTCGGAAATCTGTTCGAGGTGATTGGCGGTACGGAGAGAGCAATGGATCGTCCAGGTGGGTGGAAACGCTGCGTAAGCATGTTGTGAGAGTCGCAAAATGCGGAAGAGAACTTCCCGGACCCAGTTTGCACCGAGCAGGGCTGCAGCTCCTCATGTTCGTCCCGGGTTAACGTTCGCCATCTTTATTGGGGGCAATATGCAGCAGTGCGCACGTGCGGCCGCCATGTTTGTAGAGGGCAATGTTGTCAATGAGTGGGAGGAGCTTGTTCCCCAGTGTTCAGAATGGAGACAACTTGTCCATCAAACTGCATCAACCCTCTGAGTCCCAATGTCTTATTGATGAGGCAGAGCGGTGACACAGAAGGAAAAAGAAAGGGAAAGTAAAACAGTAAATGCTGGAAAATCTCAGCAGACCTGACATCATCTGTGGAGAGAGAATAGAACCAATGTTTCGAGACTGGATACGCCATAGTCAGAGCTTGTACACGTGTAAACAGAGCATGTAAACTTTGACACCTCCATGTACCCTTGTACACCTCTATCAATCTACTTTGCTCCAAGGAGAATAACCCCAAGTTATCCAGCCTAACATTGAGGTGTATAAAATTCTGAGGGGCACAGATAGGGGGGACAGGAAGGAACTTTTCTCTTTCGTAGAGGGGTCAATAACCAGGGGCCTGGATTTAAGTTCAGGGGCAGGAGGTTTATAGGAGATGTGAGGGAAAGCTTTTTCACTCAGACGGTGGTGGGAATCTGGAACTCACTGCCTGAAAGGGTGGTAGAGGTGGGAATCATCATCACATTTAAGAAGAAGTTAGATAAGCTCTTGAAATGCCACAGTATGTAAGGTTACACATCACGTGTGGAAAATGGGGTTAGAATAGAACGGTGCTTGATGGCCGGCACAAACACGATGGGCCGAAGGGCCTCTTTCCATGCTGTAAAACTCTATGATCACCCACGTTGGCAGCAAGTTCAATATCATCATCAATCACAACCCCCCTGTATCTTCACTCACTGAAACAATCCATTTAAAACATTCTTAGTCAAGAATATAGCCATATTTCTGTTAGGCTGGCAGCGTGCATGGAGATTTCCAGCTCTCTGTGTCCAGGACAGGAAGCAGTGAGCATGGATCTGTCAATCAGCCTCAATCAGCATCTTCAGGAGAATTGGGAGGGTGAATATTAGATACAGCAGAGTGAGAATGGAGGGAGAGTGTGTGGGATGGAGATTTACAGCTTTTGGGGAATGAGAGAGGAAAGAATGTTCCATAGAAACTAGAATTGTCTGTTCTGAATTTCTGTCCTGTACTGACACTGATGAATTTTGTGAATTGTTTTCACAGGATATTAGAAGAGGAATCACACAGAGAAATCTTCACGATCACATCTCGATCTGACAGAGTCACTCAATTCCTTGGAAACTAAATATCCTCAGCCTCTGAATGGGAAGGAGAAATGTTTGACCGGTCTGTCCACTGCAAGATTTTAAGCAGCAGTGTGACTGGAAAAACACCGGGACACAAACACACACCTGAGTGAGAGTGTTCCAGTGCACTGAC